>NC_062552.1:127739592-128063578 GCF_016906955.1 Phacochoerus africanus
GGACCAGCGTGTCCTGTGTCCTTTGGAGACTTTCTGGGTGCGGCCGACGTGGCAAACGGCCCAGGCTTCTTCCCGCCTCTCTCCGCCGCGGGGTCCCCGCAGTTGGGTAAATCCTGGTCTCCCTGCCCCCTTGCAGCCAGGAGCAGCCACCAACTCCGCTCTGGGCCATGAGGACAGGCAATGCCTGCGGAGAAGATGCCTGACAAAGCGCTGGCTTTTCCCGTGGAAGGGGCGCCCATGCGGCCGGCCCTGCCTTGCCCGTCCTTTCCCCTTGACTTGAGCTCCAGACCGAGGGCTGGAGACCCGGCAGCCTTCTTGCACCCACGAGGCGACAAGCCTGAGAAGAAAGGCCAGCCGCACGGAGAGCAGACCAGAGAGGACGCCCCTGCGGGCAGCGAGCCAGGGCTGGGACCACCTCCTCGGAGCCTCAGGAGAAGCGCCGATCCCTGTCTGTTGGCGTCGTGCTCCTGGTTTTCCTCTTACTCGGAGCCAACCTCTTTCAAACGCACAAAATGGCACAGTTGCATTTCGCAACGACGGAGGGCGACACCCTCGGCACCTTGGTTCGTCCGTGCCGCCGTCAGCCGTGCAGTGTGTGGTCCCCTGGCTCCGAGGAGCTGGCCGTGGCTCCGCCCCGGTGTGCACAGCACAGGTTGTGTCACCAGCCCGCTGGCCTTTGGAGACGTTCCCGATGTCTGGCTTCGTGGGCTCTGCTGGCGGGGGCGGCCTGGCCCGCGTCGTTTCACACGCATGAAACCCCGGCGTCTCCCAAGCAGAGACCGTGGCCTCCACGAGGCTGACCCTGCCGGTCCTAGCACACGGCCTGACCGCCCCCGACCCAGGTCCCCTCGGACGCCCCCGGGGGAACTGCAGTTTCCTGGCTCTGGGTCCTGGCGCCGCCTTAGCTTTATTCCCGGGCATTTTCGCCTTTCAGGGCTGCGGTCCGTGGGCTCTGCCCTCACTGCCCCTCTGCGGACAGTTTGCTTCTGCGTAAACCAAGGCTAATGAGGATGTTGTTTTGTCCCAGACGTGGTACTGAAATATCATTCGTCATCGAATTGAAATCCATCCTCTTAGATTTGCCAGGGATTTAATCCTACCGTCTGCAAAGGGTGAGACTGTATCTCCTCCTTTGCTGTGTTTTCTATATGTGTTTTCTTTTTTCCAACTGCAAAAATACTAAGTCCCAGTGACGACAGAAGACAAGCTTCCTGAGTTTTTGCTGTAATGGGCATGACCCTAGCAGCTCCCTCACTGGGCCCGGGTCTGGCTTGGGGGCTGATACAAATGTTAGAGGCACCACACCAAGAACATCTCATGAAGAAAGTGGATTCCAGCCGCGACTGGGTACTTCTCCTGCCATAAACAACGACAACGCTGGGCGAACTATGAGGCAACTATTTACAGGAATTGAGCCACAAGCAGCGTAGGACTGCCCCCCTTGAGAGAAGGGAAGTGACACGAGGCGAGTCCCTTGTCTGCCCTGGTTTGTTCCCTGGGTTTCCCTTCCAAGGTCCAGAAAGCTGAAGCCAAAACAGACCAGCAGCCTAACCGGCTGGAGGGGCAGAGATGGGAGTCTGGGGCTGTAACTGGCAGTGGGGGGGGGGACAGGACAGGGCGGAGCTCTGTGCGACGAGGGCACAGAAGGGCGCGTCGGACGCCCAGTCCCACCGGGGCTTCTCCCCCACGCGAGCTGGCTGTCCTGCAGTGCAGCTCAACCCTGACCAGACCGTCCCCACCTCGGACCCAATCACAAGGCCAGCTTGTGCCCTGTGCTTCTGGTCGACTGCAGACACGGGGGCGGGTCTGAGGTCCCCCTCCTGGACTTTGAGTGATTTGCAAGAACGTCTCAAAGAACCCAGAAAACCAGCTCCCTGGTACATTTCCGGTTCATGGCAGAGGACAGTAAAGGGTACAAACCGACAGCCAGCGGAAGAGCCGCTGGACGAGGCCCATGCACAGTAACTGCTGTCCCGGTGCAAGCGAGGCCCTGCCCGGCAGCACAGGCCCGCATTTTGTTCGCCCGTGGGGACGCTTTCCGAGCTCTGTCCCTCGGCTCTAGGGACGTTTCATCACATGGGGGCGATTGATTAAATCACTGACCACTGGCCATTGGTTGGCTGGCTCCCCTGGCAACCGGATCCCATCCTTCCATCGCTTCTAAAGGTACCATTAATATAACGCAAGACCTCTTTCCGGCTCTCACGGCAGGAAGTCTTAGGAGCTCTGCATCAGCAGCGGGATGAAGGCCACACACACATCTCTTACGGGAAGTCACAAATGCACACTAAGCTCGCCCGGCGGCTCCCTTCAGATCCTGGCTGGCCGGCTGCTCTGCTCAGGGACGTCTTCTGCCCCCCCGCAGAAGTGGCTGTTGCGGGGCCGAGAGCTGCGACAGAAACCAGCTGCGGTGCAGGGCTGCAGTGACATTGCAGTCCCCACCCAGCTTGAGCGGACAAACCGCAGTGGCACCTTGCGTGAGCGAGCAAGCAAGGCCCCGGAAAGGCCAGGGTCAGGAGTACGACTCCCGCACAGAGTAAAGGCCAAAGCCCAGGACTGGGAGCGAACGGAGACAGACCCACCTTCCAAAGCGCCAGCCACGCCTGGCGTGGCCAGACAACCCACGAGGGTTTTGTCAGCCAGAATCAAACAATGGCTTTTAAAAGAAGACACCATCATTCACACTGCTTTTTTTTTTTTTTTGGCTTTTTAGGGCCACACTCTCATGATAGGGACGTTCCCAGGCCAGGGGTCAGATTGGAGCTGTACCCGCTGGCCTGGCCACAGCCACAGCCACAGCCACAGCCCAGCCACGGTCACGGCCACGTGGGATCTGAGCCTCATCGGCCACCTACACCACAGCTCACAGCAATGCCAGATCTTTGACCCACTGAGCGAGGCCAGGGATCAAACCCTCATCCTCATGGATACTAGTCGGGTTTGTTACTGCTGAGCCAGGACAAGAATTCCTACACTGCTTTTTCGTTTGTTTGTTTTTTGCTTTTGGGGGCTGCACCCCAGGCACATGGAGGTTCCCAAGCTGGGGATGAATTGGAGCTGCAGCTGCTGGCCTCCACCCCAGCCAGAGCAATTTGTGATCCGAGCCGTGTCCGTGACCTACACCACAGTTCACAGCAATGCCGGATCCTTAACCCACTGAGCAAGGCCAGGGATCGAACCTGCAACCTCATGGTTCCTAAGTGGATTCGTTTCGACGGCGCCACGACGGGAACTCTTCTTTCCCACATCTCAGCCTCAGCCAGTGGGTGATTATCGGGCCCTGGTTGCAGTCAACCAGCCAAGAAAAGAACGAGAGACACTTACAGATTCTTGAGCTAAAAATATCAAGTCCCAAATCCCTTGTAACTGCATCCACCTCCAAAGGTTTAAGCCACAAGAGTGTCCCCCTGCTGCCCCCGTGGGTCTGGGACTTGCAGCCTCCATCCCACGCACCCCCGGCCTCCTGCAAACATGAAGGACCCACGTCTTGCAAACCTTCTTTTCCCAAATTAGGTGGGTGCTTCTTCCCTCAGACAAGCTGGGATCTGACTCTAATTGCAGGTTTGGACGCAGGGAGGGCAGCGGGGGTGGAGCGCGGGGAAAATCGGCACCTGCTTGGTAACCACATCAGGAGCGGTCACTGCAGGGCCCTCAAGCCAGGCAGGACCAGACCCATCGGCGACGGAGGGCGGGAGGGGCTGCTTCTGCTCCGCGTGGGTGTCATGCGACTCAGCTCCCGCCCAGGCTTGGGGTCCGGCTCTGTGCGATCATCGCCCTGAACTTCGGGGGACCTGGGGAGGGGTCCTGGACCCTGGCAGCACTCGGGGTCACGCTGGGTCTCCTTTGGGGGCACATCTGTCCAGAGCCTTCACACAGCAAATGTCCTTTTGGCCATTACAGGCCACTCTCATTCTGTGACCGTGACTTGAGCTCAGGATCCCAGCACCCTGGGTCGGGGCGTGGTCCTGAGCTCTAGCCCCGCTTCTGCCCTTCATCCCACGGTGCCACGGACGCAGAGGCACGGTTGTCTGAGGCCCTAGCCCCTTACAGCCTCCAGGCACGGGGCATGGGGTGGTCCCCCGGTCTCCCCCTCGAAGGCCTGTGGCTGCAGTGGCTGCGGTGCCAACACCGCAGGGGACAGGGTTCGGCTGTGGACGACGGAAACTCCCCCGGCTCCTGTCGCAGAAAGGGAGGAACAGGGAGCAGAGGGCTGAGCCTCGGGCCTGTCACCACCCCTCCTCGCCTGGTGCCATGGGGCCGCAAACCTGCTGAGGCTCCTCTGGACAGGAAGGGGGCTGGTTTCCAGCTCCTGAATAGAGATGAGGTTGTGAGAAGCTTCCACCAAGAAAGCGCCTGAGGCTAGGGGTTAGGTGACCACGCAGGCGTAGCCACCCCTCCCGGACCAGCAGAAGAGCCGGCGGCCGAGCCGGCCACACCATCAGCGCTGGAAGGGCGGTGGCTTGCACTGCTGAGCTTTGGGGAGATGTGTCGCCGTTCCTGCTCCAGAGGGGGGCAAGCCAGACGGTGTGGCCCTGCCCTTGCCCCCTGGCCTCACTCCGACGGGACGCCCCGCACGGGGAAGCCCCAGGTGAGACTCCGAGACCCCGTTATGCTGCTCAGAGAGCTGACGCTCGCAGCCAGGCTGCCCGCGGGAGGATGGAGGCCGCAGACCCGCCCGCACTCCTGCCCGGCGGCCGAAGGGGGCACGTGCCCCGGGCCCACGGGGCTTCCGACCAATCCACGGGCTCATCCAGCCTCTACCCGCAGGCACCCACGTGGCATCTCTACCGGCTTAGCTGTGAGCCACGCTTGGTCCAAACGTGGGAGGAGAAGAAGGGACATTCCCTGCAGGACTCCCCAGCGCCCCGCCACACCCGGAAGGCACACGGAGAAAGATGGGCGGACCTGGCCAGACGTGCGCTTAGACGCTCTGGTCGTGGAAAGAACCTCAGCGAATGACCGCCTAGCAACATGCCTCGCAAACCCTGGGCTTTGACCCGTTGTTTGAAAACGCGGTGGCCTCCGAACTGGGAAGACACTTGCCATGAACATAACAGAAAACCTGCGGATTTAACCAGGTAGAAACTAAAAATATCTCCCACAAAAGATACCGTAGACAAACACAGCCGGCGCGACCTGCTCCTCCAGCTCCGGCTGGGGGACAAAAAAGGCCACGTGTTTCTGTCCCGTGGGCGCCCCACTCACTCACGGGGTCGGGAACGCTCTTCCCTCGGCCCTGCGCAGGGCAGCTCGGCTGCCCCCTGGCATCTCAGACGTGTCCCCTCCTGACATGATGCGCCCACGGTGACAGACGGCCCCCAGCAACACCTGTGCCGGGAGGTGCCCATCACTGGGGCACCTGTGTCCTGAGTCCGCGGCCTCCCACCCCAGGGCGCTGGGCTCATCGGAGACTGACGTGGACTCCAGCCTGAGGGCCAAAGCCTGGTTTCTTCTGCTCAAGACAGCTGAGCAAGACGGCCCGCGCTCCACTTGCCCCTAACGCACAGGGGCTGAGTTTAAACAATGACACTGGAAGGCAGGGCTAAGGCCGAAAGCAAGAGGAGGGCGGCAGGGAAAGCGGCCGAGCGGGCACTGACCCCGCAAGGCAGGGCTGTCGGCCCAATGCGGCTGCGAGGGGCTGGGGCCTGGATCCCCAAGGGGCTGGCACTGGGTTCCCGCCTGAAGCAGGCCCCTGAGGGCCAGCCCCAGGGAAGGTCCCTGATGGGACAGTTGTCCTTCCTGGTAGCAACACCCCGGAGGAGGCTGTGCCCGCAGGAAGAGTCCTGCTCCTTTTGTCCACGTCCAGCCCACATGCCCCTCAGAGGCCAAACACCTCCCTCCAGGAGCAGAAGGCAGCCGCCTGGGGCTCACGGCCCGGAGGGCATCTCCCTATCAGCACCACGCAGGCCCTGTGCCCCCCCGACCCGCTCTGTTTCCTGCTCTTGGATGGGAAGGTGTCCCCATCCCAGCCTCATGTGTGCCCGGGTCACCATCACAGGAGCTGCTTTGGTAAAGTGTCCAGACAGAGCCCGGGCTCGTGGAGGCATCATGAAGCGCTTGTTACCTGTGGGCTCCAAGCCGGTCTCCATCCAAAGGCAGGGGATAGCCCACTTTGGAGGCTGTGTGTCTCTGGCTCTGCGTCCCCCCTAGGGTGGCCCCCCCAGGGACATGCTGGCACCATAACCTCAGCTGTGCCAGCCTCGAGCTTCTGACAAGGAAGGCGACACTGACCAACAAGACCTGGCCCAGCCGGCACAAGCTGTCCTCCACCAGACACCCGAGGTGACCGAGCCCACGTCGTCCAGGGGTGCGTGCCAACACCAGCTCGAGGTGGCACGTGTCCCAGGTCTGACTCTAGTGCTGGGCCTAGAGGAACGGGGGGCTGAGGCTGGGAAGAGAGAGCAGCCCCCGCAAAAAGCCACCTAGGAGAGGTCACCCAGGGTATCTACGATGCTAGAGGGACGCACCTCTGCCCCCGCGTCTGGCGCCCACTGTGAGCTCGGGGTCCCCAAGGCCTCCCTCGGGTCAGAGGACTCACCAGAAGGGCCTCGGGGCTCACAGAGCATGGCCGGGCTCCTGGCTATGGTTTACACCCCAAAAAGACAGACTTGAGTCTCAGGGGGAGGTGCCTGGGGGGGCAGGAGGGTCGGGCACAGGCCTCCAACTGTGCTCCCCGGACTCAGCACCTGGGACGGTCCCCACGGAGGGTTGCCATCCAGGAGTCCACGGCTGACCGCCACTCTGGGGCCAAGCTGACCCCAGGCCCCACCCTGAGCCACCCTGCCAACAGGCCCCCAGACGGAAGAGCACACTCTTACGAGGCAGGACGTCCCAGGAGCTGAGGCAAAGGGGCCCTTGAGGACACACCTGTCCAGCAAAGGGAGGCTGGTCTACACAGAGGGGGGAGGGCGCTTCCGCTGCCCAGGAGGTCGGAGGGGCTGCGGGTGCAGGGCCGTCAAATCCGTTTGGCCACCTCACATTCCACCCTGATCTCCCGGCAATGGTGACGGTCACAGAGGCACCTGCCGAGGCTCTAACCCAAACTCCCTAGTCCTTCTGCACCTGCAAGCCCAGTTCTGCGCCTGGCTTGTAACCAAGTCGGTGCTGAGGCTCCACGAGGCGGTTTTAGGGCTCTCGTGGACATGGGCCACGTCGTAAGCGGAGAACTAAAGCTCCGGGCTCTCACTGGCCTTCAGGGATTGCCCACCACCCCATGCAGGTGTCAGCAGCCAGCCAGTCCTCGGTCCTGTGCTAAAACCATCACAGGAACAGCCACCAGTCCTGACCTGTTCCTGCACCCGCACCCTGACAAGGCAGCTTTGTGAGTCTGCCCACCCCCATCCCACGGTGGCATCTGTCCCCCATCTCCTGAATCCCGGAGGTGGATCCAAGGCTTCCTTCGTCCCACAGAATGGGTGGGAGGTGCCATATGGCTGTTCCAAGCCTGGGCCTCAAGATACCTTGAGCAAGGACAAAGCATAAACACCCACCATTCAAACATTGCTGGACGAGAGGAAAGCTCTAAATAGCGAGGCATCGTGCTGGACAGCGCCATGCTGCCAAGGCGGCCGCGCTCCCATTTTCGTCCCGGGACCCCCACTGGAACCCCTACCAATCCCAGATGGCTTCTTGGGGCTTTTTTTGGCAGGAACCGGTAGGCTGACCTTAAAATTCATATGGAAATGCAAAGCACCCAGAGGAGCCAAAATCATCTTTAAAAAGAACAACGTTGGAGGAATCACATTTCCTACCGTGAGAACTTACTTCAGGAGCTCCCTTCGTGGCTCAGGGGGTAAATGAACCTGACTAGTATCCATGAGGATGAGAGTTCGCCCCCTGGCCTCGCTCAGCAGGTTCAGGATCTGGTGTGGCTGTGGCCGTGGTGCAGGTCAGCAGCTACAGCTCTAATTCGACCCCTAGCCTGGGACCTTCCATAGGCCGTGGGTGTGGCCCTCGAAAGACCAATACGAAAAAGAAAAAAAAAGAGAGAAGGCGGTTCTGACGTGGGCTGTAACAAGGAGGGACCTTGAGGACATCGTGCCGAGTGAATAATTCAGTGGATAATTCAGACCAAAGGAATGCCGTGTGGCACCACTTGCAGGAGAGACGCAGAGCCGTCGGATTCACAGAAGTTGAAGCCACCAGGGGTTCAGGGAGGAGAGAGTGCAGAGCTGCTGTTTGATGGGGACCTAGTTTCAGATGTACAAGACAGGATGTTCCGGGGCAGCCTTCGCGATGTGAGCGTGTTTGCCAGCACCGGACCGTTGGGAGGCGCTGCCCCGCACGGGGAACGCTCCCCAGGCGCTCCCGCTGGACCGTGGCGGAAGACCACATAGGAAAGGGAAGGGGTAGTCGGGGCCCCCGGGTCACTGTGCTGCCCTGCAGAAATCAGCACAACACTGCAAACCAACCATACTTTGATTTTTTTTTTTTTAATGGTTAGGATGGAAGGTTTATAGCATGTGGGTTTTGCCACAACCAGAAAAAGTCTGTAAATCATGATGCTCGGGTCGCAACGTGAATGTAGCTGAAGCCAAGGAACAGTTCGATTTGTTGGGGTTTTTGGCCGCACCTGTGGCACGTGGGAGTTCCCAGGTCAGGGATCGAACCCATGCCTGCACCAGAGCAGCGCCAGATCCTTAGCCCGCTGCACCACACAGAGACTTCTGAACTGTGCACGTTCCAAGCTGTTACGATGGTGAGTTATTTTACCCGTATTTCGCCACAGTTTCTTAGAACAGAATGAAAAAGAGCACGGGCGACGTCAACACTGCTTCTCCGGACCTGTCCCGCTCGGCCATCCAGTGGGGACCTGAGTCAGGCCAGGGCGGCACTTCAGGGAGCTCTTTGGAGACCAGGCCACCTCCAGGGTGCCTGCCGGACAGCAGGGTTTGGGGTCTGCTTCCTGGTCAGTGCCCGCCACACTGCCACAGCAGACCAGCCTCAGGCCCCGGTGGCACGGGCTCCCAGGCAGCTGCACCAGTGGGCTCACTCACTGGGCACCAGGAGACGGGCCAGCGCCGCCCCCGAGGCTGCGACCGTCCCCTCTGCAGGCATCCGTCATCGTCCCACTCCCCGCAGTGTCCCCACCCGCCGTGCGGACCTGACCCTCCCCGGGTCATTCCACAGCCACCGTTGCTGTCCCACTGGGAGCCTCATGCCGATGTCTCAAATTGTCAGGAAGTCGGAGTGGCTTTGCTTTCTTTGTGGGGTCCCAACTGCTGCCACGACAAAGTGCCACATACTCAGCAGCTTCAAGCCACATGGGTTCATGATCTGGCAGTCACAGAGGCCAGAATTACGCCCTGGGTCTTGAGGGGCTGTGATCAGGGTGTGGGCAGCGCTTTGTCCTCCTGGAGCCTCGGGGGAGAAGCCGTGGCCGCTCCTGTTCCAGCTGCTAGAGGCGCCGCGTCTCTGACCTTCTTCCAGGCGCTCCCCAGCCGTGGCGGTTTCCTCAGGACTCGGCCAGACAACCCAGGACCATCACGCATCTCAAGACCCTGCTTCGTCACATCTGCAAAGTCCCTTTTCCCAGGCCAGTCCTGTCGTCACAGGTTCCAGGATGGGAATGGCCTCAGTGCTCTGTTGCTCTTTGGGTTTGCTCTTCAGAGAAGTCCTGACCCCGTCTTCACCTAGTTTCTTTTCTCTTTCTCTCTCTCTTTTTTTTTCTTTTTTTTTTTTTTTGGCTTTTGCCTTTTGCCTTTTCTAGGGCTGCTCCTGTGGCATACGGAGGTTCCCAGGCTAGGGGTCCAATCGGAGCTGTAGCCACGTCTGTGACCCTCCACCACAGCTCACGGCAACGCCGGATCCTTAACCCGCTGAGTGAGGCCAGGGACCGAACCCGCAACCTCACGGTTCCCAGTCGGATTCGTTAACCGCTGCGCCACGACGGGAACTCCTCGCCTAGTTTTCTGTCGCACGTATTTGTCTTCGCGTTAATTCGCAGAAGAGCTTAGAACCGCGTAGCACCAACCTCTCAGCTTTATGCTGAAGTCTTTGCAAATGTTGTTGACAGAAGGTGGGAGCCCTGTGCAAACACCGCTTCCGAAGGGACCCATCCCTGAAATCCCACTTTGTCACCTGGGTTCTTTCTCCTTCAGAGCAGAGATTTTAGGTTCTGTTCCACTGCTGAGAAGTCAGTGTGCGTGTGAGCGCGTCAGCGTGCGTGGGTCGGGCACTCACAGCTGGCGGACGGGTTCCTAACCCCGCTGATCACCGTGCCGGGCCCCGGGGCCCGAGGGCAGAGGGCCCCCGCTTCACCCGTGCCGGGCGCTCGGCACCCCCGCTGGCTCCTCCTGCTCCGGCCAGGCTGGCTTGATGCCCACGCTCACGCCTGCCTCCCACCCCCGCTTCCCACCCCCGCGCCTCCTGGGAGGGGGACTCGCCTGCGCTCCTGCTCAGACACAGCAACCCCCTGCCCTTGGCAGCCGCGCTGCACCCTGCGGAGGAGCCTGTGGCCTCACACGCTCCCCCCGACCCCCGGCGACGTGGGCACGCTCGCCGCCCGCTCCGTCCCTCAGTGGAGACGCTTGGCTTCTCGGCTCCGTTTTCTTACGACGGTGGCCTCTGTCTCCGCCGCTGGTTCTCCGCATCCTCCATCCATCCCGACCTGATGGTCTGTGCTCAGGCTCTTGGTTGGTCCAGGTGCTGGAGGCACAGCCCCTCCTCCTCTGCCGGCTCCCTGGGGGGCCGAGGCCCTGGGGAGGGGCCTCTGCTTAGGGCTCTGTGGGTCTCTCAGCTGCAGGTGCTGGTCACTGTCCTCCTCAGGACAGGATGGCACATTTTGAATCCCTTGGAGCCCCCTCCTGTGGGACCACGCGCTCTCCCCTCTCTCAGCCCGAGGGCCGGAGACACCCGCCGCGCGGCCTCCCTCGAGGTCCTGATGCCGTGGATGCCGGCACCCAGCCACTCCCGCAGGGCCCTTGTCCCCTCCCGAGCCAGGAGGCAGGGTGCCCCTGTGCCTCTGTGCCCGGGGCACCGGTCAAGCCCCCACTGAGCCCCCTACACTCTGACCTCAGGACCCACGCTCAGCTCTGTGGATTCTGCCGCTCGCCGGCCCCAGCCAGGGCGTGGGGCGGGCTCCCTCCTCCAGGCCCCCCTCACCAGGCTGGAAGGCAGGTGGCCTCCAGCCCCGGCGCCACAGCTGCATGGATGGGAGCTGGGCCACGGGGGAGGCGCTGGCCCCGCCAGGCGCCCTGGGCGGGCGGGCACCTCTCCCTGGAGGGTGGGGAGAGGCCCCCGGCTCCGACTCTGGGGCTCGGCTGGGTGGGGAGTCCCAGGCCCTGTGGCAGCCTCTCCTCCTCTCTCTTGGAGGACAGAGGACGGGGTGGGGAGGGCAGCAGAGAGCTGTCCGGCTCTGCCTCTCCTCCTCAGCCGCTTAGCATCCATCCTGGAAGGTTCTCGGCTTCCGTGAGGGTGAGTGAGACCCTCTCCGTGCCTCGCGCATCCCGGGTCTCTCACGCTGGCTGCAGCGGGCCCTGGCACTGGTCCTCCTCCCTCAGCAGCCACGCCCGGGGCCACATGCGCCCAAAGGGCCAGGTATGCGCCCGCCCTTGGTGCTGGTAAATTGTCCCAAGTCCCCCTGCTCGGACTGGACGTCCCAGTGGAGCAGGCGCAGGGCCCGGGGGCAGTCCTCAAGGCCTCAGTCCCCGTCCTGCGGCCCCAGGCCCCTGGCTGTGGGGGAGCCCCCGTCACCCTGCAGGGACACTGAAGCAGCATGTGGGCCCTCGGGCTGAGGCGTCAGGCCCCACAGAGCAAGGGAGCTCAGAGCAGAAACAGGGGTGATAGGCGATTTGCCATTTTAAGCTACTCGGCTTTGTGGTAACATGGGAGGCAACAGCAGAAAACCAAGGCTAGCACAGGCAGCCCTCACAGATCCTGCGGGTTTGGGCCCAGGCCATGCCCGGGCGGGGGCTGCAATCAGATGGATCAGGCGAATGCTTGGTTCCCAGCGCATGTAAAAGCAATGCGTACCCCCCACCGTGTCTACGAAGCGTGAACAGCAACAGATCTAATTTAAAAACTGGACAGACCTGGGCTGTGGGGTCTGGGAAGGGCCAGGCAAGCCAGGCTGGGTCCAGGGACAGCTCCTGGGACGGCTGGAGTTGGGCCGCCAAGAAGCCTCCAGTGCCTTCTGCGGCCCGGCCGGCAGGGGTTAATGGGCCCAGCCGCCCTGGGGATGAGTGCGGAGTCTCCTCCCTGCTCCCCGGGGCCTGGTTTCTTCGGAGACCCAGCAGTCAGAGCTGTCGCCAAGCAGAGCCAGCAGGCGCAGTCCCCAGGGCGAGCACCAAGGAAGCGGCGGGTGGCCCTGGGGGCGGAGGCGGGAGGCACGGATCCTGGCCTCGGATCTGCTCCACTGCAGGCACCGGTCCTGTCGCGCCCGTGGCCCAGGCCAGGCCGGGGTGGGACCCTGCTCCCTGCTCTGACTGTGTGGGAGTGAGAGGAGGTGAGAGAGGGCAATGGGACCCCAGCCCCACAGAGGCAGCTCTCCGGCTGGGGGGTGCACCTCCACCGCCTCCACCCTGGCCGTGGAACCTGCAGCGCTGTGGACCGGTCCCTCTGGCCAGCGGGCACCGCAGGGCTCTCAGGGTCCCCTGCCCTTGGGGAGAGTGCCTGCTGCCCAGGGCCGCCCCGTCTCCACACCTCCCCCAGCAGAGCCCGGTAAGGCAGCCACCCGGGACCTCAGACGTCTGCCTGGACCTACCCCATCCCAGGCCGACGCCTCAGACCTGCCTTGGGAGCCGCCTTGGCCCTGCACCCCTTTCTCGGTGGTGGACCCTGTCTGCACCCCGCCAGCCCCCAGCACGTGTCTGCAGCCCACCTCCCTCCTGACGGCTGCCCGGACCCCACCGCCTTCTCTCAGGTGCACAGCACTGGGGTCACAGATGTAAATGTGGGGACACAGAGACCCTGCGGGGCCCACTCAGCCTCCCAGGACCCCAACCCGGAGCAAGTCTAAGGGTCCTGGCTGGACTGTCCTCTCAGGAGCCCTGAGGTCCACACCCGGGGGCTCTGTGCGGCCCCCAGAGCCCAGGGCCCACCAGGCTCGCTCTGGCGACACGTGCCCCAAGGAAGAGGCCCCGCCGGGCACGGCAGCCACCCGCGCCGCGCCGCGCCCCGCCGTCTCGGAGCCGCAGCCGGGTTGTCTTCTTCTGCCTCCGCACTCACGCTTTCCCCAGCAGTGTCGCATCGCAGAGCCGCTCTCCGGGTTTTCACTTGGGGGTGGTAACTGCTCATTTCTACGGGTCCCACCTGGTTTCTTCTTCAAAACTGCGAGGTTGCTTTCCGGCTCCCATCCGCTTTGCCCAGCTGTCTCGTTTGAGCAGCGCCAGCAAATGCCTTTCAGACTCTGGGTCCGAGCGTCCGACACGCACCTGCAGCCCGTCAGGCAACTTGCAGCAGTTCTCGTTCACGGAGCCTGGGTTTCGTATGTGCTGGGCTTTGAACGGTGGTCTGTCCCCTGACCTCGCAGGAGGGAGCTCCAGGACAAAGGCCCTTGGCACTTGCCTCTCCCAGGAACACGGGCCCAAGTCACATACACTGTTTGAAAGGAGACTCGAAGCTCGGGGCCGCTCCAGCCGGGGGCGGCCTTGAGCGCTGTGCACACGAGGCTGAAGGAAACCCCACGACCGGGCGACCGGGCGACCACCCGCCCCTCAGCGGCCCGCGCCCAGACTGGTGGAGGCCAGAGGCAGCCTTTGTCGCCGCCCCCCAGGGGGCCAAGCTGCATCCCGATTTGCCCAGTCCGTCCACTCAGACGCGAGAGCCACTCACAGCCTCGGGTGCCATGGGCCCAGTCCCCTGAGCCCTGCCAGCTCTTCGTAGCTGAGAGACGTCACCCTCCCCTACAGGCGTTCCCGGCCCGTGGGGACCCCAGGGTCAGCAGAACCATCTGGCCACTGGCGCGCGGTCCACCCTCCAGCCCCCGGGCACCCGGTCCCCGGCCCAGCTCTAGGAAACAAAGTCACAGCATCCAAAGAACAGGGAGGCCAAAACGTTTAAGTTATTAAATCAAATATACAGAGTGATTCATTTAATATGTACATATTTACAAAAATGCACTTTCACGAGGAGGGGTGGCCGGGGCCGGCAGGCGGGCAGCGGCTCGGTGCCCACGGCAGACGCTGACAGTTGCGAGGGGAGAGTCTGTGTGAAGGCACTTGTCACAAGCTTCGATACTGCCACCGTCCCGGGGAACAGAGCAGCCAGGAAGGGCACTTCTGAAAGCACAGTGGAGAGATCTCTGGGGCAGGTGTTCCGGGCGGGAGCAAGCGAGGACGGCGGACCGCAGGGGACGGGCCGGCGAGGGTCTGTCCACGGGCCTCGGGCCCACCAAGGACCTCACGCCCCGCTGCAACCACAGGTGCCACCGACAGCCACGCGCCACGCCGAATGTCACGGGTCCCACCGAGAGCCGTGGGTCCCACTGCCAGCCACAGGTGGTCCCACCGACAGCCACGGGTCCCACGGGCTCTCCGGCCTGGGGCCACCGAGAACCCCGAGTGAGGAATGAAGGAGGAGTCTGTAAATGGTTCGCCACCTCTGGTGACAGACGATAAGCAATCCGGTGCGAACACGGACACACCTGCTCTCTTCGGCCACACGCGCGTGCGACACAGACACGTTACAAAAATAGCAACTATCTGAGAATACTCCATTGTTTCCCACCTGTCATCCAATAATTTATACAAGGTTAAAGAAACACAGAAAATAAACATTTGTTTTTTGCTTTGGGTGGGGCTTTTTTACACAAAATAAACTATGCACACGGCCTCGGCCTCCTGTGGTCCGGTGGGGGGGGGGGGCGTGGCGCCCGGCGCCCAGCGAGGGTCCCGGGGCGCCGGGCGGGCTCCCGGGTCGCCCTACTCCTTGCCGGCACGGCGCGCGGCGCTGATGCTCCGGACAGCGCGGTTGTCCACTTTGGGGCCCGGGGCCCAGCGGGCCGGCCTCCCGGGCGAGCAGCTGGGGTCTTTGGTGAGTTTGCGCGCGAGGAACTTCTCGGCCTCCGGGGCGTCGTCCTCGCCCCGGCCGGGCTCCTCGTCCTCCTCGTCCTCCCCGCCGCCCGCCGGCCCGGGCAGCGCCTCGCCCACCCTGCGCGGGGGCGGCGTGAAGTTCTTGCACGGGCAGAGCACGTCTTTGGGGCCGCCGCCCGGGCCGCCCGGCCGCTCGATGGGGTTGCGGATGGGGTTGAGCGGGGCCCACTGGTTGTTGGCGCTCTCCTCCCGCGGCAGCCGGCTCCTCTCCCGCTCTTTCCTGCGCTTGCGGGTCCACCACACGCAGGTGACCACGCACGCCAGACACAGCACGCTGAACACGCCGCACAGCACCGACACCAGCAGACCTGGGGCGGGGGTGCCGTGAGCGCCCCGGGCCGGGCTCGCCCGCTCCTCCGGCCCCCGGCCGCAGCGAGGGGGAGGGCGCCGGGGCCGGGGCCCCTCCCCTGGCCGGCGGTTCAGGGTCCCGCAGGCTGGACCGCCCCCCGGCCGACGCCCCGACGGCCGAGGCGCCGCCCCCGACTGCTCACCTGTGGACGAGCTGCCTATGACGACCGTCTCCACCCTGACCTCGCTCACGGCCAGCAGCAGCGAGCCGTTGCCCCGCTGGGTGATGGCGGCCACGATGGCGTGGGCTGCGCTCTGGATCAGGCTGCTGTCGGGCAGGTCCTGGGCCGGGCTGAAGGACTGGGACAGAGGACAGTGCTGAGAGGCCGCCCGCGACACCGCCCCGCTGGGAGCACGGCCCCAGGAGAGGCCGAGGCGTCCCCCCCAGGCCGGCAGCTCCAGGAGGCGGCAGTCTGGGAGCTGGGCTGAACTGGGGCAGCGCCAGGGGCCTGGGGACCTGGGGGAGCTCACTGGGGGGTTGGAGGCGGGGCCCTGAGGGGTTGCCTGCACACTGGGCAGTTGGTAGGGAAGCGGGGGTGGCCTGCTCTGCGCCTCCCACGGACCCCCGGACACCGGGGCAGGGATGGCTGTCCCTGCCAGGCAAGCTCCCGACCCTGGCTGGCTGTGCCAGGAGACCCGGGGACGCCGTAGACCCAGCAGCACCCCTGCTGCCACCGTGCAGGCCCAGCTACTCCAATGCTGGCACCCTGCCAGCACCCTGAAAAACTGCTCTGCCCTCCCCCTCCTCCCCATCCGCGTCCCCCCAACCGCTGCCTCCCCGACCCTGTGCCACCTACTGACATCTGAGAGCTACTCGGGCAGGACACCCGCCCAGCCAAGGACCCACGCAGATACCCAGGCCCAGACCCCATAACTCAGGGCAGCCTAAGCCCGCGGCACCCTCCTGCCACAAACACCGGGGCACAGGCAAAGTAGGGGACAAGGCACAGACGAGGCTGCAGGAGACCGAGGCTTCCACCTACGGCCCCACCCCCCATCCAGAGAGCAGGCCCCGGCCTTGCCACGGCACCCAGGCCCCAACCTGCCCCACGGCTCAGCCCCACGGTCCCAAGTCAGGATCTGAGGGCCCCCCACCCCGATGGCCCAGCCCCTGGCCCAGAGTGGCCGAGCTTTCCTCACCCCCTCCCTGCCCTCGAGGGGTCCCCCAGCTGTACCCTGTCGCCGTCCACCCCCGGCCCTTGGCCAGTCCCCTTCCCTGTCTGGGTACAGTCCCTGAACCCCACCACCTGCTGCCTCCCACAGTTCCAGGGACCCTTGCCCCGAGTCCCCGCTGCTTGCACTGGCCCCCTCAGCTGCAGGGGTGTCCTGCCCGCTCCTGTCCTCTAGTCCCGCCAGGCTCCACCAGCCTCCAGCAGGGAGCACGGAGATGTCACAGCCCCATCACCCGGAGCTGCGCCCGAGGGGACTCCTGCGTCTACGAGCCCCAGTACCTAAGGGCCAGTCTGGCCCAGGCCCTTCGCCCCAGCCCCTCCCAGGAGCTCCTACAGAGCGGGACCCTGGAAGAGGAAGGCCCCCACTCGCCACTCACCAAGGCCACCTCCACTGCGCTGGCCTCTGAGGACGGCCGGTCACAGAGCAGCACAAGCAAGCGGTCCCGGGCCACCGCCCGCGTGGCTGGAAGAGCCCGGATCCCTGAGCAGATGGCACCCACGGTGGTGCCCTGGGCAGAGAGGGGCTACATGTGAGCAGGGCCTCGAGGCCAAGGAGCTAAGGGTACCCACCCCTCAGCTGGCACCCTGGGCACAGCCCGTTGCGGGCAGAGAGCAGGGACGTGGGGGCCAGGGCTGGAACTGGCTTCCCACAGCGCCCCTGCTGGGACGCAGGTCACGGCCACGCTCAGGGCTGCCGGGCCTTGGGGGGCCGGCCTCACCCAGTCTTGAAGCCCTCCCTCCTGGGTTCCAGCGCTCAGGCTGGAAGGAGCAGGAGCTAGCTGAAGAGCTGCAGGCTGGCCTGGCCTCCCCGGAAGGCCACGGGCCCAGGGTGGGCAGCCCACGGCCACCTTCAGCCCTGGGACAGCTGGACGAATGGGCACCTGGGCCCGGGCCGGCCACGCACAGCCTCTCCTGGGCTCACCGCTCCTTCTCATCTGACCCCACGAGTGACGGTGCAGCCACCCCCACCGCTGCACAGGCGTTGAACTGCAGCCGGGCGGCTGCGCAGCCAAGCGGGGTCTTGGGCCGTCTAAGGGCACCCCCCGCGGCGCTGGGGCTCTGCAGACCCTCGGGGGGCTCACCTGGGGCACCTGGTCGCGGTTGAAGCGCAGAGTGAGGCGAGCACAGTTGTTGTCCAGGTGGCCGGAGCGCGGCCGGCAGGGGGTGCTGGGCAGCAGGGCCTCCTCGGCGCCACACTCCCCCCAGGCCGCACAGGGCGGCTGCAGGCATTGGCCTGGGGCCTTCTCCTGGCACCGCTGCCCAGGCGGGCACTGGGCGTTCAGGGCAGCAGACCGGCCGGCCAGCAGGCAAGGCTTCCTCCCACACCACACCTGGGCCGGACACGCACGTGGAGAGCACCGCCAGGGGAGGAGAACACGGCCGCAGTCAGCGAGGCCTGCGATCCCGCCCCAGCTGCCAGGGTGCACTCGGCCCCTGGAAGGACCCCACCAGAGCAGGGGCGGCCCTGAGAACAGCCAGGCAGGGCCCAGGGCTCTGAGGCCGGAGCCAGGTCGCGCCTCAGTTTCCCAACTGCACCAGGAAGGCCTGGCTGTACCCAGGGGCCCGCCTCCCAGGGCACCCAGCAGAGCCCCTCCCCCAGCACCCCCCAGGATGCCCAGCGAGATCAAAGACGGACGGCGGGGGGGACCCCAAGCCAGGGACACTGCGACGTCAGGCGCAGGCAGGGCTGTGGGCGGGGGCTGGGGAGACGGGCAGGGCCAGACGGAGCGGCCTCGCCACCACACCTTGCTGCAGTCCCGGCGGCCATCCAGGCAGCGGCAGCTGTTGCAATCCTCCACCCAGGAGCTCCCGTGTGGGAAGGGCACACCCTGCGACCAGCAAGACCTCCCGAACACCATCACTGCGGGGCAGAGAGGTGGGGGGGGTCAGTGGCGGGGGCCAGGCCCCCACAAAGCACGGCCGCACCCTGGGGTCCCACACCTACCCTCCTGGCACCGCGGGCCGGCCCGGCCGGGCGGGCAGCTGCAACGGTAGCCGTTGATCTCATCCACACATGTGGCCCCGTAGGCACAAGGCGAAGACTGGCACTCGTCAATGTCTGCGGGAGAGACGGCCAGCTCAGTGGGCAGCGAGGAGGTGGCTCAGGACAGCAGGGAGGCCCCGCCAACAGGAGGCAGCAGCCCCCCGGCCAGTCTGGGCCACAGGCACCAACACCCCAGCCCTTGTGGGGCAACCCCAGCTGCTGCGGTGCCACCAGCAGGGCACAGGCAGGGAGAGCTGCGGCTCAGAGTCTGGCTGGACTCGGCCGTGGCTACACCATCCTCCAGCGTGCGTGGACGTCACCGCCCCTGGCTCCAGGCGCCTGGGCCCGGCCAGGAGCAGCCCCCAGGGCTGGGGTCCCACCGCCCCACCCGCTCGGTGCCCCTGGCCCCTCACTGATGCGGCAGTCGGGACCCGCGAAGCCGGGCGCACACTCGCAGCGGAACCAGTTGACACCATCCACGCAGACGCCACCGTTGTAGCTGCAGGAGAGACGGCAGGTGTCACAGAGGCCCCAAAGCAGGCTGACCCCCCGTTGGCTCGCCTCCAGGGCTGGCACTCACCAAGGCAGAGGATTGCAGTCGTTGGTATCTGCACGAGAGAAAAGGGGACGATGGGCACGGCAGCCACCTGCCCGGCACCCCTGTGCCCATCTGGGGTACCTGTGGACACCGCCCTACGCCAGTCCCCTGGGACCAGGTTGGGGGGCTGGGTGGCCCTGGGAGGCTGCACAGGAGGCTGGGCTGCAGGGTGAGGGGCTGGCAGGTGGTGAGCAGAGGCCAGAATGCACGGGAGAGACCAAGGTTGGGCAGCCTAGGCTCCGTCAGAGGTGGGCCAGCATCTTGGGGTTTGCCTGGGCTCGGGGGGACACGTGCAGAGGGCAGGTCCACAGGGCAGAGTCCAGGGGGGGCAGGCCTGGGGGGCGGGGTGGAAAGGAGTGGGGCCCCACCCCCCAAGCCTCCCTCCCACAGCGCGAGCTCACTGTGTGTGCAGGTTCGGCCCTCCCAGCCGTCCCGGCAGATGCAGGAGAAAGAGTCCCCGCTGCCCACACAGGTGCCCCCGTTCACGCAGGGATTGGGCAGGCAGCTGCTGTTCTTGGCTGGGGGGGGGAGAAAGGATTTTTCACCCAGCTCTGGGGAGACGGGGGTCCCCACACGCCTCTGCCCCAGACAGGGGTGGCCAGGGCCGGGGGGGGCTCCTCACCGATGTTGCAGGTGCTGCCCCTCCAGCCGGGGGGGCAGGCACAGCGGAAGGTGTCGCCACTGTCATAGCAGGTGCCCCCATTGCCGCAAGTGTAAGCGTCACACTGGGACTCACCTGCAGGTACATGGTGCTCAGTGGGCACGCCCCGCAGCAGCGGGCAGCGTCCTGGCATGCAGCCCCCCGCGCGGGGGCCCGGCGGGCACTCACGCGAGTGGCAGGTCTTGCCCTTCCAGCCGTCGTCACACGCGCAGTAGAAGTCGTTGACCAGGTCGTAGCAGCGGCCGCGGCTGTGGCAGGGATCGGGGAGGCAGTCGTTGGGATCTGGGGGCGAGGACGCCGGTCAGCGAGGGGTCGCCGGCGCTCAGGGAGGGGTTCCCGGGGAAGAGGCACCAGAGCTGGGCCGGGAAGAGATGGAGGTGGGCGAGGAGGGAAGGCCGGGTGCCTGGGGGGGGGAGTGGGGGGGCTTGCCACACACACAGGCCAAGCGGAGCCCGCCACCCCCCGGGGCCGGTGGGCGGCGAGGTGCGCCGGCGCTGGGCGCCCAAGGCCCGAGGGAGGGCAGTGCCACCCACTCACTGGTGTCGCAGAGCTCGCCCTCCCAGCCGCTGGGGCAGAAGCAGCGGAAGGCATCCACCTCGTCGATGCAGGTGCCCCCGTTGCGGCACGGCTGGCCCAGGCAGTCGTCAATGTCTGCGGAAGGCGGGGGTTAGCTGGGGCTCGGCCGCCCAGCCCCCGCCCGGCCTCGGGCCACAGCCACTCACTCTCGTGGCAGTAGGTGCCCGTGAAGCCGCTGTCACAGACACAGGAAAAGTTGCCCCCAGGCTGGCTGACGCAGTGTCCGTGGGGGCCACACACGCTGGAGGGGGCCACGCCGGCCACCCGGGTCCCGGGCTCCAACCCGCAGCCGTCGACCACTGCCAGAGAGACGGGAGGAGTCAGCCCGCTCCGCCTCCACCCCCGCAGGCCCCGCCCACCCCTAGAGACCTCACCTACACCCTGCCCACCTGTCTCCAGGCCCCACCCCCTGCAGGCCACACCCACGTCTGCCAGCACACCCGCACCCCACCCACCTCTGCGGCCCCGCCCATAAGGCACCCACTCTGCAGGCCCCGCCCACACCACACCCACCTCTGCAGGCCCCGCCCACAACACACCCACTCTGCAGGCCACACCCACACCGCACCCACCTCTGCAGGCCCCGCCTGGGCAAGGCTCACGCAGCTCAGAGCAGTTCTTGCCGCTCACGTGCTCAGGGCACGCACAGTAATAGTCGCCCTCCAGGTTGTAGCAAGGGGCACCATGCTGGCAGGGGCTTGGCTCACAGAAGTCGATGTCCACCTGCGGGGCACGGGGCATCCACAAGGGCCACTGAGAAGGGGGGACGAGTCAGACCTGGTGTCCAGTCAAGGAATCACCAAGGTCCAGGCCCCATCCAGCTTGTGGGCCCCAGCCTCTGCAGCCAGAGCGCTAGGGCTGCCCAGCCAAGACCGTCCAGGCCCCTCGGCTGCACGGACACACCTGCAGGGCCCCTCCTGCCACCCTCAGCTTCAGGGCAGGAAGGCCAGCTCCTGGCCCCCTCCCCAACCCCCAGGGCTACCCTGAGCCCAGTCTGTGGGTCCTTCCCAGAGCACAGCCACCAGGCTCCGTGGCCTGGAGAGTTAGGGCCTCTACCCTGGACCTCAGGAAGCCTGCTGAGGGGGCAGCCAGCTGGCCAGCCAGGGCTCCCACCCACTCCTAGAAGGGACGGGTCAGGACAAGCAGAGACCCTGCACCCCCCACGGCCCCTGCCCAGCCAGGGAGCTGGGACTCTGGATCTAACCCTGAGCCCGGGACACTGCGGGGCCAACACCCACCGTGGCCCCTCCTGGGCAGCCACTGGGGCCCAGAGCGCAGGCAGCGCGTCCGCAGGCCTCACCTCACAGAGCGGCCCGGAGAAGCCCTGGGGGCAGTGGCAGCGGAAACCGTCAACCAGGTCTTGGCAGAAGCCGCCGTGGCAGGGACTGCTGGCGCACTCGTCCAGTTCCCGCTCACAGTGCCGGCCACCGAAACCCCGTGGGCACACGCACTGGTAGCCATTCACCAGGTCCTGGGTGGGCGGCAAGGGGCAGGAGGGGGGGTGAGCCTCCTGCATGAGCCCCGCGGGCACCTCCAGCCCCGAGGCCCCTCCCACGGGTGCACGACGGTGGCTGGTCCCACCTCACCTTGCAGGTGCCGCCATGCTGACACTGCCCCCGACAGTCATTGACGTCTGCGGGCAGAGGAGCGGGTCACAGGGCGCCCTCCATCGCCCCCAGCCCTGCCCGCCTGCTGCCCGCCCGCCCACCCATACTGACTGATGTGGCAGTTGATGCCCTTCCAGCCCGGGATGCAATCACAGTAATAGCCACCAATCAGGTTTTTGCAAGAAAAAGCATTAAGGCACGGCTTCCCTTCACACTCATTGGCGTCTGTGAACGAGACAAGGGGCGTGCTGGGCCCAGGCCCCGCCTGCCCCGCCAGCCCTGGAGCCCGCAGCCCAGCAGCGCCAGCAGCATGCACAGCGCAGTCCATGCACACACACCCCCCCCACCTCTGGGGGCCCTTACCCAGCTGGCAGGTGGCCCCCACCCACTGCTCAGGACAGATGCACTCGAAGCCGTCCACCTGGTCCACGCAGGTGCCCCCCGCTGCACAGGGACTGGAGGCGCACTCGTCAATGTCTGCAGAGGGTCAGAGGGAGGGATGTGGGGGGTGAAGGTGGGGGTGGGTCGCACACGGAGGGGCAGTGGGGCCCTGAGAGGCCGGGAGTCTGTGCAGGAAGGAGGGGACACACCGGGGTCTTTCTGTCACCCTCCCCCGACCACTAGGCCCACAGCCACAGGCAGGGACTCGGCCACTCCACCCCCAACCCCAGCACGCTGTCCACCCCCCCACCCGCCGGAGCCCCCCCCAACGCACTGCAGTGGGCACTCACCAAGTGCACAGGTGGGCCCGCTCCAGCCCGCCGGGCAGTGGCATTCAAAGCCCGAGGGCACCTCGTGGCAGGAGCCCCCATTGGCACACGGGTTGGAGGCGCAGGCGTGCTCAGCTGTGTTGGAACCAGAAGGGTGGGTGTGGAGGCCCAGGCCTCCCTTCCCATCCCCCAGGGCCCGGAGGTGGGTAGGCAGTGCCCACCACACAAAGGCCAGAGAGAAGCCCGCCCTGCCAGACGCCCTGCCCCGACGTACCCCGCTCGCAGTTCCTGCCCGAGTAGCCGTCCGGGCAGACACAGCGGTACTGGTCGGGCTCTGCGTTGATGCATGTCCCGCCGTGGGTACAGGGGTGGTGGCTGCCGCAGTAGTTCAAGTCTGGGGGCAGGAGTGGGCGCTCAGGGGGCAGGCCGCGCCCCTCGCTCCCCACTTGCCTGGAGCCGCCCACAGGGGCCCCCCAGCCGCCCTGCCGCCCACCCTGCACCTTTGTTGCAGAGCAGGCCGCCCCAGTTGGTCTCGCAGTTGCATTGCCAGGGCTCCACACAGCTGCCGTGCACGCAGCCCGGGTACGGGACGCACTCGTCACAGAATCTCCCCTGCCAGCCGTAGCTGCACCTGGGGGAGGCCGAGGGGCGTGACGCCCAGAGCAGGGACACGAGGGCCCCTGGGTGAGCGCGGGGCCCCAGGAGCTGTGGCCACTCCTAGAGTGGCTTGGGGACACGTGCGCTGAGTCACGTGGGCCACCTGCGGGCTGGCGGCCTCAGCCTTTGAACTGGAGCAGGCCCCGGGCCAGGCGTGGGTCACGGGCACTTCCCGGGCGCTGGCCTCGCGTGGTTGGCCGCAGCTGTCCAGTCACTCCTTCCAGAGCTATTTTGGGACTCAACCTGGGCAGGGCCCCAGGGGCAGACGCAGGAAAGGCAGGCCCTGCTGGGACCCCAGGGGTGAGAGTGCCACACAGGCCAGGTGCTGCCAGGGCCCAGGGGGCAGCAGGGCCTGGAGGGGGGGGACTGCCAGCCCTGGGCACAGCGCAGCCTCACCTGCGATCCAAAGGCAGTAGCTTCTCTTGCCACCAGGCCCACCCAGGGCGTGTCCGCAGATAGGACACTGAGGCCCACAGGCTGCGAAAGACCCGATTCAGGGATCTCCTGATCCAGCAGGAGTCACCCGCTCCCTGGCAAAGAGCCCGAGAGACCTCTTGGCTCCCAGGCCATGACCCTAGGCGGGCTGGCGTCCTAGCCGGGAAGTCCTTCAGGAGGCGGGCCATCAGCGCAGGCCCACCGCAGGCGTGGCCAGCCCTCCGGGCCTGGACCTCCGCCTGCCCGGGCCCTGCCCTGCGAGGGGGAAGCCGGGCACCCTGCAGCGAATGCCCAGGTCCCCGGACCCCTAGGACCCGCCCTGGAATTCAGAGGTCCCAAGGGAAGGAGGGGTGTCTGCGCCCCCCCCCACCCCCACGCGGAGATTATTCTTGTAAAGGAGAAGAGGCACGGCCTTTCCTGGGCTGCCCCCAGGTCCACGGCACCCAGGAGGGACAGTGGCCAGCTGGGCGGGTGCAGGACAGGGGAAACCAAGGCTGTGGGACGGGGCTCCGCCGTCCAGGCCCCGACACACAGGGTGCGGGCTACATGTCTCCACGCAGGATCCGCCTTGCAGGCGACGTGGGGAGACCGTGGCCGAGGCGGGGCTGTGACAGGCCACCCGCCAGGGAGCGCGAGGGTCCCGAGAGTCTGTTCCCAGCCCTGGGTGGGGCAGCCCTCTCCAGGCCCAACCTCCCCAGCTTTCCTGGCCTGCGGCTCCAGAGGCGCAGGGAGGAGGCGGCAGGAAGGCACCGCCATCTCCGCGGCATCCGGTGGGGGTGGGGGGTTGTCCTGCGCTGTAACCTGAGCCCTGAGCCCAGGCAGCAGCTGGGCCTCACCCACGGGGCCAGGGGGGAGGCCAAGGAGGGGGGGCTCACCTACGGCCTCTGTCCCTGGGCGTCCCGCCCCCGCCCCATCTTCCTGCACAGCCCACACGGACGGTGGAGGATGCGCCAACGGGCCTCTCCCACCCGCCCGCCACCCAGCTGCAGGGTCACTGGCCACCCAGAGCCCCGGCAGGACCCAACCTGCACCGCTTGGGGCCGGGCCAGGGTGCGTGGGGTGGGGACCCAGCCCCGCCTCGCTCAGGACCCGCGGACCTGTCTGCCAGGGTCATGCCCACCCCACAGGCTGGGGGCAGGGCTCAGGGGAAGGGAGCAGTCCCACACCCAGCTCTCCTGCCCAGAATGCAGCTCCCAGAGGGGCCTGCCCCCCCCAGACGTGGACCCACCTGGGCCGGGCCCCAGCTGCCCTCCCCCGCCCCGTCTCCACACCACTTAGAGACCCACTCATCTCCTCTGGAGCCTGGCAGGGCCAGCGGCTGGGTGGGCGAAGGCCCAGCCCCACCCTTCCCTGGGCGGCCCGCCTTGCCTCCCTGCCCTGGACCGGCGGGTCTGTCCCACGTGCCACCGCCCAGGCCAAAGCCACCACAGGACAAGCAGGGGGTCCGCGCCCTCCCTTCCTGACTCCCACGCCCGCCAGCTCCCAGGCCCGGCCCTTCCATAAACTTCCCCTCCGTGGGTGTCTGCCCTCAACTGAGAAACGCACAGAAAGCGGACCCGCCCCCAGAGGGGGTCCTGGGACGGGGCACACCAGGCCTGGGACAGAGGCCCGCTCACCGCACCTGCTGCCCCAGCCAACTCACAGGCCCCTCCAGAGGGCCTGCCCTCAGCATCACCTCGTCCCCAGCCCCGCCTCCCAGGCCATCCTCAGGCACCCCCAGCACCCACACTGTAGAAACACCCTGTGCTGAGCCCTCACCACCCAAGCCCCTGGCCCCGCGCCCCAGCTGCTCCACGCACCTGCTCTCCGCTCTCCCACCGGGCAGAAGGGCTCCCCTCAAGCCCGACCCTGCCCAAGCTGGCAATGATACCCGCCCCAGGTCTCCAATGGCCTCCCCCTGCTGCGGGACCCCTTGCTCTCGGGCCGACCCTGTGTCACCCCTTGGTTCCCTCCGACTCCCGGCAGTGACCCCTGCCAGCTCCTCCTCGTCACTACCCGGCTTCCCCCGCGGGGAGACCACAGCTGGCTCCACGATCTCACCTCTGCCTCTGCCCGGGCGGCAGCACTGCCTGAACGCCGCAGGGCCCTCCCCACAAAGCCGCCAAGGCAGAGACCACCTCCCCTTCACCTCCACTCTGCCCCCGTCCCGGCGGCTCCACCGCTCAGTGGCACAGAACACGGAAGACTCGGGGTCCGCCCTGATCCCCACCAAGTCGAAGCCGCTCCGAGACCCCGCAGCACGCAGCCCCCTCTCCCCTCCCAGGGACCCTGGCAGCATGCACCCCCCCATCCCGGATCCCCACGGGGCAGCGGGGGGGGGGGGGGGGCGGGAGGGGCCTCTGCTTGGCTCCTCCCACACAGAGGCCTCCCGCTCCACGTGCCTCTGCTCCAAACCCTGCTGCAGCCCCTCGGGCGCTCCCTGTCCCCCCAGGAGCCCGAGCCACCGAGCCCTCCGCGCTCCTGTGCTGCAGACCCCGGCCCTGGGCGTTCGTGCGCCAGACCGCCTCAGCCGTGTTCCTGCAAAATGGCCCTGGCCACCCTCCCCGGCCCTGGCCACACCACCCTCAAGGGCTGTCCCCACCGGGTGCCCGGGGCTGCGCAGAGCAGGCACTTAGCCGGCTCCCGCCAAGGCAGCGAGCACGCGCGGAGAGCGAAGAGGGGCCGGCGGCCGGCACTCACCGGCACTCCCCGGGCACCGCGCACCCTCCGTGCAGCAGGTTGCATCCTTGTTTACACACAGCTGCGGACAAAGGGAGCAGAGACGCGCCGCTGCAGCCAGCTGCGCCCAGCCCGGCGGGCCGCGAAAGGGCTGGGTGCCCGCGGCCCCGCGGCCGGCTCACCTTCCTTGCATTCCTTGCCCATCCAGCCGTCCATGCAGGCCTTGTTGCCGTACTGGTCGCAGGTGTAGTGACCAAAGAAGTCGTTGCGGGGCCGGCAGAACTTGTTGCAGGTGGCGCTGTAGTAGTTCTCGTCGCAGCGCACGCGGATCTTCAGCTCCAGGTGCGCCACGTGGCCGCTGAAGTGCAGGCTCTTCCAGCGGTCCTCGGGGTTGATCATGCCCGCGTGCGACACCCGCTCGATCAGCAGCTCCTCTTGGGGAGGCAGCAGAGTCAGCGAGGGCCGCCCCGTCCCAGGGGAGGCAGCCCAGCCCGGAAACCACCCGGCCGGCAGCCCCAGAGCATCAGACCGGCTGGGCAAGGAGGGCCCCAGAGCCAAGACAGCGGGGACCCTGGCCAGGGACTCTGGCGCCCCAAATGCAGAACAGGAGGGCTGGGCTGGGGCCGCCCCGCCTGTGCCCTGGGCGCCACCACGGCCTGGGCGTCCCCCCCGCCCCCCCCGGAGGCCCTTCCCCCGTGAGCCCACCGCTGGCTGCTGCCCCCATCTTAAAACAGGCCCCTCGGCCCCGAGAACGCGTGGATCCAGCGAGCCAGTGGCTGGGCCTCACTGCAAACCAAGCTGCCGTGCGGGCGGCAGCGCCCTGAGGTGGCAACCACGGCCACGTGGGGTCCCTGGTACATTTCCCTCTGCGTTTGTACCAGTTTGGAAAATCCCGCAGCAGAAAGCTAAGACTCCCGCTGCACCCTCTCCCTCCAGCTGCACACGAAGGCTGGCCCTCTCCTCGCCAGGCCCCGGCCACGCACCGTGTCATCGCCGTGTCCTCCACGGTGGCCCTAGGCGATGCCCTAGGCGGCCGTCGCCTGCCCACCCAGTCCCCACTGACCGCTGCCCCCAACCGGGCCCTCTGCATCTCCACGGCATCATCCCCTGTGGGACCCAAGCCCGGTCTGATGCTGCCCCGAACGCAGCCCACGCGCCCTGTGCTCCAGCCCGTCCCTGGGATGTGGCCTCTCCACCCTGCAGCTGCTCGGGCCACCCCTACCCGCGCTCCCTACGTCCAGCTCGTCAGCAAGACCCCGCCTCCGCCTTTAGGGCGGCCAGAGTCCTTCTCAGCCGCACAGCTGCTCCTGGTCCACACACACGCCACCAGCACCTGGATTCGCTTAACAGCCTCCCCCCGGGCCTGGCAGTCTGCCCGCCTCGCTGCAGCCTGAGCAGTCCCGCCTCCAGGACCCCGCAGCCTCAGATGAGCCCACAGAGCTGCCACGACCTGACCTCAGCCTTGCCGACGTCATCACCGCGCCCCCAAACACGTGGTCCTCACTCCTGCCTCAGGGCCTTTGCTCCTGCTGCTCCTGCTGCACACGCAGTGCTCACCCCATCCAGCCACAGAACACCTCAGGCCTTCACAGACACCCCCCCACACACAGGCCTGCCGGCAGGTAGGCCTCAGAAAGACACACAGCAGGGACACCGGCCAGGGACTCCCGCTGCTCCACTGCCACGGCCCCCCAAAACAGGCTCAGGGTTGGGCATCAGCAGGGGCTACAGGACGCTGGTGATGGCTCAGGGAGAAGCGTGCCCAGCAGAACGGCACCAGTGAAGCTGAGGCGGGGGAGGAGGACAGCGCGTGTGCACAGCCACCAACGTGGATGAGCTTCCTGGCAGGCAGGGCAAAGCGGGAGATAGCACGCAAGACCTCAGGATAGAGGCAGCTTTCCTGCCGTCCCCAGCAGGCCAAGGACCAGGAGCCTGGCTACACACATCTCCGTGAATGAGGGGTCAGCCTCCCAGCGCCCTGGGGAAGGCCCCCAGACAGAGCCCACCCAGGCCCGCCCAGCCAGGCTGACTCACCATCAGGCGTGGTGTCGTTGTCCCAGTCCCAGGCCTCCACAATGAGGGTGAAGGAGCGCTGTGGACACGGGGAAGGGGCTGGTCAGGTACCTGAGGTCCCCTCTGCCGGCCGCAACACGGCCATAGCCCAGCCCCGGCCCACTGCCCCCCACCCTCAGCCCTCAGCTGCCTGGCACCGTCCTGGGCCACGCCTCAGCTAATCGCAAGCTGACCCCCTGAAGGAGAGACGCTGCCCCTCCGTGGCACAAAGGCTCGGGCCAGCACAGGAAGGAGGACGAATGACCCAGACAGAGCAGCAGGCACGACCAGAGGCGCTGCAGACAGGGGCCCCTGGGCACCGCACTGGGGCCCGAGCCGCCGTGGGGAACAGGACGACCGACCCACCTCAAGCCCGTGTCTGAGACGATGCCCCGTCACCACTCAGTGTCCTCTGCCAGGCACACGGAGACAGCGGGACGGAGGGGCGCCCACCGTGAGGCCCCCTGGTGCAGCCCCCCCAGAAGCAGCAGGCCCACCGCAAAGCGGACCACCCGCGACCCCCCGGCCTCCTCCCCCGAGAACGGGAAGTGCGGCAGACGGGCCCCCGTCCGCACAGACGGCGGTAAAGCGGAGACCCAGGGACCGCCCGAGGCAGCCTTAGCCTGGGGTCGTGCCCCAGCCCCAGGCCACCTGGCCCTCGGGGCACAACGGGGTGACCACCCCGTGAGGACGACCGCGCGCCGCAGCACAGCTCAGCCCTCGCCTCGCGCCCCCTGCCCGGTTCCGGGCTGCCGCAGCTCTCCCTCCACACCACCCGCCCTCTCTTCAGACCAGCCGTCCACCAGTCCAGCTCCGCCCTGGCCCGGGGGCCTCAGGCTGGCCAGCGGCCTGCCTGAGGGGCACCACGCTGGGGGAGTGGGGGGCAGGCTGCTCCCGCCCTCGGCACCCCCCTTCCACTCCTGCAATCTGGCTGTGCCTGGAAAACCACCCCTCACCCCTGCAGCCTCCTGCCAGTGCCCAAACCCCAGCCCCCGCCCGGCCGGCCGGCCTGGCCCCACGGCCCCCAGGAGCAGCCTGCCGCGCCCAAGCGCGCACAGCCATGGGACCCCGAGCACGGCACAGCCCTCCCCTTGTCCCAGCTCCCGCCTGCGACTGCCCTTCCTCCTCCCGCCCCTCCAACGACGCAGCCTCAGGGCTCAGACACGGGTGCCCACCCTCAGCTTCCTGCAGCCCCGCCCACCCCGCTGCCCCTGCCCTGAGCCCAGCCTACCCACACCTGCTCCTCGACACCCCCAAACACACGAGTAGCCACACTAGGACCCCCACCCACCCAAGGAGCCACCCTCTATCCTTCTAGAACCCTCACCACCCCGTGGGGCTGTCCCCAGGCTCTCAATCCCACCTCTTCAGGGGCCCCGAAGCCCATCTGCCCAATCCTGCCAGGCCAGCGGGCCCAGTGTCCAGCCTGCCCATCTCCTCCAAAGGCTTCCTGCAGCCACGTGAGCTCCAGGGACACTGTCCACCGCCCCACCCCACCCTCCTTGCTGCTCAGAGCCCTCTCAGGGCTCCCTGTGGCTCCCGCCTCCTCCCAAGCACCCAACACGCCCACCCTGGCCCTGAGCCTTTGCACACACAGCTCCCCCTTTCTGCCTGGAATGAGGCCCTCAGCCAGCCTGTCTCTGGCCGGTCCCACTCCCAGGGACAGCTGCCGTGCCTGGAACCTCCACAGGCTGCATCCACTCCATTCGTTCAATCATCCACCCACCCACCCACCCGCCCTCCACCCATCATCCGTCCCTCCATCCGCCATCCATCCACCCCCTCTCTCCACCCCCCCACCCCCGTCAAGGGTGCACCAAGTTGTGCTCCAGGGGACTGGAGCCTCTGCCCGTGTGGATGGGTGAGTCAGAGGGGCTCCAGGGGAAGGGAACGGAGCCACCGGTCTAATAGGGGGTCAGGGCAGGCCTTGGGAAGGGTGCTGCTTAGGTTGAGGCTGCACAGAGCAAAGCAGGACACATCCCAAGCAGAAGGCCCTGCGGCGGGGCCCCAGGGCTGGAAGAGCAGGGCTGTGGGCACAGAGGACTCAGGGTCAGACGTGTGGGGCCGTCAGACCCTTGCCCACTCTGGTGCTGAGCAAAGCGGGCAGCCGTTAGCTGAGTCTAAATGAGACCAGAAGCCACCAGGGCTTCAGCAGCCACCCCGGCCACCTGGCAGAGCTGACCATGAGGGAGGCCCGGAAGGGAGCAAGAGCTGACCAGGGGCTGCGCCCAAGAGGACGGGGCCATGGCGCTCCAGCCGGCCGGCAGGGCCGGTGGAGGAATGTCCCAGGGTGCCCTCCCACGGGGCTGCCACAGCCCACCTCCCTGCGCCTGGGCTTCTGGGAGCTGGGCGCTCCTCCCGGCTCCTAGGAAACCCCATGCCAGCCTCCCGGGTAGAATTACCGCGGCCTTCGCCCAAGCCCAGGGCTCCGATTACCTGCTCCCACAGGGACGCGCACCTGCCCGCCCACCCCAAGGGCCCCATCGCCCGCCAGCTGGGCTCCCTCCACCTGGACGGCAGGAAGTCACCTGGAGAGAACCTGAGCCGGCGGCACTGGCGCCCCCTCCACCCCGGCCTCAGTTTCTCCTCTGCAAACGGCAACCTCTCACTCCAGGGCTGCTGCTCATGGGCCTCCAGCCAGGACAGGGCTCTGTCACACCTCTTCAGAACAGGAAAAGGCGACAGGCCTGGAGGCCTCGGAGGGCTCCCTGCCACGCCGGGCCGGAGCCGGCTTCCCTGGTGAGCAGGCAGAGGAAGCTCCCTGGCCAAGCTCCCTGGGCCACCAGCCTGCCAACCTCGAGAGACCCATCCGGCCGGCTGGCCTTAATCCCTGAAGGCCCAGCCACCCCTCTTCCAGAAACCCTGCCCCTCACCCACCGCACAGACCCTCAGCCCAGCCTCTCCGGCCCACCCCTGAGGCCGGGTTCGAACCCTTCGTCTGACCTCAGAAAGGGATGAGGAAACAGCAGCGCAAAGACAGGAAAACGGCATAGGGCAGAGCACACCCCACAGCACCCCGTGGCCCAGGGCACCCCAGGCAGAAAAGGCCTAGCACAGCCCAGGGACCCCCTGCCCTGGCCCTAGGCACCAACCTGCTTCCCCCACCCCCGAGGGGCCCTGCATCAGCGACCGGGCTCCCCCACAGCGCCAGGAGCTCTAGGCGCAGATACAGTTCCTGAAACCCGAGCTTCGCAGAGTCCCAGGGCTCTGCCTCCATTGTCACTGTGTGGGGGGGCACCTCCCCACAAGGCACTGGGTCCCAGGGCCATAGCAGGAGTGGACCACAGCCCTCCCACGAGGGAACCCAGAGGCCCGCACTCCACACCAGCAACCCACCAGGGCTGGCCTGGGTGCACCCCACCCTCCGTGGGCAGGCAGCCCTCGGTGTGCCAGCACCCCATCGTGCGCACCCTGGGGACGGCAGCAGAGCCTGTGACCAGGCCAAAGCCGGTCCCACCAGACACACCTGGGGATACAGACCCGTGCTCAGGCCTGACAATGAGAGATGCTTGCCTCCACCACAAAATCCAGCATCGGCCCAGCCCCTCCCAGACACCACCTCCGAGTGCCCCCGGGAGCCTGGCTCCCTCAGCAGCCTCTTCCTGGCCAAGCTGCGGCCCTGTTCCCGACCCCCCCAAGGCTCAGGGACAAAGCCCCGAGCCAGGCCCAAGCCCTCCACTGGCTGAGGCAGCCCTCCAGGGTCCACCCTTGGCCAGGGCACCCAGAGCCCACCCACTGCCCCAGGACCAAAGCCCTGACCTAGACCTGGGTCTACCAGGCCCGTGACTGGGCACAGGGCGGGTGCAGCCTGCTAAGCCCCTGCTGAAAGGGCACGGGGTGGGGAGACGCTGGGCCCCTGGGCACAGAGGGGGTCCTGGGAAGGCTGGAGGGGTCAGGGTGCACGGCAGCCCCCACGCCCCCAAGGCAGCCCCAGCTCCTCGGGGGCAGGGAGCAAGGAGAAGATGGAGCCTCATGGCACCAAGGGCGACCTTGGCCTGGCCCACTGTGGGTCGAGGGCTCATGCGGCAGCTAAGCCCCTGGCAGCTGGATGCGGTGAGGCTGGGCCCTGTGCTCACACCCCAGTGGCCCACCTGGGGCAGCCTGCCCCCACCAGCCAAAGTCCCCCCCACAACCCTCAGCACACCAGTCCTCAAGGGACTCTAGCCTGCTGGGCAGCTGGGGGGGGACTAAGCCGGCGGGAAGCGAGGCTGGGGGCTTCCCTGAGCATGAGCCCTGCAGCCCCGCCCCCTTTCGCAAGACCACGTGTTGGCACCATTTCACAAGTGGGAAAGTGGGTCGCCAGGGTCTCAGGGGGGCTGCACTGTCAGAACGGGGTCAGCTCCAGGCCCCCCTCCAAGAGGACAAAGCCCACGCCCACCTGGGTTCTCCCGACTCCAGCTTTGCTGTCCACAAGTGGCTGCTGCCTCTCCCTGCGACCACACACAGTCACCTGCTAGAAGCCACTGGGCCCCCGCGGGGAGAGGGCTCCACCTGGAAACCGGGTCCTGGGTACCACGACGGGGGGCCAGACAGGCAGGGCTGGCCTCTAGCTGGGCAGCAGCTCCCCTCACTCAAGGCAGGGCCCCCAGTGCCAGACACACCTCCATCAACCCACCCCACCAGGATCCACCACAAGCCCCGGTGGCCCCCTGCCACGCCCCAGTAGAGCGTGCGTGTGTGCGCACAGCCTCCACCCCACTAGCTACAGGCCAGGCACCGGAGCCAAAAGGCCTCCCAGGGGGCCGTGAGATGTATAGGGCATCAGAAGAGATGCCAGGCTGCACTGCCCCCCATCCAAGACCCTGAACCCACCCCTCTCCAGAAAGCTGAGTCTGACACCAACCTGAAACCACAGATGACAGATGGCACGGGGACCCCAGACTAGGCGACCAGATCAGGGTGCAGAGGGTCACCTCACCAGCCAGGCCTGGGGCACTGGCAGAGGCCGGGGGGGGGGGCAGGGGATGGGGGGAAGGGTCCCTGGAGGGGCGGAGAGAGTGCAGAGCCCAGGCTGGCTCCCAGTCCCCCTGCCTCAGGGGACCTGGGCTGGGAGCAGAGGGTGGCTCCCCACACCCCATTCGCCAGGGGATCTGAGAGTCGAGAGCCCCGGGACAGGAGCCCTCCTCTCCCCCAAAGCCCCCTCCTTGGGCCCCAGGCAGCAAGGCACAGCCCTCGCCGGACTCCCCAGTGGGCACTCGGGGTTCCAAACTCAGCCCAACTCCTGGGATGGAGCTGCTCTTGCACGAAGCAGAAGCAGTGTGGCCACGGGGCTGCGGCCTGCCGAGCAGAAATACCAGGGCGCTGGCATCACCGCACCGGCTACATGCCCAGCAGCCAGGCTATACTGCCGGCGGGGAAGGGGAGACAGGCGTGGCCCCCCAACGCAAGACCCCTCTCCCTGCCTGGGGGTGGGCCAGCCACCCCTCCCAGGGGGACCAAGCTGGGAGCAGCAGGAAGGGAGGCGAGCTGGTCCAAGACCTGGTACCCCGACTATAGACTCCTGCCTGGGGAGGCCAGGGCCTGCCCCATCCCGTTCCACCCAGGGCCGGCCAGCGGGGCCGAGAGCCGTGAGGGACACGCGGTGGCCCGCCACATTCCTCCAAGGCCTCCCTGCCCCCACGCCCACGGCTGCCAACTCGAGCAGAAAACACATCCTCAGGTAGCGATTTTGAACCCTGCTGGCTCTGGCCCCAGTGCAGATGACAGGCTGCGGGCCCTGCTCAGACCTGCCTGCCGCGCCGCTGCGGGGGCGAGGGGGCTGGGCTCATCCTAGCGCCCGGGGCCTCCCAGGCCTGCCCCTGCCTTTTCCTCCTCAGCGACGCATCCCCCACCTGCAGCCCCAGGGTCAAGAGAGACCCCAGAGGCCAGCCGAGCATGTGGGGGCAGGGCTGTGACCAGAGATCAGAAAGGGGGGAGATGAGGGAGCAGGTGGGGCCCCGGCCCAGACTCAGGAAAAGATGCCAACGGGGGGCTTAGAGCGCGGGGGGGTGGGGTGGGGGGTCTGCAAAGGACGCCGGGTCTCCACGCCTTGTCTCCTTCAGACCAGGGCACCAGGTGGATCTACTGCCATTGCCTCCTACTGGCTGGTCCGATCAGAGCTCTCGGGTCAGAGGCACAGTCATTCAGTCACAGCCCAGCACCCTGCTCCGGCCACCACCTGTTCACGAGCCCGGGCCAGCCGAAGACCCAGTCCTGCACAGGGAGGTCCCACTTTTCAGGGTGCTCTCTCATTCCTGCCCCACCCAGGCCGGCGCCCACAGCACAAAGAACTGAAGGGCCAGGGCCAGAGCGAGGCCTGCTCAGGCCACTTCAGGCAGCAGGAGGCCTTGGCCGGCCGCCCATGTCCCAGCCCTCACCCACCATGGCCCGGACAGCCCTCACAGCTGGGCCACATCTTTATCGCCATCCCCCGGCCCGGGGCTCCTGCGCCACGGGCTCCCACCCCTCCCGCAGAGGACAAACAGGACCAAAACCCAAGGATGGAAAACGGCCGGCAGAGAACCCCAGCCCCAAGCCCCGCTGAGTCCTCCCGGGGTCTGGGCAACGGCAAAGGCTGCCACCAACACAAGCGCCTTAGGCCCTCCGGGAGCCCTAGGTCCCCGGGTGCCCGCCGGAGCCGCACCCCCACCCCCACCCCCGGGCATCCAGGAAACAGCGGGGCGGGCGCAGGCTGGCCGCGGGCCCGGGCGGCTCCGCCGGGGCCTGCCCCAGACCAGCCCCAGCACGCGCGGCGCACATGCCTCCGCGGCCTGCCCGGCCCGAGGCGCCTCGCGGGGCCTCCCCACCCAGACAGACACGCGCAGGGCGACGCAGGCACACGCCGCGGGCCGCCGCCGCGCACGCGGGCTCAGGCCACCCCGCCCCCGCAGCGACCCTCGCGCGCCCACGTGGCCGGGCGCGGACCCGGCCCCACGGAGCAGGCGCCCGGGGTCTGCCCAACGCGCGGCGCCCCCTGCCGGCCCCGCCCCGCCCGGTCCGGGTGCGCGCGGCTCGCACGCCGGGCCAGCGCCGCAGGTGCCGGGAGGCCGAGGGGCTGAGGGGCCCAGGGGCGGGCGCGGCGGGGCCGGGCGCCGAGGGAGGGGAAGCCCGAGGGACGGGGGTGGGGGCGCACGTACCGGCCAGGCGAACTGGAAGGGGATGACGACGAGGCCCGGGTCCTGGTCGCCGCCGGCCCGGGCCCGCGCCCGCGCCCGGTCCCCCGCGGCGCCCGCCGGCGGCAGGTAGAAAGAGTTGCCGCCCAGCACGGGCGTGGCGCCGTGGCCGTAGTTGCAGGGCCCCGTGGGCGTCACCTTGGCCTGGTACTCCTTGAGGCACACGCGCACGTACGTGTCGCACTCGTCGTGACCGCAGCCCCCCGCGCGCGTCGTCCGGCCGTCGCCGTCACAGCAGGCGCCGCTCAGCAGCTCCCCGTTCACGTTCCGCAGCGCGCTCAGCTGCAGCTCGAAATAGCCCATGGGCCGTGCCGCCTAAAAATAAGGCAGAGCGAGAGCGCAGGGAGGCGCGGGCCGGGGTCGCGAGCCGGGGCGCCCCGCCCCCACCCCTCCGCGCGCCGCGCAGCCTCGAGGGCTTGCGAACCGCGGCGGCTGCAGGCGGTGCCGCCGGCCCCGAGGGGCAACCGGTGCGTTCCGTCCGCGCCCCCGGCTCACCTGCACGCAGAGCGCCAGCAGAAGCAGCAGCCGCCGGGGCAGGCGCCCCCGGCCCCAAGCCCGCATCGCCGCCTCGACCCCGCCCGCCGGCCCGCCGCCGCCGCCCCTGCGCGCCCGGCCCCGGCCTCCCAGCGCCCGCTGCCCGCCCTCCGAGCGCCGGCGGCAGCGGCAGCGGCAGCAGCAGAGGCGGCGGCAGCGGGCGGGGTCGAGGCGGCGCCGCGCGGACCCGGGCGGTAGGCGCGCGGGGGCGGCGGGCGCGCGGGGGCGGTGGCTCTCGGCTCCCAGGCAGCCGCGCTCCGGCCGGACCCGGTTCCCTCCCGGTGGCGGCAGTAGTGGCAGTGGCGGCGGCGGCGGCGGCGGCGGCGGCGGCGGCTGCGGCGGTTCCCGGCCTCGGCTCTGCGCGCCCGCGCTCCCGGCGCCCGCAGCCAACAAGTTCGGGACGAGACTGACAGCTCGCTCGCCCATTCGTCACCCGCGTACCTGCATATGCATGAGGGGGCGGAGCCTCGCTGCGGGGTGGGGCTGTGGGGGGGCCCGGGCGCCCGGGATTTAAAGGCGGCGGAGGGCTCCTTCTGCCAGCGCCCGGGCCTGGCGCACGCTACCCAGGCTCTTGGCGGCGGGGCCGCGGGGGGTTCCGCTAACGCCCCCACCGAGCTGGGAGAGCCGGGACCGGCGCCTCGAAGCGTCCTGGCCTCTCCCAGGCCCCGCCGGGTGTCAGGAGCCCGCGGGTGGGGCGCCGCCTGAGGTCACCGCCGTGGTCCCCTCCCATCAGTGCGCCGCCGCGCTCCTCGCGCTCCCAGAAGAGATGCCGCCTCTTGCACAAATCGGGGCTCAGTTCCACGGGGGGCGGGCGCAGCCCGGTACCCCAGCCCGCCTGGCCTTACTCCGCGCCCCCCACCTCCGGGAGTGCCCTTCTCCGCGCGCCGCCTCTACCGCCTCCACTCCAGCCGCAGGGGGCGCTGCTCCCTTCCGACGTCCCTGCCCTACCCGCCTCACGGCCGGCGGGTCGGGAAGCCAGGGAACAAACGCTTTTCCGCGTAGGCTGTGTGCCAGGCTCTGCGCTGCCGCTGGGGTCGCCAGGCCACACTTTTAAGGAACGCCCGGGACGGGGGTCCGGGCTCGGGCGGAGGGGAGGGGTGCAAATAAGCGAGGGCCACCCAGGGAGGCTCCTGCTGCTGCCCTGGTCGGCCAGGCCCCCGTATCCCACCCTTCTGTCTTCACCTTGTGCCCTCTGGTGGAGCAACCTCGCCTCACCTCCACGGAGTCAGTACCAGGCTGCTGGTCTCCAAACACCGCCTCTCCTCGGCCAATCAGTGTCCCTCCAAGGCTGGAGGTCCCCTTGGCCGTTAGGGTTACTGATATGGTCTAAAGGGGTCTTCTGGCCCAGCCCCCATAGTAACGGGGCTGTTTTCATTCCTCTGGCTCCTCGTGCAATTCCGCTTCCAGCCCTGGGCTGGAGGCCGACGACCCTGCCCGGAGCTAGTCACTGCTACAGCGGGGGAGGGGGCCAGGCTTCCTGGAGCAGAGCTTTGCAGCAGGCCAGGTTCAGGGGCTGGGAGCACTGTGCAGAAGGACCTCGGGACCACAGGCACTGCCCTCTCTTACACTCGGATGCGTGGGCACAGCCACTTAAAGGCCCAACGCCCTGGTTTCACTGCCCAGCCCTGGAGTCCAGCCCTCAGGAGTAACCGAGGGACCCGGAATCCCTCCCTCCGAGCGCCCGTCCCTACCTGAGCCCCTCCGTACTCTGGGAGGGAGCAGGATACAAGCCAGGCACGGCACGCACAGCGACACCCAGCAAATAAGGGAATGTGGGCTGTGTTCAGGGCCTTCTGGTTGTTTCTTCCTCAGGGTGGGCAGTGGCTACTGCCTGTGGGTGCAGGGGGCTCGCTGGGGGGAGATACTGAGTCCCGGAGGCCCCTGCAAGGGCGAGGAATCCCCCCATCACCCCAGGAGTCCAGGGCTCCATCCCACCCATGCCCATGGCCCTACTACCCACTCAGTCAAGTGGTGGCCAAGGGGGACACAGCCCCTGCCCACCCTCGGGGGTTCCCGGTCCAGGGGTGGGCAGAGAACTTGGACAAACAGCAGAGAAGGGCAAACTGAAAGGGGGAGGCGTTGGGGGCACTCAGGGAGGAGGCCTGCAAAGACCCAGCTGGGGACAGCACGTGCAAAGGCCCAGGGGCTGAGGACAAGGACACGCGGCCAGGGCAGGGGGAGTGAGGGATGCAGGGGAGGCTGGAGGTGGTGGTGAGAGCTGGCTGCACCGGGCCTGCCCTGCTGGAGTCTTCCTGCTAAGACTGACGGGAAGTCACGGAAAGCAGCTGGGCTGGGCTGGGCTGCACATTACATTGTCACAAAGATCCCTGGCTGCAGGGGGAGGGGCAACAGGGGGCGAGGTTGGACAGGGATACCATTGGGGGGCCAGGGCCAGAGCACAAACCAGAGGGGCAGAGGCCGGGCCAGGCCTGGTGGTGCAGGCGGTGAGGACGGGGACTCCAGCCAAGGCAGAGCCAGAATCTGGAGTCCAGTCCCCTGCGTGCCCCTCGCTCATCCACCTCCGAAGCTTCCTGCTTGGGACCAGCTGTGCGGGAAAGGACAGCCCGGACTGGCTCACACGGTTCCAGAAGCCACTGCGTTTCAGCTGAGACTTTTTCTGCTCAGGGCGGTCTCGGCTTGAAGGCCCCAGTGAGTGACGCTCACCCCATGGCAAGACTCCAGCTCAACACGCCAGGGGACGCAGACTCCCTGAGGCCCTGCCGTGGGGCCCGGAGAGCGCCCACCTGCCCTGCAACACTGGGGAGACGGCGGCCTGGCCCCATCTGCCTCCCTGCCCAGGTGCCACCCTGCAGGGCACAGAAGCCCTCCCCACCCACCACGTTCTCCTTCCTCCTCCTGCCTCCCAGGAGCCACAGCCTGGATCAAATGGACCCGGAGAGATTCGAGGAAGGAAGCTGGCCACTCCAGGGAAGGCATAGGCATTGGGGCTGCTGAGAGGTGCCCTCCCTCCTGGGGTCTCCTCCTGCTGGGATTTCCACAGCCTCGGGGCCATAGGGCAGGAGGAGGTCCAGTGGCAGCCAGGGCTCCTGCCTTCACCCTTGCGGGGCCAGGCAGCCCTGCCCTTTCCAGGAAGACCCCCCCCATCACTGTTCTGGGGCCCCTTGAGCCACGACACCCCTCAGCCTCCCAGTTCCACCTGCCTCCTAACCCAAGAGCCCTCTCAGGAGCCCCCCAGCATCAGGGGCCCAGGCCCACTCGGGGATGGGAGTTCAGCTGGTGCTGGATGAGGGCCGGACCCCTGCTCGGCCTGGCCAGGGGCCTCAGGACCAAATTGGGTGCAGGCTGTCAGGCGTCGGGGACAGAGGCACTGCGATCGGGAGTGAGCTGCGCTTCCGCCCGCTCTGCGGTGCTAAATATAGCAGCCAGGGAGGGGAGTTTCCGGTTACAGCCCCCCCCCCCAGTGCTGGGAAATCGATGCCAGCTCCATTAGGCCCAGCGGCGGTGCCTGCTGACCTGTCCTATCGGGCTGCAGAGCAGAGTGAGGGGCTGGATGGCGCCCAAGCCCAGGGGCGCTGTCCCCCACCCCTGCCCTGCCCATCCAGAGCCCTGCATGCTTCCCAGGGCAGAGGGCCTCCAGTCTCACCAGGTACCCACCAGAGGCCCCTCTGAGAAGATGGTAGTGCCCGCAGGCCAGCGCAGAAGACCCCGGAGGACAGGAGGTGGCCATGGAGCGGGCAGCAAGCCGGAGGCAGGGTGGGGCCGCTCTAATCTGGGCCCTGTTCTGGCCCCAAGAGCCCCCAGATGTTCTGGGCCCTGAAAGCCCACCAGGCCTCCTCTGGACACGGCGGAGCTGGGCTGCTCAGGACCCCACCCCACCCCTGGGCCACACATCCGTGCCTGGGGGCCCCTCCCCAGCCGTGCATCGCTGCCTGGCTGGGCTCCGGAGAAGCCCCACCTGGGTGGCCTCACCTGGGTCACAGCTGGCATTTGCATACAGGTGGTGCTGCTTGAGTGGGCCCCTTGGGCACAGCCGCCTCAGGGCAGCTCCCAATGCCAGGCCCAGGGGCTGTTGGCCCTGAGCTGCTCTGGGCTGGGCTCAGCCACAGCACGTCCCAGGCTGGCAGGAAGAAAAGCACCTGCCTGCATTGGGGGAGGGGGGATGACAGGAGCGGGTGACGGTGAGGTCTCAGCAGGAGCCGAGGCATCATGTCCTGTCGCGGTGTCCTCTACCACTCCGGCCCAGCCCAGCCCGGGGCACATGGGGGCACAGAGCACTAAGTCAGGCTCCCAGCAGAGCTCCTGGTCACTTGGGCTCCCCAGGCCCCACCTGCCTGTCTGGCAGCACCCCCCGCACAGCAGCCCCCCCCGCCCCCAGTCAGTGGACTGCGACCGGGCTGCCCCTGTTCTATCCCCCAGAGCCTTGTCCCCAACCAGAAGATTCGGGGACTTCTGGGAAAGGGCCAGGCCGGGTCACTACCCCCCAGAAAGGATCCCTATCCCCAACTGAGCCCAGCCGCACCCACAAATGCCCATGGCCACAGCGACCAGCACACTCCCACAGCGACCGCCAGCCCATCTGTGACATACGGAGGCCTTCTTACTGGGTACCCGGCTAAGCGGGCATCCAGCCCCCCGTGACCCCCAGTGCTCGAGAGTTATGGCAGGTGGCTCACGCAGTCCCTGGCCACCAGGACAGGCCAGTGTGCAGGGCAGGGGTCCCTAGGGGGTTGCAGGCCAGCAGGCATCAATGCCCTGAGGACACAGGGGTACTGAGGTGCCAGCCCAGCCCTGTTCAGGGTGGGGACCCCTCACCAGCCTCAGGAGAGCAGGGAGCACATGCGCTGTGGTTCTGTCCACACCCACCACTCCCCTGGCCTCAGCTCCATCCACGGCCCGGTGCCCAGTGGGCCCTGAGTGCCTGGCCTGGCTGAGCCCCTGTCCCCAACATCTCCTGCCCCAGAAGCCTGGCACTCCCTGCCTGACCCTGCCCCTTGCTGGCCCCACCTCAGCCTATGGCCCTACGCAGGGTCCAGCCTCGCCGGCGGCCAGCTGCCAGCCCCTGCACAGCCTGCAGCCAAGGCTTCTGTTCCGGCGAGCTGAGAGGCTCTCGCAGAGACCCCATCGTCCCGGCCCCCAGCCTGCCCCCCACCCCCAGTCACAGCTCAGAGTCGGCGGACACAGGCTAGAGCTCCACCAGCCTTTATTGGGTCTGTAGGGCAGGTGGCCGGAACCGGCCTCATCCAGACCCCTGGCGTCTCACTGGGGGCCCAGGACAGGGGCCACGCAGCTGAGGAACCACGAGATGCCAAAGATGACTCCGAGGGTCTTGGGAACGTCTGGGTCATCGGCGAAGGTCTGGGCGCCGTCCAGGGGCAGGTGCACAACCTCAATGAGCTCGCCCTCCTCGGCCAGGCCCCCGCCGGGGCCGCCCCTCTGGGCATCCGTCACCGCTGCGTAGAACATGGTCTGGCTGGAGCCAGTCAGTCCAACGCCAGACCTACAGGACGAGACCGCCGTGCAGAGCTACCCACGCAGGCCCCACCGGCCACCCCTGCCCTTCCCGGCCCCGGGAAGGCAGGGCTCCAGGAGGCCCCCCCCCCGCCCTCCCAGATGCCCTCCCCTTGAGCCTGGGGGAAACCTGGGAACATGCTGGCTGTGACTTCCCAACATGGTTTAGCTCCCAGCGTGACCAGGTTGGGTCAGGTGATGAAGGAGTTCTACACACGGAATTAAGGGCCCTAATCAGTGGCTGGAAGTTTCTCAAGAGGGAACCGACGCTGGGCGGGCCTGACCCGAGCAGGGGCCTCCTCACAGATTTAGAGCTCGGAGGTGGAGAAAGTCTTGACGCCAAAGCGAGCCGCCAGGCTGCAGGAGGCGCCACATGGCCAGGGCCTGCAAGCAGCCTCGAAGAGCTGACCGTAGGCCCCAGCCGACAGCCAGCCAGGACACAGAGGCCTTGGTCACAAGGCCACAAGAGCTGGGTTCTGCCACAACCGAGTTAGCTGGGAAGACGGGCCTGAGCCTCAGCTTAGACCTCAGGCCCGGCTGACGCCTGACTGCAGCCTGGTGAGACCCTGAGCGGTGGGGCCAGACCGCTGACCCACAGCAACCGTGAGGCTGCAAATGTGGGTTCCTGCAAGCGCTCAAGTCTCTGGCAGGTTGCCCTGCAGCACAGACCATTAGCAGGCTCTGCACCTCAGCTCATGCTGCGCCCTCAGCCAGGGCCTCCCTGCCACAGCAGACCCCACTCGCACCCAGGGCTCCTGCCGTGCCGCCCAGGTCTGTGAGCACCCCCACGCTGGCACCTGGAAGATGCCAGCTCCAGACCGGGTGAAGGACTGGGGCTCATGGGGGTGTTGCGGGAGGGGTGGCAAGGCCCCCAGGGGTGCAAAGGAGTCCCCTCTCTCCAGGGGTTGGGGGCAGGAGGGGGCTGCTGGCTACCAAGAGGAGGACAGGCACCCAGGGCGTGGGCAGGGCTTTAGGCCAATGCCAGTGGAGGGCAGGCGCGGGCAGTCGTGGTGAGCGCTGGCCGGGAGGACGGGCTGACAGAGGGGCCAATTCAGATTCCAGAACAGGAAAGGCGGGGGCTTCTGGGGAGACGTCCACAGGCCGGGGAGGCCCAGGCTGGCCAGGGGGTGAGCGGGGCCTGCCGGCCACAGCCTGGAAGCTGCCCTGGAGCAGCCGGGAGCAGACCTGGAGGGGCTTCCATCCCACTCCCCCCAGGCGAGGGCCCCAGCAGACTGACCTCGCCCAGCTGCTTCCTCCGCCCTCCAGCCCCTTATCTCCCTGGACCCTTCCTGATGGCCCATTTCCGCCGGCAGCCACAGCCTGCGCCTTTGATGGAAGCGCTGGTCTGTGGCGTTTCCAGGCCCAGTTTCCGCCGGCTTGTGCAGGAGACCGGCGCCAAGAAGAATGTGCCCAGCCAGGCCGGGCACTGCCTCTCCCTCCACTCCATCACATCCTCAGCTGGGGGATCGCAGACAAGGGCCCGGGCCTTGTCACCTGGGACTGGCAGCTGAGTGGCCTGGCTCAGCCCCTGGCCCCACGACGGGCAGCAGGAGCCTGCTGCTTGTCCAGCCCGCCGTCAGGCTCCGGTGCGGGGAGCACTCGGTTCCAGCCCCTCCCAGGCCAGCCTCCCCACAGCCATTCCTCATCTCTAGAGCACAGGCTGAGCAGGCTACACACTGCCCAGGGCCCTCCCTGGCTCCCGAGGACCCTCAGTCAGCATCAGGCCAAGCCCAGAGGCCCGGCTTGAAGCACCACAGCAGCCAGGGCTGCCGTCCCCCCGCCCCATGCCTTTGCCACGCAGCCCCTCGGCCGGGACTCGGCTCAGACGCACCTCCTCGGGGGACCCCAGCCCTCCAGGGCACCTCCGCCTGCCCCCGGCTCGCCCCTACCCTAGCTCAGGCCCCTTGGATTCTCCCCCCGCCCCCCAAACCTCCAGCCCAAAAGGCTCCAGGGCCCAGTGGCCACCAGCGGGCCCCGTGGAGGGTGCCTGCACATAACCAAGACCCCTCTCCCTGAGAGGCTGGATCCTCCGACGTAGAAATTCCACACTGAACGGGGAGGCGCCAGGCCCTGGATCGTCTCCTTCGGCCAACTCCGTCCCCACGCTCGAGGCCCTGTGTGTTTGAGGCAGGGCCCCACCCTGAGTGGCCCCTGCCCTAGACTAAAGGTGGCAGAGCTTCCCGAGGCCCCCTCCCCATCTGGAGAAGGTCGCCAGGGGCCGGTGCTCAGCGTCGGGGGGACACTTCTCCTGCCGGGGCTTCACTGGGGTCAGGGACCCATCGCATGTCCCCAGGGGAAAGGCAGGCTTCAGGCCACCATGCTGTTCTGGGAATGCGGCCCCAGTGTGACCTCCCGGGAGCGGGTGCAGGCGGGCACCTAGGCTCTGAGGGGCAGCCCTGACGTCCAGGCCCCGGGCCGCACTTCCTCCCCTCCCAGGAGGGCCCAAGCCCCCCCGCCCCCCACCAGCCCCGGCCCAGGACTCTCCCTCCCCTCACTGCCGAGCAGACCTGTGACTCACCCCACCGCCAGTGCCCGGTGCTTAATCCCGCAGGAAGTGGAGGCATCAGTCAGCAGCAGCTGCCACCCGAGCAGGCCCCACACGGCTCAGGGCTGCGGGGGGCGGGGGGCTACAGAACGAGGCCCTGGAGCCCTGGGTTCCGGCCTGGATCAGGAGCTAAAGGGCTGTCCAGCCAACCTTCCCAAACAACTCCAGGCTGCAGAGCAGGGATTCGCCCTGCCTGGCACGCCTCTGGGGACGGGCAGCCCGGCCCAGGCCCTGCGCTGACTACGGGACCCCACGGCCCAGCCCCACTCACTTGTACGAGGCGACCCGGCGCAGGTCGGAGGGGGCCAGGCGGTAGCCGCACTCCTCCCAGGCTTCCTTGCAGGCGACTTCCTCCAGCGAGAGCCCGGGCTGATCCACGAGGCCGGCGCACAGCTCGAAGGTCACCCCGGCCGAGCCGGGCAGCGCTGCCGGCAGCTCCCGGGGCCTGTCCTGGTCGGCGGCGGCCAGGGAGCCGGGGAAGAGGCGCTCCACCGCGCCAGCATACACGGCTGGGCGGGGGCGGCAGACCGCGGTCACAGCCGGTGGCGGCCCCCTCCACGTGACCGGGGGCGGCCTCAGGCTCCCCACGTCCGCGCCCTGACCCGCGGGCCTCCCCTCCCCGCTCCCGCTCGGGCCCCCTCACCTGGCCGGAACTGCTTCACCAACACCAGGCTCCTCCGGGAAGCGTTGAACATGAGAAGGGTCACACTGCAGCGGGGACAGTGCTCAGCGCGCCGCCCTGGGGGCCCCGGCGCCCCATCTCCTGTTCCCAGCATGCCCAGCCCGCCGCCTCTCTTCAAAGGCCCAGGAAGGTGGGGTCCCTTGTTCAGAGGGACACTGTGAGGCCAGGCCGGGTCAGAGGTCCCCAGGGTCGCGCAGTCAGGCCAGGACCCAGGCCGAGGGCACGGGGTGGAAGGACACGCTGGGCGGCCGCTGGGCAGGCTGGGGGCGGCAGCAGCTGAGAACGGGTGACTGACAAGACACGTGGCCCCTGCTGGCCAGCTGTTGCCAGCTGTGCTCCTGAAGCCACACTGCCACCCGGCCCACACCCCCAATGCCAGGGGCAAGGGCACCCGGGCGGCCTCTCTCGGGTCCCAGAGGGCCTGCCGCCCATCACGGTCCAGGAGGCCCAAGCTCGGGGCCCAGGCCTTGGGCTGACCCCCCAGTGAAAGGAAATGAGGGCGGGGACTTCAGAAACGCAGGGTCCCCGTGGGCATCAGGCTGGGGCTTCCCCCGTGGCCAGCCCGGCCGGGACCTCACCTGTCATGAGTTTTCACAAAGTCCCACGACTTCTGGGTGCCGTTCTGAAAGAGGCGGGCAGCAGTCAGGGAGGGCGGAAGGACTGCCAGTGCAGGCGGAGGTGCTCCGGGAGCTGAGAGGGCCACGCAGACCTGCCACACCAGCTCCGACCAGGGAGACCCGGTCACGGCCCGGGTCCATCAGGAGCCAAAGCTGTAGCAGGTCAGGGTCGGGGGCAGGGTCAAGGACAGCCTGACTCTCTCAAGGGGTGAGGCGGAGAACCAGACAAAGGGTCCGAAGGCGTCCCAGACCCAGCGTGAGCCACCACCCAGCACGGGCTGAGCGCGAAGCGCTGCAGAGAGATGTACACTGTCACCAACGCGGGAAAGACGGGGGGTGGGAGGAGAGGAGCAGGTGTGAGTGTCCTCACAGTCGGGGGGTGGGGGGTGTCCCAAGCGGGCAGAGCAGGTATCAGGCTTTTGCTGCTGAGGCTTCCTTGGGCCGCTGGACAAAGCACGACAGGCGGGCAGCAGGGACAGGCAGGCCTCCTGCGAGCAGCAGCCTCGGGACCAGCTGGGGAAGGGCGTGCCGGGGCTCATACCACAGGACACAGTGATTCAGGGATGGTGCCTGGACCACGGGACAACCCCTTCCAGCCCAGTTTCTGTCTTGAGCTGTCTCTCTGGCATCCTGTGGTCCTGCTGCTCAGTCACTTCCCTCCGCCATCCTGCTCCCTGCACCCCGCCCCGTCCCCAGGCACTCTGCCCCGGCGGGCTCAGCATTCAGGGACCAAAAGGCAGGGCAGGGGCCCGGGCCAGGACCACCAAGGGCAGTCACAACTGATGCTGACGTGGCAGGCGGGCGTGTGAGAGGCCAGCACCCCACCGCTAGACAAGCAGGCGAGGCGGGCTCCCATCCTCGGGGCTATCCTGTCCGGCCCGACCCCTCCCCAACGGGTCTCTGAGGTTGGGGCTGGCCCGGGGACCCCTGGAGCCCTGCCCTGCGGAAACCTGTCACCAGCTTGCTTAGCCCCTCAGCCACTGGGTCAGGCCTGTGGCCTGGCAAGCTGCTGGCCTCACACTTGGGGCCACGTCCAACCACTGACATGGACAAGACCTGAGACACAAAGGGTGGAGCCAGGGCTGCAGAAGAGGCAGGACCCTAAGGAACATCCTCTGTGAGGACTTCCTGGAGGAGGTGACAAGTACCAGGCCTCACAAGGAGAAGAGCAGCGCAGGAGTGGGACGTTGCCGGCAGCGGCCCACGCGCCGCTCCGAGGGGAGCGGCCAGAGACAGAGGCAGCCTGGATGGGCAGCAGCCTTGGTTTCTAAGGGCAGGGCGAGCTGGCGTCCCGTGCTGGGCCGGGCCAGCTGCCTGGGAGGCCGTTGCGAAGCACCACCCCTAAGAGGCAAGCCTGGGCCTGCCTGCCACCCGGCTGCCCCCCAGGCCGGGCTCCAGGGAATGCCAGCCCCCTCGTCCGCCAGGAGCCTGCGGTGTCCCCTGCCTCCCTCAGGGTGTCCGTCACCCTGGACAGGCTTCAGGGGCCTTGTTGGTTCAAGATCAAAACACCTGTCAGAGCCTTAGGTCCAGCCAAGGAGGGTGCAGGAGGAGGTTCCAGCCTGCCCCTCCCACGGGACCCCCACCCAGCTAGTTAGGACCCAGGCCCAGCTTGGCCTCCACAGCCTTGGGATGAACAGGACTGGAGCGGAAACACAGGCCCCTCCCCCTCAAGGCCACGGGGTGCCCTGCCTCTGGTTGGTCTGTCTGTCCATCCACCAGCTCTCCCCTGGCTGTGAGTGGCTAATGACCAACGGCTGCAGATACCCCTCGGTGCATGCACCACCCAGCCCGCGTCCCACGGCCCCTCAGCCCGTGCCCACCACAGCCCGCCCCCCACCGGGGCCCAGCTTTAGCTATCAGCATCCCCCTGCACTTCTCAGGGCGTCGGGGAGAGAGTGCCACCGCCGCAGACCAGGGCGGCTAGGTACCTGGCCCACCCCAAGCGACCTGCTGCGCCCAGAGCCCCAGTCCAAATCAGGCAGCCCGCTCCAGGCCACACCAGGCAAAGGCCAGCGGCCCCCGCGGTCCTCCACTCTGTCCCCACCGCACCCTGGCTTCTGCCCCAAGCTGGGTCCATCCCAGACAGAGGAATTCCCTGTGCCCAGGACCTGAGTGGGCAACAGGGACAGGGAGAGCAGGAGGCTGCAAGAGAGGCAGGACCCTAAGGGACAGCCTCTGTGAGGACTTTCTGGAGCAGGTGACACTGCAGCCTCTCTCAGGCTGGGGGCCAAGAGGGCCTCGCAGGCCGGGGAGGGGAAGGGGCCTGGGGGAACAGAGGGACAGAAGGCTGCAGGCCCCGGGCCGCGAAGACCTGGACCACCTATCCTGATGGGGCGCGCGCGCGCGCACGGCAGCTGCCCCGGGGGGGGGGGGGGGGGGGGGAGCGCACCAGGTGCTCCAGGAGTGCAGGCTTCACCTGCATGGCCTGGAGGAACGCAGCAGGACCCCAGCGCTGGGGACTGGTGAAGCAGCAAGCAAAAGCGGGGTGGGGGGGGGGGGCAAAGACGGTCATCTATCACCCATCACATGTTTCTTGTGCACCTGCTATAGACTTGGGGCCGGGGGCAGCCTTGCTCCTGCGCTCCCCCGGGGCAGAGGCAGCCCGCCAGTAGGGCAGGTGGGACGAGGAAGAGGAGCCCTCGGGAGGAAGCCCCGCGGGAGAGGCTCTCCACTGCTCACCAGCTTCCTCTCCTCCTACCTTCTCCCTCCATTCCCCTTCCTCTTCTGCCCAGAACGGAGACCGCCACCCTCAGGAAGCTTTCCCCGAGCCTCGGGGCGCCCGCCACGTCCCACTGCACAAAGGGCCAGTACCCAGCAAAGCCTCCTTGGAGGAATGGGTGGTCCCCCGAGGTATTCCGGCCTGCACCCGTCCCCGACCTGGCCAGCAAACCTGGCCTCACCCGCCCGGCGCTCCGCAGGGGGAGGCGGGGTCTGCGGGGCGGGGGCCACGGCGCGGGGGCGGGGCTCCGGGCGGGGGCGGGGCCCGGGGCCGCGGAAGGCGCGGAGGGCGGGGCAGGCGCGGGAGGCGCGGAGGCCGGGCAGGCGGGCTCACCTGGCGGTAGTGCAGCGTGAGCGGCCGCAGGTAGGGCGAGTCTGCACAGCGGCCCACGGCCGCCCCCTCGATGCGCTCCATGGCGGCGCGCGGGACAGCCCGTGCCGGGGGCGGACTCGGGCCAGGTCCGCGCGGGACTCGAGCGGGCGGGCGCGCGCGTGACCGGGCCCCGGGCATGCGCAGTGCGCGCGGGGCGGGGCGGGGCGGGGCCAGCGCGCAGGTAGCGCCCTTCCCGGTCCGCGAGGAGGCGGGGCGCCGCCGGAACCGTGCTGGGTGTGGCCGGGACAGCGCGGCGGGGGCTCGCCAGGTGGGCCCCGCGGCAGGGTCCAGGCGGCCGGCTGTGCGGCCAGGAGGGGCGGCCGCGGCTGGAGGAGGTGGTCCGCGAAGGTGACGGCCGGCGCCCGGGATAGTCAGGCGTCCGGGTTAGGGGAGAGACGGCTGCGCGGCGCCGCCCTGGGCCAAGAGGATGCCTCCGCCACCGGGACTGATCCAACCCCGAAGTCAGGTCACCGGGGGCGGGGCAGGCCCTCAGGGAAGGAGCGCCTAGGCCCTGAAGAGAGAAGCTGACGGTCCCAGCTTGCCTAGCGGAGCCAGCAGCGGAGGGAAGCAGAGGGGGACTGGGGGCTGCGCGCAGTGTCGCTGCGTGGGCGGTGGTGGGGAAAGAGTGCAGACACCTCTAGGGGCCGATGGGTGGCAGGAGAGAAGGCTCTGGAAAGAGGGCAAGGCGAGAAGAGCCTGATGGCAGAGCCAGACCCTCCCACCCGCGTTCCAGACTCTTTCCGCGCCCCGCCCCGCCTGGAGGAGCTGTCACTCCCCGTCTCTGGTGGCTCTCCTTCCTCCGCCTCGGCAGCCCACCCCTGTTGCCTCCCCCAGGAAGCCCCGCCCTGCGGTGGCAGGGCCCATCCCTCCGTGGGTGTGGATCCTAAAGGAGCCCCTCCAAACGCGTCCCCCTGCCCACTAGGGGCAGGCACAAATGGTGGGGTGGGGCACCTGAGCCCTGAGCTGCTTTCTGAGCTATGGCTCCAGGGGGAGCAGGGCATGGTGGGGGGGGGGGTCACGTGGCCTTGAAGTTGCCCACCAGGTCCCCATTATCAATTGCTGTGTAACAGCTCCCTTCCAGTGGGTGGCTTCAAGCAGCTGTTCGTGCCTCTTCTTCCCAGTCTGTGGACCGCCCGGTTCACTAGGCAGCTCCCCCTTGGGCTTCTCTGCAGTGTGAGCTGGTGCCAACGGGGGCAGGGTCTTCTGAAGGCTGACCAGGACTTCGAGGTTGGGTGGCTGGGACGGCTGGAGCTGGCTAGCCGTGTCCCTGTGTGTGGCCCCTCCAGCTTGGGCTTCCTCAGAGCAGGGCCGTCTCAGAGTCACAGGGTTCTTCCACACAGCTCCCCAGGGAAAAGGGTCATGGGGCCAAGCCTCTCACCACCCAGCCCCAAATGTCCGACGGCAGCATTCACACTGCGCTCTCTGGGCCAGAAAGCATTCCTGGCTACCCCGATTCCAGGGGAAGGGCCTTCCCAAGGGTAGAGCACCAGGACGCGCGGTTCACTGTGAGACACTGGCTCTGCAGGGGACTCAGCTTCCCGGCCGCGGCCTGGCCGCCTAGTGTCCTGGGGGCCAGACAGACCACCTACCAGAGAGCCCCTCCCAGGCGCTGGTCCCACCTGCCCAACAAGCAGGCGGTCTCTTCCGACACACGCGGGGCCGGGAGTGTGTTCCCTCCCCTCGCACACAGGCCGCTTCCTGCTGCCCGCCCCTCAGCCCGCCTGGCTGCGCCGCCCCCAGGAGCCCCGGGTAGGAACTCGAGGGAAGAACCGGCGTCTCCACAGAGCATCGTCTGCTCCTGTCTAGGGGGTAAGCAACATTGATGGCGATGCCGAGGCAGCCTGCAGCGCTGATTGCAGAAGGGGTGAGCCTGCAAAACATCCGCGAGGTGCCACCCGCCAGGACACCGCAGGCGGTCCTCGGGTGTTCAACACAGAGCTGTGTCCGGTGACCCAGCAGCTCCGCCCCCTGGTGTCCAGCCCTGGAATCGCGACCAGCTGAAACACCATTGACAGGCACGAAGGTCAAAGGTCGGGGCGCCCCAGGGGTGTGTCAGGTGAGGGACCAAGTGTGGTCTAGACGCCCCGGGAATATGACTCGCCTTGAAGAGGAGTGACGTTCTGACACATGCTCCTCCTGGGGTAAGCTGGGGAGACGTGGTGCCTAGTGAAGAAGGTGCCACCAGAGGTCGAGTGTCGTGTGACCCCTTAGGCTAAATTTCCCGAGTGGGGAAGCCCCGGTCGAAGCACCTAGCTGGTGAGACTCTTTATGCCCTGGGTGCAGCTTTAAAAGCCAACCAACCGGGAGTTCCCGTCGTGGCGCAGTGGTTAACGAATCCGACTAGGAACCATGAGGTTGCAGGTTCGGTCCCTGCCCTTGCTCAGTGGGTTAACGATCCGGCGTTGCTGTGAGCTGTGGTGTAGGTTGCAGACGCGGCTCGGATCCCGCGTTGCTGTGGCTCTGGCGTAGGCCGGTGGCTACAGCTCCGATTCCACCCCTAGCCTGGGAACCTCCATATGCCGCGGGAGCGGCCCAAGAAATAGCAACAACAACAACAACAAAAAAGACAAAAGACAAAAAAAAAAAAGCCAACCAACCAACCAAACAACAACAAAAAACAGCACAGCTTGGGAGTTCCCGCTGTGGTGCGATGGAATCCGTGGCATCTTGGGAGCGCTGGGACAGAGGCGCAGTCACAGTGCGTTGAAGATCTGTCGTTGCAGCAGCCGCAACTGCGGCTCGGATCTGATCCTTGGCCTGGGAACTCCATATGCTGCAGGGCAGCCAAGAAGGAAATAAATAAAAAATAAAGCAGCACAGCTTGGCTGTCCCGGGGTTGTGAGGGCAGAAGGCTTCAGGGGAGAGCCCGTCCCTGGCCTTGTCCAGCTTCTGGAGGCGGCAGCCCTGGCTCCCTGCTCCTGGCTCTGTCTTCACAGCAGCCCCATCCTCTGACTCTGCTTCCTGCTGGCCCGCCTCCTCTACCCTGACCCGCCCGCCTCCCCCTCACAGGGGCCCTGTGGTGACGCAGCCCCGCCACCACCCAGGATCACCCCATCCCAGGGTCCCTCACTCAGTCACATCTTTGCCAAGTAAGGCTCCACGTTCCCAGGATCTGGGCTCGGGGTGTGGACACGGGGAGCTTGGGCCCGGGCGGGGTCTGAGCCAGCTCCATGCTGCTGCTGGACTGGAGGAAGCTGCTGCCCCCCTTTTCTCTGTAAGAGGGGGGTAGGGTCATCTGCCAAGAATGGGGTGGGAGAGAGGCGGACTGCGTGTGGTCCCGTGGGGCGGGGGACCCCATGAGCACCAGGCCGGAGGGTGCCTGTGGGCGCCCAGCCCCTGAACAGGTGCACGCCAGCCTCCTCCAGGGCTCCGCCTTTCTCTGGAAAGGTCCAGGGAGCTGAGGTGCTGGTCAGGGAGTTGCAGGTGTGACAGACCCCTAGGCTGGCGGGCGGTGAGGGCCAGAGGGGCTGGGAGTCCAGAGCAGACGTGGCACGAGCACCCGGACCCAGGCCCAGCCAGTTGGCAGACGGGAGGGTCAAGGTCAGGGCACAAGGGCGTGTCAGAGGAAGCCTGAGCAGGGGAGGTGAGGGGGGCGCTGCAGGGGTAATGAGGTGAGCTGGGGGGGTGGGCAGAGGAAGAGTGATACCCCGAAGGCAGGGACTGTGGAGGAGAGCAGAGCACGGAGCCACCACCGAGTGTGTGTGTGGCGTCCTAACCCCTGCATCTGCAGCGGCAGGCAGAGGGCACCAGGCTGGGCACCGGTGGGTCTGCCGAGCAAAGGGTCTGAGGACCCAGGTGCTGAAGGCCTCACCTCGGTGGTGCCGGGGCAGCAGCAGAAAACTGGGGCCGGACAGACCCCCTGGTGTTCAGGGCACTGGAGGAGCCTGGCTTTTTCACCTGAATTAGGGGGTTTTGGTGATGGTTAGGTGTTTCTTGGGGGTGGCGGGTTTTGGTTTGGTTTGGGCGTTTTGCTTTTTTTACATTAACTTAATTTTTTTCAGAGTAACACGTACAGTGCAAAAGGAAAAAAGAACATTAAGTATTCGTGCAAGACTCTTACACCCGAATTAGTTCCTGCCACCCTCTCCACGCCTCCACCCCCAGAGGCGGCCACTGTCCACCCTTCAGGCTGGTTCTTCTGATGGTTCCCTCCGTGCGTCTCTGCCCCCTCGGCTTCTTGATTCCGTGGTTGTGGGCATTTTCCTCTCACTGCACGGTGTGTGGAACGCACTGGTTGGGGCAGCAGAGCCGCCGAAGTTGCTCAGACAGCACAGGGTCCGACGTCTTAGGTGAGACAGTGAGAAGGAGTCTCTGAAGCCGTCCTTAGAGCTCATCCCCCGGGGAACAGCAGGTCAGCACCACCCCCCCCCACCCCGCCCCTAAACCTCACGATCACAATGTGGCTGCTGTGGCCCAGGCGTCACCTACAGACCCAGTGGCGGCAGTAAAGGGGAGGGTGTCTCTTCGCAAATGAGGAGGAGACCCTTGCCCAGAAGCCCCCATTGTGAGGACTGATGACCATTCACGTCCAAGGTCTGGGCCAGGGTGTGGGGGGGTGGACGCCCCCAGCTGGAGGCTACGCCCGTGAAGAGCAGGCCAGGTCGACGTAGGAGAGCATCTCCTGCCTCGGCCTCGCAGCCCTGGAGGGCTCGGGTCTCGCACCTGCCCACGTCCTTGTGTCCCGCCTCACCTCAGGTCTCAGCTGGTCAGCAGTGGGTGTCGCCGTCCTGGACGAGCGTGTGCACCCAGCACCTCGGGAGCACCCTGAGGCCCCTTCCTTCCACACGAACTTCTCTGACGTCATCCCTGCCTCTTCCTCCCTCTGTGTCAGCTCATTTCACGCGTCCGGGCGGCTGGTCCACGGGGACCCGGGGATTTGGTGGAACATTCCTCTGGGCGTCTCTGGGTGAGCCTGGCATCTGAACGGACTGGTGAGCTGAGCAAGGCCGGTGCCCTCGGGCGCCGTGGGCCTCGTCCAGCCTGGAGACCTGAAGAGCGCAAAGGCGAGTCCGCTCTCCCCGCCCCGGGGCCTCGACTCGAACAGCGGTCTCCTGCCTTTGGACGAGGACTGGAACCACGGCGGCTGCCCCGGTCCCCAGCCGGCCGCCTGTAGATCCGAGGACCCGTCGGCTGCCAGAGCTGCTGCCAGCTCCCCACGAGGCTGCACGTGTGTGTGTCCGCTCGGCAGGTTCACTCGCGAGCTCTCCCTGGACAGCCTGTGGCCCCGCCAGGCCGCCGCCCCGCTCCTCCTGCCGTGGGTCCTTCTGGGCCGCCGCCCTGCCCCCGGGGCCCGAGGTCCATCCCAAGGCACCAGCCCCAGCCGGCCTCTTCCCCGGTCCACCCCCTCTGCTGGCCGCGTCCTCCTTGTCCTCGAAGTGCCTCGTCAAAGCTGAGGCGGGGGGACCTTGCATGGGTGTGGAAATGTCCCCAGCCCCTCGCCCTGCCGGGCGCCTGACCGGATGGTTGGTTCTGGCCAGAACGTCGTCTGCCCACGGCGAGGGCTGCCCGGGCCGCCCGCGGGCCCTCGAGGGGCCTCCCTGCGCGGTGCGCCAGGGGCTGTGTGCCCGGAGCGAGCGGTGCCTGGCCTCTGGGGACTTCCTGCGGTTTCCTCTATCGTTTTCTCTTCTGTCGGGAGGTCCAGTTCCACGTGCAGTTATGGGAATGGGCCCCTGTTTCCATACCTTTCCTCTTTATGTCTCTGTCTCTACAAGAGAGTTTCTCAATTTTATCTTTCAATCCAACTGTCTTTTCCGCATTTCCACCAACACATGGAGTCCGTCCTGCTTCCTCTTTATAGCGTGTCCTTGTTTCGTGGACGTGTCGCCCCCAAAGGCCATCGCAGTTGGGTTTTTCTGGCCCACGCTCACGGTCCCCGTTTCCTTGAATTTGGAGCTTGGGCGGTAGCCCTGTCTGGGGCTGTGTTGTCAGCGGGGGGCCGTGCTGCAAACTGTCAACCCAGCGCCCTTGTGGGGCCCCCAAGTCTCAGTGCCGGGGGGGGGGGCGCGCTTTTCTGTGGGCAAAGGGGAGCCCTGGGACCACTGGCCTGGGCCACAGAGGCAGAGTAGCTGGCGACTCTTTGCCCACAGCCTCAGCTTCACGAAAGCAGGTCCTCGGACCAGGTCCTGAAGCTTCTCGCCTCCGTGTGCCCTTCCCAGAGTCTTGCCCTCGCCAGCCTTTCTCCACCCTTGCCTGGAATGGCAGGGGGCTCTCCACCCTCCCGAGGCCGTGCCTTCGGTTCCCTGAGCCCCTGTGCTTTGAGCTTCTCTTCGAAGCCCCTCTCTGGTCTGCCAGCCCGGCCCCCAGATTGGCTGGGCCACGGGGCTTCTCTCCCCTCTTTGCGCGGTGCCCAGGCTCCACCGTGGCGCTTGCAGTGCTGGGAGAGAAGTGCTTGCCCCCTCCTCGGGTCCTCCAGGGTCACCAACAGCCCAGCCCCTTCTTGCCCTTGCCTGTAGAAGCCCCCAATCCCCCCCTGCCCCCGCTACCCTGCCTGAGCCCTGCCCCCCCCTCACCTGTCTCAGCTCTGGTCTGGGGCTCAGTGCTGGGGGCCCTGGGGTCTGGGGTTCCTGCTGGAGCAGCCCCATAGCTACACTCCCCGGTGCCCACACTCCTTGGTGGGGTCCCCCAGGATGTGGGGAGGGGTGCCTGCTGTCCATGACCCTTCTGGGCACTACTCAGAGTCACCGGGGACCCCCTCGGCCACCTGTCACTCCCCATGTGCAGCCCAGTTGTGCACGAGCAATGCCACCTCCCCTCCCACGGTGGCTCACACGCCCAGGTGGGACTCGATGTTAGGCCCGGGGCAGGTGTGGGGGCAGATGCAGGCTGTCTGTCCCCACACTCCCCCCACCCCCTGGGGCCTAGGCTGAAATTCCCGGCCCCGCAGGCAGGTCTCTGGGGCAAGAGTGACCCATGCAGGCCAGAGCCGGGTTGAGCTGGGGCAGCAGGGCAGCTCCGTGCCCCAGCTGGGTCTCAAAGGCCACTGGGGGCACAGGTGGAGGTGGGGGGACCCCCCGGAGGGGGGGAGGAGGAGAGGGGTGGGGCCTGGGCCAGGTGCTGGACCCCAGCTCTGACCTCACACGCACCCCCACCCTGCCCAGCGCTGGCGCCAGGCACGAGCACCGTCTTGCGGGCGTTGTGGGTGTGCTGGTGTCGCCTGGCTGCCGGCTGGACCGGGGCCCCACGTTCTCAGCATCTAGGCGCCCCTGGGTCTTGAAGGGAAACAGCCCAGCCGGGAGCCCCAGGACCGCACAAGTCCCATCACAGCCGAGCCCAGCGGAAGGCACAAGCCCGCAAACAATGACCTTCGTGTGACAGACTCTCCCTCTGTGGGAGAAAATAGTTGAACAGAATGGCGATTTCCTGCATTTGTGCCTGCGTCTGAGGGTGACTCACAGAGACCTCCCACAAAGAGGAGCTTCTAGCCAAGTCAGCCAGGGCTGGGTGCCCCGAGGGCCCTGCACCCCCTGGGGCCAAGCGAGGGCCCACCAGCCTCCTCCGAGCCCCCCCCCCGCCCCCTCCCAGCTCCAGCTCCAACCCATCAGGCAGCAGCAAGGCTGGGAGGGGACATGGGGGGCTTCCTGGAGGAGGGGGCCCTGGACAGAGCGCTATCAGCTGAGCAGGAGCCAGCCAGGGGGACATGAAAGAGCTTCGCGGGGGACAGAGTGGCCAGCAGGTCTCCGTCTCAGGAGGTCAGGGATGGGGTGCCAGGGTGGGGTAGGCCAGGGGCCCTGGGTGGAGTGCAGCGGGTTCTGAGCAGCAGGGCCTGAGCCTCCTTCCACGTTCTGACGAGGAGGGTGGGTGGCCTGTGGGCATCGACGAGGGTCGTCACGCAGGCTGAGGCCCAAGGTACCAGGTGCCCGCCAGCAGGTCCCGGGTGGCATATAGTCCTGAATGGCCCACGTGGTCGGACCCAGAGCCCAGGGGGCGTGTGACCTGCTCACAGGGTAGGGATAGGGTCCTGAGCTCTGGGCCCTGCCCCAGTGTCTTTCCCCTCTGGAGACCTGACGCCCCCACCCCGGGGGGATCCTGGGGGCCGTGAGAAGGAAGCTCTCAGCCCTTGCAAAGGGGCTGCAGGCTGCGTGCTTACAGCCCTGACGGTCTCCAGGGCGCTCAGCCTATAGTTAGGCCTCATCCCCACCTACACGTCCACACCTTTCTTTTTTCTTTCTTTTTTCTTTTTAGGGCCGCACCTGCGCCATATGGAAATTCCCAGGCTAGGGGTCGAATCAGAGCTCCAGCTGGCGGCCTGCACCTCAGCCACAGCCACACCAGATCTGAGCCACGTCTGTGACCCCCAGCACAGCTCAGAGCAATGCCTGATCCGTAACCCACTGAGCGAGGCCGGGGATCGAACCTGCGTCCTCATGGGTCCTAGTCGGATTCATTAACCGCCGAGCCATGACAGGAACTCCTATATAATCAACCTTTCTGTGGCCCCCAGGGCACAGGGACTGGGGACCCACGGGCAGCCTGGCCACCACCCCCAGCCTGCTGCCTCTCTTGGTCTTGCCTGGGTGGGAGCCCTGGCCTTCTGCCGCCCCCACACCAAAACCCCACCAGGGCCGGTCCTTCTCCTGGAGCGCCGAGGCCTCCCCTGCTCTCACTTTCCTCCCTGTCGCAGCAGAGAGGGTGGGACCAACCCCTCTGCTCTGGGGACACCCTGCCCTTCTCTGTGGGCATCTAGGACACCTGTGCGGCCACTGCCTGCCCACAAGGGGTGCAGAGGCCCCACTCCTCAGCCACACGGCGGCTGTGGCCCCTGCTGCCCACTTCTTGCCTCTCCCCCGCGTTCCTGGGGGTGGCACCCTGCGTGGGGTCTGGGCCCCCCCACTGTAGCTCCCTCCTGGATTCTTCACAGGCATTTCCCCCAATCTCTTCCACCTCAGCTCCCCACCTGGCCTCTCAGATGGGATCAAGGTCAAGCCGCCACCTCTCCTGGACCTTGTGACCTCCAGCTCCTCAGGCCAAGCCTCTGGGGTGCCACGGCTCCCCTCTCCCTGGTGGGCGCCCAGGCCCTCGGCGCATGCTCTCTGCTCTCTGCGAAGCCATCCTGGTGCTGTGCTGGGTTCTCCACCTGACCCCTCATGTCTGCACAAACCCCGGTGTTATCCTGAGCTCAGAAGGGGGCACGGCCATGGTGGGTGGGGATGACAGCTCTCCCCTGGGCTCCTCGGGCCTCGGGCAGAGGCCTCCAGCCCTCCCAAGGCCTCCGGGGCCAACGCTTCATACGAAATCCTGCCATTTGAAATACATGCGGTATCTTTTCCTGGCTGAGTTGGAGAAGGCTTTGCAGGCTGGGCCACAGGGGGTTTCAGAGGAAGGAACTGCAAGAGGCTCCAGGGGACAGGGAGCGGGCGGGCTGGGGGCTGGCCAAGGAGGTCCATGCTGCGCCCTGCGAGATCGGGTAGGGGCTGGGCTGTTGGCGCCTTGGCTGGTTTGGTGAGATCTGAGGAGCTGGGGTTCTGGGCAGCCCCCGCCCTGCTTCCCTCCCACAGACCCCACCAGAGCACCTCAGGGCTGGGAAGTGGGCAGCCTTGGAGCAGAGAGGACTAGAGAGAAGGCGGCCTGGCAAGGGCCCAGGTGGATAGGCTGTTCACAGTGGGTAGGACGGCAGGGCAGAGTCCGTGTGCCGGAGGGAAGGGTGGCCTGACCCAGGTGGGGAGGCCACTGTCCCCTTCCCAGCTGGGGTCCCAGTGGGCTCCTTCTTCTGTGATGAAGGGGTGGAGGCCTGGAACTTGAGTCCTGGCTGATCAGGCTGCCTCTTGGAGACTGGCACCGCTGCCAGGGATCCCAGGACGAGAGCAGACCTGGGAGGGGCACCCTCTGCCAGAGGATCTCCCCCCCGCCCCAAACCCCAGCTCTACCGGGTCTGATCTCCTGAGCCCAGCCCCCACCAGGCTCCCCCCAGGGGACATTCTGGCTCACCCTGCAGATGGGCAGACTGAGACCCAGCGGAAAGGGCTGAGCTGAGCCCAGCTGATCCCCGGCCCCGAGCCCAGAGTGGCCCAGGGCAGGTGGCCGTCGCCTCTGACCCCGAGCTGGGGAGGCCTCGGAATCTGAGCCTCGGCTCGGAGCGTTTCCTGTCCACCCGCCCCAGCCCAGCCCCGCAGGAAGTGCCGCCTCCTGAACAAAGGGGCTGGCGGACAATGGCCATTGAATTGGGCCGGGGCGCTAGCGCACGGACAGGCCACCAGCTGCCCGCGCTGATAAGACTGCACCGCGGGCTCCGCAGGCTCCGGGACCCGCCGGCGGGAGCGCGGGGCCGGCCCAGGCAGGCGGCCAATGGGGAGCCGGCGCGCCCCGCCAGCCGCTCGGACACCAATCGGGGAGCTCACGGGAAAGAGGCCCCGCCTTCTGAGCGGCCCCGCCCCCCGGGTCTGGCCCCGCCCCCTGCCAGGCCCAGCGAGCGCGGAGTTGGCCACCTGGCCGCCGGCCTGGATCCTGCTTGGGCCAACGAAGCCACACTCTGGAGAGGGTTTTCCCTCCGGCAGCCTCGCTGCGTTTCATTCGCCTACTTTGGTGGAACAGTCCAGTCTGGGAGGGCGGCATCCCCAGGCTCTCTTTAAGGATCACCGGGTCCCGCTGTGCCAGGGATGGGGGCGGGGGGCAACCTGGTCCTCACGCCTGCCTGGGCGACTCCTCCTCCGGAAGGCCCCTGGACACATGGTGAACATGAGAGCCACTTCCAAGACTGGTCCCTGCCCAGGCTGAGCCTGGGAGCTGAGGTCCTGGGTCTGCCCTGTGCTGGCTGGAGGGCCCAGGTGCAGCTGTGTCACACCCCCGTCTGGGAGGCTTTGTGAGTGAAGCAGCCACAGAACTGTAATCTGTGGGAAAGTGATGGGGTGCATGTGTCCTGAGGGACTCACAGCGTCTTGAGCCCCTGGGAAGAAGTCCAGCCCCAGCCACCCTAGGAAGCTGCAGGTGGAGGAGGGCTGAGCGGGGCAGACCTAGAGGTTCTGGAGAACTGAGACCAGCCCTTTCTCCCCGGCTGAAGTGGCCCACTCTGGTCCTGGCGGGCCCAGGCAGGGCAGGGGTCTGGGCAGAAGCCAGAGCTCAGGCCCACAGCAGCCCCCTGCTCTGTCCAGCCCACAGCTCTGCCACCACTCCCTGGCCTTGCCTTCTCCAGCCTGCAGGCCCCACCCTCAGCAAGCCTCTGGCCTGTTGGGTGCTGTCCCCAGGACAGGGGTGACAGGGTAGGCAAAGTCCGGGCAGAGCCCAGTCATCGGAAGGCTTCTTGGGAGAGGTGACTCCCATGCGCATTTGCCAGGGCAGAACAGGGTGGGAGATAGAGCCAGCAGGAGAAGGGGCCACCCACTCACAGGCTGCAGCCAGGGAGGACCCGGGTATGCGGGGAAGGCAGGCGGCCCAGGAGCGCAGGGGGAGCGGCGGGGGGGGGGGGGTGGCACCCAGCCAAGGCGGCGTCCTGGCACAGTGGCCTCTTGGGCCTCTTCGGCCCACTCTACTCTGCCATGGTGGTGGCCGTGGCTGTGGAGAAGGGGGCTGCTGGAGGCCAGTGCTAGCAGGGGAATTGCATGCATGGTGACCCTGCTGAGGTCCCCAGAGTTGGGTTGGGTAGGGGGGACTGTGGTGGTGCTGCTGCTGGTGATGCAGGCCCAGCTCGGCTGGTGACAGTCCTGCTGGTGCGCTGGCATGTTGTGGCCACGGGCACGGCCCAAGGGCTGGGATGCAAAAGGGCTTTAGTTCCCAGGCGCGGTGCTGTAGGGCTGCCCACGAGGCAGGGCCCAGACTGGCACTCGATGGCCTGGGGTCACGCCCTCCAAGGAGCCAGGTGCCCCCTGCAATTCCTCCTGCCCCTTCCACATGCTACGAGCCCCCCCCACCAGCTCCTGAGCAGCCTGGGTAACTGACCCCTCAGTGGCCTGGGCAGATGGACACACCTGCCTTTCAGGTGGATGCAGTCAGACCCTCCAGGGGCCGCACACCAACCCTGGCCTGCCTGCCGTGCTCTCCTGGCGCTGGCTGCACCCTCGCCCTAACCACCTTGCAACTCCACACCCCCACTTTTTTTTAGGGCTGCACCTGCAGCATATGGACGTTTCCAGGCTAGGGGCGAATTGGAGCTGCAGGTGCCACCCTGCATCCTCATGGATACTAGTCAGGTTCTTAACCCGCTGAGCCGCAACGGGAGCTTCCTCCACTCCACCCTTTGATCTGAAGCCTCAAAACTGTGGCTGTCCTTCCTGCCAGCTGCCCCATGAAGCTCCCCACACCCACCATGCTGTCTCCCACCATGTCCTGCAAGCTCAGCCAGGTGGTCCCAGGTCACATTGGCAGTGTTCCATGAGCCACGCAGGACCAGTCCCGTCCAGCGCCAAGCCCTGCTGCTTGGGCTGCAGGAAGTGGGAGGCCCGGCAGCTTCTGACTCCCGCCCTTTATCAGCCCACGAGGCTTCCTGTGGCCTACATGGCCTGGGCCCCTGTGGCGCCGGACACCAGGTCAGCAGTGACTCACCGGGAGCCTGGCCTGGGGACACCCCGGCCCACACCCACCTGTCTCCTTTGAGCCCCTGCCCTCACCCCTGCCCACACCTGGCTGGCAGGGCTGCCCTGAGCCTCCCCCCAAACCCCCCACCATCCTCCACTCGCCAGCATCTCCCCATCCTGACCAGCAGGGCTGAGGCAGCCCCGCCTGTTTGCAGCCCCCCAGTCCCCAGGGCCCATAGCCAGCAGGTGGGCAGCCAGGGCTGCGGAGCCCACTCCATAGCCAAACGCTTTCTCCCTACCCACCAGCTCTGCTGGCCGCCCCTCGGCAAGGAGCACAGCAGGCTGACCTCTGGGGACCCTGACCCTCTGCCCCGTAGTCCTCCCCGCCTCTCTCTTTGCCCTTTGTCCCCAACTCCAGGTGGCCAGCCCACCTGCCTTCCCCTCCCCATCATGGCCTGACCAGTTCCTCCTCCTCCTGCTCCCAGTGGGCCCCTCCTCCTCCAGGAAGCCTTGCTGGCCTAAGCCCTTCACCCCTCCCACCCGGGGGCTCCCAGGGCATGTCCCCTCTCCATGGAACTTGTCTCTCGGCGTTTCTGGACCCTCAGCGGGAGCCCAGAGTACACAGCTCAGCGGCAGCGCCCACCTCCACCCTCATCCCTTGCCCAGCGTGCCTGGGCACACTGCGTGGATCAGGATGGGGTCGGATGTTGGGGACAGGACAGAGAGGGGCCTGGGATGCTCATCTCAAGTCTCATCCCGCAGGCCACTCCTCTCCGCGTCGGGGCACACCCCCCCGCCCCCCGGGGGCAGGTGTAAATGGCGAAGGAACCAGCTGTCTGGGTGGCCCTCCCGGGGGTGCCGGCCCCTCCCCAGCAGGGCTTCCCGTGAAACTGACCCACATGCGTGCCCACGCGCACACAAAACCTGCAGGAGGGTCATCCTGCATGTCCAGCCGTCCACCTCGGGCCCGCCTGGGTGTCCTGTAGTGCCACCTGCTGGCTGACCACGCGGGACCCCCTTCCGCTTGCCCAGCCTGCCAGGCCGGGGAGTGAGTGCTGAGCCCAGTGTGTGCGTGGCTGCTGCTTTGCATCCTATGGACTGGGCCCCGTGACCACCGCACCACCCCCGACATTCTCATGCCCAGGCCCAGGTCAGTGATGGTGGTTTGGGAAATCTGTGTCTGAATAAATAGCAGGGCTGCCAGGGGCCAGGCTGGGGGTGCACTGACGGGGGGCTGGTGAGCCCCGGATCTCCATGCCTGGCGCGGCCCCTGCATCACTCCAGGCTCTCCCACCTGCTCCCCTGCTCCCCCCAGGGACAGCCACGGGGCCACCTGCTCAGTCCCTGCCTGCCTCCCCACCTCTCACCTCCGCCCCTCGCTGCACCCCGGCCCTGCCTGCTGTCCGTCCCCTGCCTGCTGTATTCCCCCGCCACGCGGAGGCTGTTCCCTGTCCGCACGGCCGCCCTCAGAACCTCAGAGCTTTGCCACGAGGCTCTGCCAGCGCTTCCTGAGGAAGTAGGTCTGCAACCTCATGAATGGGAAGCATGTGCTCTGCAGGGTCTGGTGTGGCTGGGGGGCTGCGCTGGGGAGGGAAACCCCGAGGTGGGGAGACAGGGAGAGCCTCGCGGGCGGGGCGCACACAGAACCCGGGCCTCCGGCTCCCCACCGCCGACCCACACCGTGTGTGCCTGGCCCTCGCCGACTCATGCTGGCGCTGTGGCTGGGGGCAGGTCCACGGTGGCCACGGTGGCCCGGTGCCACACAGGGGTTTCCCAGGCCCCTCCGGATGGGGGCGCGGCTGCTCAGTCTGGTCCGTGTGAAGGCCCCTTGACGCCGAGGAAAGGACGCGCCCCCTTTTTGGGCCGAGCGGCATCGCCTCTGGTCAGCGAGGGCCCCCCAGGCTCTGGCTGGGTCTCGTGGCCTCAGCGGCTTGCTCCTCGCAAAGCGTGACGACCCCCACTGCCCACCCCCGAGTTGGCCTGACGACCCCCACTGCCCACCCGAGTCGGCCTGGCACCTGCTCCACCACAGCCCCATCGCAACCCCTCAGACGGGGACAGCCTTCCACTGGCCTGGCCAGGGTCAGCGGTGGAGCAGGGTCAAGGTTGTGGCGAGGGGCAGGGGCAGGGCTGAGGTCAGGGGGAGGTCCCACCAGTCTGGGGTCCCTGCCCTGGCAAGTCCCAGCCGGGCCCATTGTGTGGGGACAATGGCTTCCTGAGCCAGGTTCCTCTCCCGGCAGGAAAACCACACAGCCTCCACTCTGCCACCGCCCACGGCCCCTTTGAAGGGCCTGGGCCGCCAGGGCTTGAGGCCCAAAGCCTTGGAGCTGGTCCCTAGGCCCCCACCCCTTGCCAGCCTGGCCGGGGCCCAGGCCTCCCCAGGGACTGGCCAAGCCTCCCGGCACGTAGGCTCAGGACGATGCAGACAGAAGTGACCCATTGGGGACGCCGGTGGCCGCACGCAGGCACAGGCCCCCACAAGGCACCAGAGCTGGACATGGCACGATGCCTGGAGGCCCTGACCAGGAGCCCCTCCCCCTGGGAACCAGCTCTCGGTGTCCCCCACACAGGGTGGCTGAGTATCCTGCCGAAGTGGCAGCTCGGGGCCCGGGAGGGTGTTGGCAGGACACCTGGGCTGGGGGTAGGGGCCCAGAACCCACAGCCCCAAGAAGGGCTGCCCAGGAGCTGAGTGTCCTGCCCGGGTCAGGCCAGGCCAGCTGGTCCTGGGGCGCCCCCTGCTGCCTGGGGTGCCACCGCACAGTTAGGTGCAGCCTGCGGCTCTCTAAGCTCACAGCGACTGGCTCTGAGAGCCCCAGGGGCCTAGGGGCCCTGTGGCGACGTGTGGGGAGCAGCCACGACCTGGGCAGCGGGGGCCTGGAGTGGGCTTGGGCTGTCTTCCCGCCACGCCGGTCGTTCCTGGCTGGGCAGGGGGTCTTCAGTCCCAGGAAGAGACCAGGGTGGGGTGAGGATGGTGGGGTCGGGGCGGTGGGCGGAGCAGCTGGGCCCAGCGGGCAGGCCCCACGTGACGGGAAGAGGTGTCTGGGAACGGAGCCCCCGGCCCCACCCCGGCTCTCGGGGATGGAGTGTCCCTGAGTGTGGGGTCCCCGATCCCTGTGCTTTCGACTGGACCTAGCATGGCCTGGAAGCAGGAAGCCAGCGGGGGACTAGCCTGGGGAGTCTGAGGGCCATGGCTGCCTGCCCACCTCCAGGCCGAGCAATGGTGGCCGTGGGGCTGGAGACAAGGACCTGGCTTTTCCTGCCCACGTGGGCACGGACCGCCGGCAGGATCTGCACGCATAGACCCCTGGGTACCCGCCAGCCCCTCGGTGGGTCCATGGTCATGCCCGCTGTGTGCCCAGAGCTGTGCCCTCACCAGGCCTGCCAGGCAATCTGCTGGGCAGGGGGTGAGGGGCAGCGACACCTCCTAGGCCAGTGACAGGGCCCCCTGCTCCTCCAGCGTTTCAGCCGCCTGAGGTGGAGGTGGCGGAGGCGGGGCCAGGGAACGGCCAAGCAGGGAGGGTGGTTGGTCTGCAACTTGCCTCGGCGCCCAGATGGTGGGAGCAGCGTGTTTCGGGGGCAGCTGGGGGTGGGGGTGGGGGAACACTCACCCCAGGAGGGCACGGCTGGGGCTCAGTGAGGTGGCGTCAGGGGACCTTTGTCCCCGGCCCAGGTGGCCTTGGTGGCCATCAGCCCTGTTTGCCTGCCTGGAGGCCTGACTGATCCAGAAACCACTGGGGGGCTGCGTGAGGGCATGTGGGGGAGCAGCTGGGAGCTGGTGGTGGGGGGGTGTGGAGCCACCCCAAGCAAGCAGTACCCGGAAGGAGGGCACCCACCCCCGGGTCTCCACTGCCAGCTCCAGGCACCTGGAGCCAGGTTGCCAAGGCCCCAGCCAGGGCAGCCTACAGCAGGCTGGCTCTGGATGTGGCCCACCCCCACCTGAGGGCCCTGGGTGGGTTGGGATCTCAGGCCTGCCCGAGCCCACCCTAATCCCGAAGGGGGCTCAGGCAGTGAGTGGCACTGTCTAGCCAGTCCTGCCGGGAAGGTTTCCCGGGGTCCCAGCTCTGTGGCTTGGAGAGGGGCAGGAACGCATGGGCCGGGACCAGCAGCTCCGTGCTCTTTGGGCGGTGGGCCGGTGGGCAGCCGTCACAGGTGCCCTGCAGAAGCACTGTCAGAACCACTGATGCCCAGGGGCACCTGAGACTGGCTACCACTGGGGTGTGGACCCGGGTCCTGTCAGAGCTCAGCACCTGGGACCCTGTGGGGCGGTCCAGAGGCTGCAGCCCCTCAGGACCTTGCATCACAGGGCGGGTCAGGGCACACGTGTGTGCACCAGCAGGAGCGGGCAGGCATGGGTGTGCATGGATGGCGCAGACCTGAGCCGCACACGTGTGAACACGCACGTAGCCTGTGTGCAGTGCTGGGAGGCCGCCTGCGCCATCCTCCAGGCCGGCCCAGCCCCACGACCCTCCCCTGGGCCTCTGGACGCTGGCAAAGGAGCCTTGACTCGGGGGAGGGCAGGAAACCCAGGGGAGGGCTGCTCGGGACCCCCCACTTGGAGTATGCCTGCCGGCCCCCCAAAGGGCCTGGCCTATTGCAGTATATTGGGGGGCGGGCCTGGGCTTCACCCTGGAGGACAAGGGGGCACACTCGTGTGCAAACCCGTCCCCAGATGTCACAGCACGGCATGCGGCCCCCCCCCGCCAGAGGATGGGGGGCTCAGACACAGGGAGCAGGCTGCCTCCTCCTGGGGACGGCCGGCCGTGTGCCCTCCTCAGCGGGGGGGGGGGGGGGGGAGCTGCCTCCCTGGCCAGACCCCGCCCCCTGCGCCCGCTTCCCCAGAAAGGCGGTGGCTGTCGGGACATGGAGGCCACCTCCCGGCTGGGTGACTGTGGGTGGTGTCACAAGCTCCTGTTCCTCTCTGGCCTCACCTGGGACTCAGAAGAGACTGGACCACCTGTCAGGAGCTGGGGCGGGTGGGGCCCGAGTTTACAGCAGCGGCTGGGGTTCACTGGAAGGGATGAGCCACCCGTGCGTCCCCATCCCCGGCTGAGCGGGCTGGCCCACACTCCCCACACACTGCACACAGGCCTCAGGCAGCAAGGAGAGGCCAGAGGTACCCCAGGGCTGCCCCCCAGCCGGGGCCTGATGGCTGTCACCACTCCTGGGGACCATGCGCTGGCAATCAGGACCCCAGAGACGGGCAAGCAGCAGAGGCTTCTGAGGGACCAGCTCTGCTCACCAGGAAGTGGCGGGGGCGGGCCCTGTCCTGGGTGCCCAGGCCTCTCCAGGCCCTTGCAGTGCCAGCTCCTGCTGCCCACCCAGCGGGGCCACAGACACAGGCTGGGGGAGAGTGGCCACGCCCGAGACCTGTCCCGGGAGCCGCAGGGTCCCCCCCTGGCTTCAGGCAGACTCCAGGCAGCAAACGTGGGGTGCCCTGTCCCCTCGCCTCCCCTCCCTGTGGCCCCCAGGTCACAAGAGCAGCACATTCTCTGGGAGAGGAGAGAAGCCTGCCGACCTGAGATGGAAGAGCACAGGTCTGCATGTCCCCAGGGGCTGTGGCCAGAGTGCAGAGGCAGCCCCAGTAGTCCTGGGGCTTGGCTCCTACCTCCGCCCCATCCCCCGCTGGGTACCACCTGCGCCCAGACCTCCCTGCGGCAGCCCCCTCTGCCTCTCAGACCCCTTTCCCAGTGTGACAATCCCTCTGTCCCTAGGGTGGGGAAAGCACAGCTGGATTCCCATACCACCTCTGGGCCTGAGCCCTGCCCATTACCCTGGGCACCCGTCCCCCACCCACTCAGGGACCTGCCTGCACCTTACTGGGCTGGGCAGCACCGTCCCCTCTGCAAAGCTCTGGGGCAGTGGTGCCTGCAGGACAGCCCCCCACGCCTCCACCCAGAGCCCCTTCCGTCCCGGCTGCCTAGTGCGAGCATCCAGACAGGGCTCCCTCTTGAAAGGCAGCCTCGCACAGCTGGGCGACAAGGCCACTCCACCAGCCACAGGCCCACCTCCCCCTGGAGGTTCCCCAAGCACCCCCAGCCCACAAGGGCCCGGGCCCAGGGACATGCTGCAGGTGGATGTGGCTGAGGAGGCCAGGAGAGGTGGTTCCCCGTCGTGCACCAAGCAACGCCCCCCCCCCCCCGGCCCCCGCCTCAGGCCGCCTCCTCCCGGGAGGCCACGAAGCCAGACAGAGAATCACAGACCACAGACGCAGGGGGTTTCTGCTCAAGTAACAATCTGTTTGACCAAACCAACCTTCCGCTCCAGCTTTCCGGGGCTCCTGGGTCCAGGCTGAGGGGCAGAGCCACAGACCTCAAAACCCCACCCCACCCCCGCCCGCCAACGCTGGTGCACTCTGGGAGGGGGTTGCCCACCCCAGGAGACGGGGGCGGGGGCTGGGCCCCAGGAAGACAGTGGGGCGAGGCTATGCCATCATAAGGGTGGGCGGCCGAGGCTGGGGCCTCGAAGGACAGAGCGTCCGCCCCCCCCTCCCTGGACACCTCCAGGCAGCGCCGCCCAAGCCGAGGCCAGATGGCCCCGGGCCCTCCGATGATGAGGCCCAGCCCGGGCAGCTCGGGGCGGGCAGGAACCGTCCAGAGCAGGGCTGCCAAGCCCGAGGATCCTCTGCCCACCACCCCGTGTAGGATGGCACGCTGGCTCGCGCATAGCTCTCTGGCCCAGGCCGGCCACGCAGGCCACCCAGGGCCACCGTGCACGTGCCTGCTGAGGGATGCTGGACTGACTCGATTCAGCGGCTGCCGGGCTGGAGCCAGGCAGCCTCTGGGCTCCTGGTATCGACCCACGTGGTCTCCGGGCCCAGACAGCGGCAGGGGGCACAAGGGCCTGGCCGGGAACTCCAGCTGGAGACACGGGACCAGTTCTGGACCAGCAAAAGGAGGGCTGCTGGCAAAATGCTTCTCAGACAGCGGGGGGCGGGCAGGGCAGCCAGCCCCACGCACGAGGACGAGCGGCCAGGCCGCCCGGTGCTCGTTCTCTCGCGGAGACAGGACGGCGCCTCCGGCAAGGCTTCCTGGGCTGTGAGACCCACGTCTGTTTGACCAGGCGCACGGACACCGGTCCCGGCCCTTGCTGGGCGGAAACACGCCTTACGTGACTCAAATCGTGGTCGCATCGGCAAGGGCCACGGCGGCCACGTGTGGCTGCGGACAAAGCTGCAGGGCAGCACCCAGCTTGTCACCAAGAGTCCGGCGCTCTCCCCGATGAGCCCTGGCCCCAGAGGCCCTGCCTGGTCCCGCGTGAGACACCCGCGGGGGGTGCCCGGCACCAGGACACAGCGGCGGCGAGGGCCCGTCTCAGTAGTTGTCGTCGTCGTCGCCGTCACAGCCGTAGTCTGCAGAGCGCCAGGAGGGTCAGGCCTTGGGGGCGCGGCCCCACCGCCGGGATGGGGATGGCCCGGGGGCCCTTCCCTTCTGCGGGCGGGCAGCCCTCCCAGCAAGCCCAGAGCCCACGGCCTTCACGGCCAGCTCCCTCCAGCGCCCTCGGCCCTCCCTTCCTGAGACGGCAAGAGCCCCCCGCATGCGAGCGGTCCGCCCCGGCCCCGGCCCCGGCCCCGGCCCACGCGAGCAGGGCCCTCACCGCTGCCGCCCATCATCTGCAGGGCGCTGACGCAGGGCTCGGCGTCCTCCTCGTCGGCGTCCTCCTCGTCGGCGTCCTCCTCGGGGTGGTACGACACAGGCCCGCTCTCCACCACCACCGCCGTGGGCCTGGCGGGCTCAGCTGCCAGGGAGCGAGGACCTGGTGGCGAGGCCTGTGGGCGAGCGGCGAGCTGGGGACCCCTCCAGCCCCCTGGGGGCAGTGCTGCGGGCCGTGAGGCACCATGGGGACCCTTCCCACCTTTCAAGAGCCGTCGGTGAGGACCCCCTGAGCCCCGCAGCCTCCCCCCGACCCCACCCTTGGAAAGCCCCCCTCCTGCCGAGGCCCCGCGGACGGAGCTGGCAGCTGCCCTGGGACCCCTCAGGGAGCACCCTTCCCTGCTTCGCCCTTTGGCCCCCGGGGCAGACCAGGACCCTGACCGGGCTGGACCCCAGACCTGGGCCTCTCTTCCCGCGAGGACACCGGGGGGCTCTGGCTGGTGCACACTGGCACCCTGGGGGCAGGGGCTCCCCCCAACAGGGCCCCCCGGCCAGCTGGGTCCACACAACACACCTCTCCAACGGCCGCCTTCTTAGCCGCCTGCGTGGACACCATCGGCCTCAGCCTACAAGAGAGCACAGCACGGCGGCCTCAGCCAGGCCGCACCGCCAGCCAAGAGGACGTGGGCGCCGTCCTGAGGCCCGTGCTCCAGCCAAAGGGCAGGACGGCGCGTGCTCTGAGCTTCTGGTCACACCACCCTGCCGTCACGGTCCCTTCCCTCCACGGTCCTTGCCCCGCCCAAGGCTGGGCAGGGGACACATGTGCCCAACAGACACGGCAGAGCCGAGGTCCCCCCCAGCCCCCAGCCCAGGTGAGCACTGCACCCAAGGCGGGGCGGGCACAGTGCCAGGAGCGGGGGGGTCACCAGAAGAAGTCGGAAATGCAGACTCTCGTATAAAAGCTTCTTTTTACATGATGGTAACAAAAATCAAATTACTTAAGCCACTACACAGGCCGATAGGTCTTTCCGGACAGAACCGCTGCCTGCCTGTCAACATCTGACGAAGGATAAAACATGAAAATCGGAATTCCCACTGCGGCTCGGCCGAAATGAATCTGCCTGTTTCCCATGAGGAGGCAGGTTTGATCCCTGGCCTCACTCAGTCGGTTAAGGATCCGGCGTTGCTGGCCTCTGTAGACCACAGCTGTGGCTGGGATCCGGCGTTGCCGTGGCTGTGGTGCAGGCTCGCAGCTGCAGGTCCGATTCAATTCCATCCCTGGCCTAGGAACCTCTGTGTACCCCACATGCCGGCCCTGGGTAGGGAGCACCGCGGAGAGGAGGGGGGAAGAGGGGGAGGAGGGGGAAGGAGGAGGGGAGGGGAGAGAGGAGGGGGGAGGGGGGAGAAGGGGAAGAGGAGGGGGGGAGGGGGGGAGAGGCGCGTCCCAAGACCCAAGCCTGCCCCGCCCCTCCAGCCTGAGAGCCTGGGCTGCCCCCCACCCCCAGCAGCCGCTTCTCACAGCACCGCTTCCAGGGGCCTGCCCTCTCCTGCTCAGACCCTGTTCCAACCTCCAACAGGAGGGACACCTGACAGCAGGGGTGGGACCTCAGCAGCAGGTGGCGCAGGGCTCGGGGGAGACCCGCGCTGGCGGGGTTGGGCGGGCGGCCTGGAGGGAGGAGAGGGCCGACGCAGCGGTGCCAGCAGTCTGCAGGCAGGCCTGAGAAGAACCTCCCATGGCTCTCCCGGTCGGTCCCCACCTGCTACCTGGGGAAACCTGAGCTCGGAGCCACAGGGGACAATGATCTGAGGCCCAGCAGAGAAGGCCAGGGTCCCCAGAACCCAGGAGGCGGGCGGGCAACTGCCACGGCGCGCCCCGCTGAGGGCTGGCACGGCGGCCAGTGGAGCGGGGTGAGGGGGTCACAGGCCCTGCTGGTACAAGAGCACCTGGCAGTCGTCCACATATCCTGCAAGCGGCCCACGGAACATGCTCCACCCCCGGCCCCCGGCCCTGGAGGACGTGGCTGCCGCACAGCTCCTGCAGATCAGGTCAGGACGGCAAACGCCACGCCCGCGAGGGCACCGCCACACGGCGAGACAGGGCTCACCCACATACTTTTCAGCGACACAGGCGGGCAGGGCCGGGGCTCTGGGAGGGCAGCCCCCAGCCCGTGCACGGGGAGCAGACACCAAGCACTGCTGCCCACACGGCAGACGAGGCCCCACGAGCCACAGCTCGGGGTGCACCCACGCTCCACCACGCCAGAGGCCAGGCTGGGCTGGAGGGAGAAGGCTCGGGTGCCCTGGCTACCTGCCACAGCCCTAGAGGACAGGCAGTGACCACACTATGCCCACAGAGCGAGGAGGCAGGCTGGGGGGGGCGCTGCCTAGGAAGGGGGGCAGACGCCCCCCCCCCCAGTGCCCACTCCTGTGCCTGTCATCAGAGGGGACACGGGGACACTGGCAGACAAGCCAACCAGGTCCTTGGGATAGGACTGGGCTGACCAGCCGCCTGGGGGGGGTTGCAGGCTGTAATGGGCACCTGAGCATGCGGGGGCTTGGGGACCTGAGAGGAAGGAGCGGGGTAGGCGAGCTACAGAAAAAAATGCCGCAAAAATCGCGAAAAATGATTACTTCCACCCGAGAGCAGCAGACCCTCCAACCAGAACGTCTTCACGTCTCGGGCGAATTGTGGCTAGAAAACCACAGCGGGCCGGGGCTGGGGCCGGGGCCGGGCAGGGCAGCCCCCGAGCGCCGGGCACTGCCCCTCCCCGGGGTGACCCGTGAGTCCCCAGCCCCAGCAGTGCTCCCAGGAGCCAGGCTCTAGCTGGGGGCTGCCCGGCCCCAGCCCCAGCCCCGCAGGATGGTGGGTCTGCCGGGTGACGGGGACCCCTCCCTGGAGAAGAGACCCCTGGGACGGAGAATGGGCCAGGCCCAGAACAGACCTCACGCCCAGGCCCCCATCCAGGGCAGCGGGGGGCCACGCAGGGGAGAGGTGAAGGCCCCGCACGGTACCTCTTCCCCACGCTGGTCACCAGGCCGGCCCTGCTCCTGCTGGCGGGCCTCTTCCTCCGGGACAGCTTCTTGGCGCCGGCCCTCTCCTGGGGCCCGGCGTCCCCCCGGGGCTGGCCGCCGCCGCCCTTGCTGTCCAGGTCACGGAGCACGCTGTAGTTGATCTTGCTGGAGATCTTCTTCTGCTCCAGCATCTTCTCGATGGCTTCCCCAGCTGTGCTGGCTTGGATCGGCTCCCGCCGCTTGCAGGACTTCTTGGGCTGGAGGGAAACACCAAAGTCGCATTCCTGTGGGCCCCATGCTGTGACCCTGCCAGGTACCGCCGAGGACGTGGGCGCTGGGCCAGGCAAGCCCGGGAACGGGAGGGTTCGAGCAACCTGTGTCGACTGGCGAGCCCCACCCTCCATGGAGTAGGGCGCTCGGGCAGCCCCCGCCACGGGCAGGAGGCAGGTGCGGGGCGTGTGGTCAGGCCAGCGCTGGAGCGGGGGAGTTGCAACCTGGCCACAGCCCCCTACGCAGACCCGTCCCTGCTGGGCCTCACGCAGGCCTTCCCAGGTCACGGGGCCGGGAGGGGTCCTGCGGGCGGGCGGGCGCTCGCAGGTCCTGGGCAGAGGCTGGGGCCTACCTTGTGCTCCTTGTAGACGCCCAGCTCTCTCTCCTTCGCTATTCTCGCCTCTTTCTCTGAAAGGCCAAGGAGCGGGGTCAGCACGGCTGGCGCCCCCGGGCAGGGGTGGTCGAGGGGCTCGGGTCCGGGCGCCTGGGCGGGCGCTTACCCCGCTGCTCCCGCAGGTACTCCGCGTTCTCGCGCATCCACAGCTCGGCCTTCACGCGGGTTTCCGCCTCATTCAGGATGTACTGGAGCAGAGCACAGCATCCCATGGAGGGCATGCTCGGGTCCCAGCCACAAACCTGCTCCCCTCCACACACACTGGTCGGGAAGCAGGCCTCCGACCCACGAGGGGACCCGCATGAGACCTGGCCGAGGGCTCGGCATCACCCGGCCTTTCCAGGCCAGCCCGGGGGGGCGGCACCCGTGAACCACGCCCATGCCCATGCCCCCGCCACCACCCTGGGCAGCTGCAGGCTCCACGGGCACAGGCACCTGGTCAGTCAGAGTGCAGGGCCCAGGCCCAAGGAGACGAGTGGCGACTTGGGGAAAGGCTTCCTGCGTGCCAGGGGACGGCACTGCCGGGCACACTGCTGCCCGGGGGCCAGGGCTCTGGGACGCGCAGACATGGCCCGCGCCCCGCAGGGGGGGCCAAGGCCAGGTGCAGGGACAGCGGGTACAGGGGGCCCCGACGGCCCCCACCCAGCGCTGGGAGGGCCAGAGAGCACGCGGCGCTCACTCTGTCGATCTCCAGGTCGTCGATCCCGCTGAGATCCAGCTCGCCGTCTGCAGAAGGGTCTTCTGGAGGAAAGCACAGCCTGTGGTTCAGGGTCAACACCCAGCTGGCCACCTCGGGACTGGGCAGTGGCCAAGGGCTTCCACTACCTACAGGGGAGCCGCCCCGCCTCGCACGCTGCTACGCGTGGAGCTTTTCCGATCAACAAGCCCGGGAGAGGGGCCACGGGAGCTCCGGGTGCCCAGGCTCAGGACACCCCAAACCCGTCGGCCAGCAGCCTCCTGCCACAGCAGGCCCAAGAGCACGACCTGCCCCAAGGTGGGACTGGTCCTCCTGTTGCTGCCCCTCATCCACCCTGCTGAGTCCCGGCGACTCCGGCCCAGCGCTGTGCGCCGTGAGCCCGGCCGTGGCCAAGGCCCTAGAAGCGCTCGCTGTGGCTCTGAGGCCTGCCCCACGCCCACACCCTCGGCTCCAGCCAGAGGGGGCCTCTGTCTGCTCGGGGTCACCGAGCCCCCAGCCGCCTCGGGCATCTACACAGCTGCCCTCCGGCCCCAGGTCCCACTCAAAGAGCAGCCCCTTTGTGGTGCAGCCTGCCACACCTCGCTGTCCCTCTCCCCCGGTCGACCCCGCCCCTGGGGCAGGTGCACGAGTGCCCATCACCAGGCTGGGCCGACAGGGCACATCGCCTTCGCAGCGGCTCCTGGCACCCAGAGGGCCTGCCCTCGCGGTGCAGTGCGATGGAGCCCTGCGCGCCCTCCTCCGGGTGCCTCCCCCCAAGGGGAGGAGCAGCTGCCCCCGTCAGGGGTCTGTGTCTGCGGGCACCGGAGCCCAGCAAGTGATGCCCGAGCAACCAGTGGGGCTGGTGCCTTTAGCACTGCCAGGGTAGACGGAGGTGGAGGGACAGGCAGGGGACGCCAGGCGGTCCCCGTGGCCCCACTGTGACATGTGGCGGCTATGACTTCTTAGCCGAGATTTGCAGGAGCTCTCTACACGGACGCCTCCCAAGGTGCGAGGGGCAGGAAGGAGCCTGCAGTCCCAACCCAACCCAACGGGGGTCCTAGAGATGGGACACGCCTGCTGGCACTCGGGGGTCAGCACGGCTGGGGGCACTGGCTGCTCACACAGCCCCGCAGTGGGGCTGGCAGTGTCCCTTCCCAGCACCCCCTCAGAAGCAGTGCCTCTACTCCCACAGGCAGGGCAACCCCCAGCCCCCGGGGACTCACTGGGGTCCTGGCTCTGGGAGGAGATGCACTCGCGGATGGAGTCTGAGATGCCCAGGCTGGCTGCTGTGGGCAGAGGGCCGAGCAGGGACTCCAGGGCGGGGGGTCTGACGCCCCCCTCGGGGCCTCCTGCTGCCTCTGAGCTGCCAGGAATGCCACTGCCAAGGAGCTCCTGGTAAAAGTCCTTGTTCAGGTGGCTGGCGGCGGCCTCCAGCTCCTCGTCCTCGGCGTCCTCCTCACCAAACGGGCTGGACGTGCCATCCTCAGCGGAGCCTGGGGACACAATTCCACACGCCGCCTGTTAACCAGGCGGGAAGCAGGGCGCCAGCTTGGTGCACAGCAGCACCCCCAGCGGCTGCAAGGGCACGTGTTCCCAAAGACACGTCTGCCCCCAGAGGGCGTCCGACATGCAGCCGTGAGCGGGCCTCGGCCCGCACCTCGCACTTGATGCAGAAGTTACTCAGAGGGGATCAAATGTACCAGCTGCAAGTGCCAGCGTCTCAGAGGAAGGACAAGGAGGGCTGGGACTCTGGTTAGACGGGCACTTCCGAAGGGACACTAAAAGCAGAGTCCAGAAAGCACTGGTGCATCGAATTCTGCAGAAGGTGTGAACTCCGCCTTTGAAAGACACCGTGAAGAGAACAAGACCGCCCAGGATTTACCCAGAGACCCACGTCTGATAAACACTCATCTCCGGGACACGTACACCACCTGCAACGTCCCGCAGGGACGGATGGAACGTGGGACGTGGAGGGCACAGTAGCGCGTCCCTGGGTCGTGATGGGCACACAAAGGCCACAAGGAGCGGCCACTCCCACCTCTGCAAACAGTCAGTGCCAGGGGTGTGGCACGGCAGACGCCACACTCCCAACACGACCCCGCCGGAACCCAGTGGGTAGCTTCTCACAGACCTAAACGCACCAGTGTTTACATGCGACAGCCCAAGGCCAAAAGGGACTCCAAGGCCCTCGTCCCAGGGCTGGGGATAGGCGTGGACCCCCGCACCGCAGAGGGTGACGCTGAGTAGACAGTTCACTGCAACCCGCTGGGGGCACTGGGGAGGAGCAGGGCACACGCACACCTCCTCATGCCGTACAAGCCCTTTCTCACGGTGGGCACACCCCCGTCCATGTGCCTGGCTCCCTCACGTCCTCCAGCCCCTCCACCGGGCCCACCCCTGGCCACGCGCGGGTGCATGCCACACCCCCAGAGGAAGGACGGCCGCTGCGTCTCCTCACCAGGTGGGTGTCTGCCACAGGGCTGGGGCTCCCAGACTGGCTCAGGCGGCGGTGGGTCAGCTCAGCCCAGACCGCAGGAGCGCCGCCGGCAGCAGAAACGAGGCTGGTGGGCACGACCAGCCACTGTCCAGGAGACAGAGGCCGGGGGCGGGGGGGGGGGAGGTCAGGCCAAGGAGACCCTGGGACCCAAACGCACACTCGCCAAGGTCTGGAGAAGGCCACGCAGAAAGGCACATCAGCAGAGGAAGGGGGCCGCCGCCGCCACGCAGAGGGACAGTGGGACCCGCGGCCGCATGGCTGAGGGAGGCCGGCCGCTGCGGCAGCGGACGCGCGGATCCACGGAGGGCGCCGCAAACAGGCCAGTCACCGCCGGAAAACGGCGACCACCCCTGCGGGTGAGAGGATGGCGAACCCGGCCGACGTGGGGGGCGGGCGCCCAGCCCAGGGGGCCAGAGTGGGGCATCCAGCCGACGACCCGGCCACCAACAGCAGAGGGCGCGAGCAGGGACAGCAACGCTCGCGGTCCCACGGCGGGATCGCGGAGCTGAACGTGGCAGGCAGAGACCAGAGCCCCTGCGTCCCGATGCCAACCTCCCTCCCTCAACCCTCAGCATCTGAGAAAGACCCCGTGAGACGGCGGGGCAGCGGACAGGACCCGACCCAGGACAGCGGCCCTGCAGCAGCACAGCGGTCGGCGGGGCCCGGGGGCTGAGAACACGGAGGAGGCTGCCGGGAGGGCGGCAGCAGAGGCAGAGGCAGCGAACCGACCCGCAGGCGGAGAGGAGGGAACGAGGGACAGCAGGCGAGGCCGTGAGATGCGACCGCGGGAGCGCCTGGCGCTCTGGGGTCGGGCCTCGACACCATCACGGCTGCGGCCTGCGTTCGATCCCTGGTCTGGGGACGGAGGTCTCGCGTCAAGCCGCTGCAGGCCACAGCCAAAGAAAAAGGTACAACTCGGCTCGGTTCTGGGCCTGGATGGGACTCACCGTCCGGCCAAGCGGAGCCCCCGGGACCAAGGCAGGCTGGACGCGGGCGCCCGTGAAAACAACGGGTTGAGTCTCCCGACCCGGAAGCGCCGTGTCCTCTCCGCAGCCCCGCGGCATCGCAGGCAGCACCGAGGCCTCGTGGGGGAGCCTGGCGACGCGCCCGCTGTCACCCCCAAGACTCAGCTTGGTCTCAGCGGGAGACGAGGGGCTCCATGGGTGTGAAGGCCGTGACAGCCGCCGGCCGCCCAGGACCCGACACGCTCCAGAGACGAACCGAGAGGCTCTCAACGTGGCGCCGGGGCCCCGAACATGAGCACACAAAGGCAGCACCTCGGAGCCGGGACCTTCCACGGACACAGCAGGTGAAGAGGAAGGCGGCGCGGCCGGGACCCAGGGCACCGCGGGTGGCTTCGGACTTGGAGAAAACCCAGCGGAGGGAGGAGGGCGCGACCCTCTCCAGCTCAGGGCGGGCACGGGTGCCGGAGAACAAGCAGGGTGGCTGCAGAGCCCAGGGAGGGGACCCTGAGGCTGCGCCCCCTCCAGACCGAAGAACCGACAGAACCAACGTCCACTCGGCAGCCGGTCCTGGGTGGCCTGAGAGAGACGGCGGGTGGAGGGCACGATGGGGGCAGTGCCCCAAGCCAGAGGGAAGGCCACATGGGGGGATGAAAGCCAGGCACACAAGGACCTGGCCAAGAGCACTCCTGCGGCCTGGTGAGGCCCTGCAGGGCAGCAGGCGGCTGCTGAGGACGAGTGAAGCCCTGCGGCGCCTGAGACGGCTGGCGCCCGGCACGGCGCGGGGAGGCCCGGGCGTGGGGAGGTGAACCCACCAGGCGGGGCGACTCACCATCTTTGGTCAGGCTGGCAAGGGCTCCCTTTGCCTTTGGCCGGCTGTTTTCCAGCTCGATCTCAATCGCGTCCTGGTAGCTGGATATTTCCCCTGGAGCAGTTAAATCAGAAGCAGAGAGTCGGCAGGAGATCCACTCCTGGAACGACCCGACGCGCCTGCACAGGAAGATCAGCTGGTTACCTTCCACCTCCTCCAGCTGCTTCGACAGGACTCGTTCAAGCTGAAAAGAAGAGGACGGGCCACTGAGCAACCAGGCGTGAAAGCAGGTGCTCGCGGGCCTCTCGGCCCTGAGAGCTGCCTGGCATGGAGCGCCCTGCAGGACAGGGCTGCTCCCCGGGGCTGACCAGCGGCATGCGTCCAGGCACTGGGAGACGGAGCTGAGGCCGCCCCCACCTGTGACGACAGGCCACAGGCTTCAGTGCCTGGCACAGGCTGACAACAGGGCCCTGCGGGCGGGCAGCTTCCCTGAGACTCCGCGCCAGAGGCCCTGGAGGGGCGGGGCACCCTCCCAGCTGATGACGGGCTGGGGCCCGGTCTGGCCTGTGTCCAGTGTGGCCTACCCCAGCGCCCCCCAGCTCAGCACCCATCCCGCAAGCTCCGCGTGGACACAGACCCTCGGCCAGCCGGGCCTGCGGGTGGGCTCACCTCTTTCATCCGCAGCTTGCGCTGCCCGGCCGTGTACGAGGGGGGGTCACACTCCTCCTCCAGGTCGATCTTCATAAACTCATCCACGGTCAGCTGACTGGTGGGGGTGTCCTCAAACTCCGTGAGCCTGAGACAGACACGGGGACCCGGCACGCGGTGTGTCCTGTGTGGTGGCCACAGGCCTAGGGGCTGTCTGGCAGCTTCTCAATCCCTCCTCCATCCACCAGAAGCTCGGGTCCCCGGGAGAAGAGGGCACAGCACCCAGGTGGCTCCCCCTGGTAGACCCAGAGGGGTCCCTAGAGGAGTGAGGCCCAACAGGCAGGGCTTCCGGGCTGCAGCGAGCCCGGCCATGGCCAATCCTTGACAACGTGGCCTCTTGGCTGCACCCCACACGCTCTTCCAAACATCTAAGGGAAGAGCTTTGAAAGAGAACCAAGAGTCTTCACTCAGCAAGATCAAGTCCTGCCCCTGAGAACAGCCACAGGACGTGGCCTCAGGGGGGAAAGCAGCCCCAAGCGCCCCAGGCTCCTGGTGAATACGTGCAACCACCCCGTGAACACGGCACCCCGAAGCGGGAGCTCACCGGCCGCCCCACTGCAGGGGCCCTCTGTCTGAGCCTGTCTTTCCCCTGGAGAGCGGTCGCTCAGGCCGCACCGACCAGGGGACGGGCAAGGCCACGGCCAGTGCCCGTTTCCTGCCGGGTGAGCTGCAGGTCCACCGCACGGGGCTGGAGGAAGGGCCACCCGGAGACCAGCCGCGAGGCAGGAGGCACCCACCTCTTGCGCAGCGTGGACTCGCACACCTTGACCACGCCGATGACCTCTTTGACAGTCCTCCGGAAATCGTGCATCCTGGCCGCGACCAGAAGCGCTGGGGAGGAGAGCAACGAGGAGCCAGGGCGGCCCCGCTGGAACCAGGGCCCGGGTCCCTGGGGGACACCGCCCCCTCCCCGCTGTGGGTGGTGCTGCTGAGTCCGCACGCCCGCCAGGGCACCTGAGCGCCACAGGCTGCTGGGCACGCTGTCACCCAGTCATGTTAAAAACACAAAAAATAGGAGTTCCCGTCGTGGCGCAGTGGTTAACGAATCCGACTAGGAACCATAAGGTTGCGGGTTCGGTCCCTGCCCTTGCTCAGTGGGTTAAGGGTCCGGCATTGCCGTGAGCTGTGGGGTAGGTCGCAGACGCGGCTCGGATCCCGCGTTACTGTGGCTCTGGTGTAGGCCAGTGGCTACAGCTCCGATTCGACCCCTAGTCTGGGAACCTCGATATGCCGCGGGAGCAGCCCAAAAAAATAGCAAAAGGACAAAAACAAAAAACAAACAAACAAAAAAAAAACACAAAAAATATTGCATCGCACGTTCCTTTTTGAAGTGCGAGAAAAATTAAAGGTACATTTTTTTTGAGGACTTCACGTAACCCTGCAGAACGAGGAAACTTGAAGGTGACCCGTACAGGAAACTCTGGCTGGTGAAGGGCAAGCCTGGCGCCGGGGAGGGAAGGAGCGAGGCTGGCATGCTCCACGGGGTGACCGCCACCTGCTGGAGCCGAGAGCAGGCCCGGAATCCAGGCTGCAAGCTTGGGAAATCAGGCGCGGAGGTGGAAACGCATCCCGGCCTGCTGACCCTGCCGGCCGCCGGCTGTCCGGGAAGGAGTGGACTGGACCTTGTGGTGCTGGGCAAGGGTCCTCCTGGGGAGGGGTCCAGGAACAGCACCAGCCTGAAAGGCCGGGGTGCTGTCTGCAGCGCTGGGGCCGGACTGGCCACACGGCTGTGCCCCAGGAGTCAATGGACGGTCAACACAGGAAGCCTGTGGTCACCTTGGCCTCTGAGGGTCCTGGTCCTGCCCCGAGACTGCGGAGGCCGAGAGCAAGTGGGAGGAAGTCCTGGCAGGCTGTTAGGCCTGGGCAAGGGAGTCTGGAGGTGCCCTGGACCCCCAGCTGCCGGCTCGGCTGCCGAAAGCCCCAGCAGGCTGGCAGCGTCCCGGCCAGCGCGACCCCACGGTCGCCCTACCTGCCCCGCAGAGGCCCGAGGGGCGCCGGCCCGTGTGCATCCAGTCCCTCTTCATCCTCTGCAGCAGCCTCAGGGCCGTCATGGACACCTCGTGGTTCTTGTCGCCAAACTCCAGCAGGTGGGCGAAGCGGGGGATGTACAGGCAGGGGTCTGCGGAAGACACCACCTCAGTGCAGCCACGCGCAGAGGGCCCACGCCGCACGCGCACTCCAGACTGACTGCCCCCGAAACGGGCCCCTGCGGACACGAGCTCCCCCCACCCCAGAAGCCTCGGCTCCCGGGCCCTCCTCTCTGATAGGAGCCTCCCTCCTGGACATGCAGAGCGCACAGCACACGCTCCTACAGACGCACACAGGGAGCCTGCTGGCATCACCTGGGTCACCTGGCACTCCGCGGATGACCAGCGAGGCCGAGCGCAGCGCGCGCGCATTTCCTCTCGCGAACCGCCAGCTCCCACCTCCTGCCCCGCCTACGGGCGCACACACGCGCCTCTTTGCAGGAAGGCTGCCTGGCTCAGGGGGGGCCCGCTGCGCCCACACACGCGCCCCCCGCCTCCTGCCCGGCCCTCCCTCACGTGGCCCCGGGCCTCACGGAGTGGGCGGACACCACCAAGGGGTGGACGGACCGCCACTGACTGTCAGGGCCGCCCGAGGCGAGAGAAGGGAGCGCCCAGGGTTTGATGGCACAGACTACTGGCACAAGGACCCCTTCTGGACAGAGTCCTCAGGCGGCCGCGCTCAAGACAGGCTGGGCCGGGCCCGGGGACGAGGCTCCCGCAGAGGAGGCGCTGCCTGGAAGCAGGCTGCTGAGGGGGAAGGGGGCCGGTAGGAAAGACCCTGTGAGACCCCAAACAGCTGCAGAAGCAAGTGCAAGAGACCCCGGCTGCTTTCCAGCACCTTCCCTCTGGGCGCCAGCCTGGCCACGTCCGGCCGCCCTGCTTCTCCAGGAGCATTCAGGACGGGGCTCTGGGCCCTGGAAACCCCGAAAGGTCCTACAGGCACCCCTTCCATCCCCTGCCAGCCTTGGTTCACAGGAAGGACCCAGAGAGGGTTCCTGAGGCCACAGAGACTGCGGCTGCTGGACGCAGCCTGGTCCCCCAGGGACCCTGGACTCGAGCGGGCCCTCCTCCCCACCAGCTGACCGAGGAGGCCGGGCAAAAGGAAGCTGTGCCTCCTGGCTGTGCCACTGCCCCAGGATCCCAACAGCCCGTCGGCAGCCCACCCAACCGCGAAGACCAACACAGGGAAAAACCTCATGGAAAACGGAGTCAGGAAGCCCTGAAGGGGCTCCTGCGCACGCCAGGGCTTCCCGGGCAGGAAGGACGAGGAGGAAGGGAGCTCTCCCCCCCCCCCTCCCCCCCGGCCTGGCCCGGCCCGGCCGCGACACCCCCACTGCCCAGACGCTCACTTCCCTCCAAAGGAAACCTGAGAACCTTCCAGGCGGCTCCTCCCTCCTCCCCCTGCCCGGTGCACTGGGCCCCCTGGAGTCGGCCACTCCCCTGCCAGGCCTGCCAGGCGCAAACCTGCAGATGCGGGGAATACGGCAAGAATTAGGGCACGAAGTGTTGGAAACAAATGTCCACACTTGGTATAAAACCTTAGCAGGTTTCCAACTCACTTCTCCCAACATGACGGACTGACCTGGGGGAGAAAAGCGAATGGGGAAGCGGGAAGCAAACGACTCATCGGCACAGGCTCGATGGCTCGATGTAACGCGTGCTTTAAAATCGGCGTCCTGCGAAAGTAATCACTGCCTTCCAAGGTCTGTGAGGCCGCTGTGAAAGCTGACCATGTGTTAACATAACAAAGGAAGAGACCCCCCCCACCTCTCAGAGAGCAAAACACCACCGCACGCGCCTTTGACCTCAAATGCAAGAAAACTAAAACCGAGCAGGAAAGAGACACGCAATTCCCTCACCTCCAAGCAAATTACCAGGACGTTAAAGAACAACTCTTCAGGTAACTCGATAGCCTTAAACGCTTGATTAAGGAAGAAATAACACACGAAGTAGCTGAATAAAAAGCTAAGGCTGACAAAGTGAGAATTGGGGCTGCACCTGCGGCTTACGGAGGTTCCCAGGCTAGGGGGGCGAACTGGAGCTTCGGCTGCCATCCTGCACCACAGCCATGGCCACGTCAGAGCTGAGCCACATCTGTGACCCGCTGCCACAACCTAGCATGACACTGGATCCTTAACCCACTGAGCGAGGCCAGGGATTGAACCCATGTACTCACGGACACTATGTCCAGTTCTTGACCCACTGAGCCACATGGCAACTCCCAAAGCAAAATATTTAAAATAGGGAGGAAAGAGTAAAAAGGAAAACTAAGTATATAAATAAATTACTTTCACGAGGCAAAGAATTTTAACAGATTAAACCCCAATGAGCCTATCTACAGAACAGAAACAGACTCACGAACATGGAGGGACAGACTTGGGGCTGCCAAGGGGAGAGCGAGGGAACGGGATGGACGGGGAGTTTGTGGCTAAGAGACGCAAACCCTGGCACTGGAGTGGATAAGCAATGAGGTCCTGCTGTGCAGCACAGGGAACTAGATCCAACCTCTTGTGACAGAATATGATAGAACATTTCAAGTCAACTACACATTAGTTTTAAAAAATCTAAAAATGCAAGAACAGTGTGATGCTGATACAAAGACAAACCCAGAGACCACCGAAACAGAAGAGAGCTCAGAAACACACCCACACCTACACGGCCACATGACCTCTGAAAAAGGTGCCAAGACCACCCAAGAGGGACAGGGCAAGGCCTCGACAAACGGTGCTGGGAACACTGGACACCCACGTGCCAGAGAAACAAGACCGATCCTCATCTCACATGGCCCCCCCCCCACATACACACACACACTAACTCCCAATGAATTAAAGACCTAACCACGAGACAGGAAGCGGTGAAGCCCTGAAAGAAACGAAGGGCTACAGCGTGACCTTGGAATGTGCCGTGATTCCCTGAATGGGACACCAAGTGCACAGACAACAAAAGCTAGCACAGGCCTTCCTGCCCTGGCTCAGCGGAAATGAATCCAGCTGGTACCCACGAGGATGCGGGTTCGATCCCTGGCCTTGCTCAGTGGGTTAGGGATCCCGTGTTGCCGTGAGCTGTGGTGTAGGCGGCAGACGCAGCTCCAATCCCCTTTGCTGTAGCTGTGGTGCAGGCTGGCAGCTGTGGCTCAGGTTCCACCCCTAGCCTGGGAACTTTCAAATGCCACACGTGTAGCCCCAAAGAGGAAAAAGAAAAAAAATAGGCAAACGGGACTATGTCAAAGTTAAAACCTGTGAAGCAAAGGAAACAACCAATATAGCAGAAGATGCAACTGACAAAATGAGAGAATGTATTTGCAAATCATACATCTGCTAAGACCTTAACCTCCCGAAAACGCAGAGAACGCCTAAATCTCGATAAGGACAAAAGCCGATTCCAACGTGGGCAAAGTGGTTGACGAGACGTTTCTCCAGGGACATAAAAATGACCCACAAACACCTGACTCGGCTCCACACCCCTGACCATCAGTGAGACAGCATCGGACCGGTTCGGGGAGCCAGAGAGGGACCCAGGGTGGGTGAGGCCCAGGGACCCCTCCCCTGACCGCGCCCCCGCCCCCGCCCAGAACAGCCCCCCACCAACCCGCTCGGTGCCCACGCGGGCTGCCGGCTCCGCGCCCCCCCCCTGCCGCAACTCCGCCGGCGGGGCGGGGCCAGGCCGGGCCGGGCTTGGGAGCGGGGCCGCGCGCGCGCGCGCACGCCGGCCGCGCGGGGCGGGGCGACAGGCGCGCACGTCGGCCGCGCGGGGCGGGGCCGGGCCGTGACGCGCGGGCGGCGCGGTGGTGCGGGTGCGGGCGAGCTGGAGGTTCAGGCCGGCGGGCGGGGCGGCCCGAGGGAGCCGCGCCCGCCGCCCCCGGCAGGCCGCCACCGCGCGCCCCCGGCCGCCGCGGCCCCATGCTGCTGCCCCTGGCCTGCCTGCACGGCCGGGTGGCGCAGTGCCTCACCGCGCTCCTGGTGCTCGCAGAGCCGCCACCCAGGCCCCGCCGCGTCGCGAGGGTGCACGGCGCGCGGCCCCCGCGCGCGGAGGCCGCCCTGCCCGCGAAGATGGCCGCGGAGCTCTACGCGCCCGCCGGCGCCGCGGCCGCCACCGCCACCGCCACGGACATCGCCAACAGCAACGCCGCCGCCGCCACCGCCGCCGCCGCGGGCAGGAAGGGCCGGCCCAGCGCCCCCCTGCCCGCCCCGCCTCCGCCTGCGCCCGAGCCGCCCGCGCCGGACAACAACAACTTGGAGAGCCCGAACTGGCAGTCCTTCCATCCGACCCTGCGCGAGAGGTGAGGCCGCGCCCGCCCCGCCCCGGCCCTGCCCGCGCCCCCGCCCCGCGCCGCGCCGCGCCCCCAGCCCCGAGCCGTGTGCCTCTGCCCTTTGCAGGAACGCGCTGATGTTCAACAACGAGCTCATGGCCGACGTGCACTTCGTCGTGGGGCCCCCGGGCGCGGCCCGCAGGGTGCCTGCCCACAAGGTTGGTAGAGGCTCGGCCCTTTGAGCTCCCAGAGGCGGCCGGTCCTCTAGCCCGGGCGTGGCAGCCGCCGGGGGCGCGCAGGGCCCCGGGCTCAGGGCGCGCTCTCTCGTCCACAGTACGTGCTGGCCGTGGGGAGCTCTGTCTTCTATGCCATGTTTTACGGGGACCTGGCCGAAGTCAAGTCCGAGATCCACATTCCTGACGTGGAGCCCGCGGCCTTTCTGATCCTGCTGAAGTAAGCCGGCTCAGCTCGAGGGGGAGGCCTGAGGTCCACGAGGCCCCGGGGGCGGGCGGGCTCCCCTCCCAGACCCGGGTGCCGGGCGGCGTGTCCCTCGCAGCCTGTGACCTGGCGCCGCCTCCGGCCTAGGTACATGTACAGCGACGAGATCGACCTGGAAGCCGACACGGTGCTGGCCACTCTCTACGCCGCCAAGAAGTACATTGTGCCCGCGTTGGCCAAAGCCTGTGTCAACTTTCTGGAGACGAGCCTGGAAGCCAAAAACGCCTGCGTGCTGCTGTCCCAGAGCCGGCTGTTCGAGGAGCCCGAGCTGACCCAGCGCTGCTGGGAGGTCATCGACGCGCAGGCCGAGATGGCCCTCAGGTCGGAGGGCTTCTGCGAAATCGACTGGCAGACGCTGGAGATCATCGTGATGCGGGAGGCGCTCAACGCCAAGGAGGCCGTGGTCTTCGAGGCGGTGCTGAGCTGGGCCGAGGCCGAGTGCAAGAGGCAGGGCCTGCCCGCCACCCCCCGCAACAAGAGGCACGTCTTGGGGCCGGCCCTGTACCTGGTCCGGATTCCGACCATGACCCTGGAGGAGTTCGCCAACGGCGCCGCCCAGTCGGACATCCTGACGCTGGAGGAGACCCACAACATCTTCCTGTGGTACACGGCGGCCAACAAGCCCCTCCTCGAGTTCCCCCTGACCAAGAGGAAAGGCCTGGCCCCCCAGAGGTGCCACCGCTTCCAGTCCTCTGCCTACCGCAGCAACCAGTGGCGCTACCGGGGGCGCTGCGACAGCATCCAGTTTGCCGTGGACAGGAGGGTGTTCATCGCGGGGCTGGGCCTGTACGGCTCCAGCTCGGGGAAGGCCGAGTACAGCGTGAAGATCGAGCTCAAGCGCCTGGGGGTGGTCCTGGCGCAGAACCTGACCAAGTTCGTCTCCGACGGCTCCAGCAGCACCTTCCCCGTCTGGTTCGAGCACCCCGTGCAGGTGGAGCAGGACACCTTCTACACGGCCAGCGCCGTCCTGGACGGCAGCGAGCTCAGCTACTTCGGGCAGGAGGGCATGACGGAGGTGCAGTGCGGGAAGGTGGCCTTCCAGTTCCAGTGCTCCTCGGACAGCACCAACGGCACGGGGGTGCAGGGCGGGCAGATCCCCGAGCTCATCTTCTACGCCTGAGGCGCCGTGCCGCTTGCGGCCGCCTCGCCGCCGCCTGACGGCCCCGCGCCCGGGCCTCTCGGGAGCCGCTGTGGCCGAAGGCGTGACACAGACCCGCTCCTACGTGGCCGGAGCCTGGGTCTCTGGATTCTGGCCGCTGAGCCCGCTGGCATCTCCTGTACGCTGGGGTGCACGTCTCAGGTGGAGGGCAGGTTTGGGGGGCACGAGGCAGGCCCAGTTCCCTCCCAGTGGCGCCTGTTTTGAGGGCTCTGCCACCCCTCCCAGCCTCTTGGATTCTCCTCTAGGTGGTTCTAGGCTTCGGATCCTCTCTTCAAATCCAAAGTGGAAACATCACTTAAAGTACGTCAGCTATTTAAGTGGATTTTCATAATAAAGTTTTAACAAAATGAGAGGCACACGCAGCTAGCGACCGTGAGTCTCGAAGCGGGGCGCCCGCCGTCTCCCAGGACTGACACACACAGAGGACACCTCGGCCCTGACGGCGCTTAGCGGGGAGTCCCCAGAGGCCCACCTGTTCGCGAACGCGTCCTAAACTATCCCTAGCCGCTTGAAGTCCTCCGGTGGGGGTGGGGGTGGGGGTTCTCTGCCAGGGGGGGCCCCAGCCCCTGGGAACAAACGCAGCTCAGGCTCACCGGCTCCTGCATGGGCGGGCTGCCCGTCCTCAGGCCGCAAACGCCTCGGCAGTGGCTGTTTCGGGGAAGCCTCAGCGTGTGCCCCAGAGGGAGGCCCTGTGGCCCTCAGCGCGGGGCTGCAGCCCCTTGGGAGCAGACCACCCCAGCCAGTGTCTCCCTGCCGCTCTCCTGCTGGCTGTGTCTTCTCGCATCCCCCAGTGCCGTGGGTGTTCTGGGACTGCACCCCACCCACCCCCCCGGGCCCCACATCCTGCCTCCTTAGCGTGCAGAGACAGGCTTCTAGACAACAGGCGGGGGAGGGGGCAGCCCCTCCGGGCAGACCCAGCTCCAGTCATGGCCAGTCTGTGGGGCACCGCGCTGCCAGGGGTACCCTTCCAGGTGTCCCTGCTTCCCTCCCTCTACACCTGCCTCCGACCACCGGCATGCTGGTCCTAAACCAGAGGCAGCCCCCATGGCAGTTCCGCTGTGGCGCAGCAACAATGAATCCGACCAGTAACTGTGACGATGCGGGTTCGACCCCTGGCGTTGCTCAATGGGTTTTGCCGTGAGCTGTGGTGTAGGTCCCAGATGTGGTTCAGATCTGGTGTGGCTGTGGCTGTGGCCGGCAGCGGTAGCTCCGATTGGACCCCTAGCCTGGGAACCTCCATATGCCACAGGTACGGCCCTAAAAAAAAAAAAAAAGAAAGAAAGAAAAAGGAAAAAAAAGAAAGAACCCCCATGCTGCTGGGCTCCTGGCCCCTCTCAGGGGCCTTTCTTACCTGGCGGGGGGGGGGGTCCTTGCCCTCGCACTTGCCTCCCCCACCCCCGAGCGCTGGGTGCCAGCGTGCCCTGCGGTACCTATGGCCGGCGCGTTGATGCACAGCTCTCTCGCCAGAAGAAGGAACGTCTTCCCCAGCACGTAAACGTTCACCTGTCGTGAAGAAACCACAGCTGAGGAAGGCGAGGCGCTGGTGGGCAGCAAGTGTGTCAGCCTTTCATCGTTCCGTCTCTGAAAGCCCCTGCCGGCCCCCAGGACCCCACAGCACAACCCAGGGCCCTCCCTGCGCCCAGGTGGCCTTTTTAGACTCCACCGCGACCTTGGCAACACGTGAACCTGCTGCGAAGGAAAACTGCCAGGCCTGCAGGCTCTGCCGCCCACCACTCTCCCGCTCGTTCTTCGGGGCTCCCTGGGGGTCCTCGTCTGTGTCCTCGGGGGTCTCTGCAGACCTCACCACCCGCCATGGCTCCCAGCGCGGGTCTCTCCCGCGGAGCCCACCCGACCCGCGTCCCTCCAGCAGGGCATGGGCTGAGCAGCGGGTGCAGACCCCCGGCGCCCCTGAGCCCGGGGCTTGGCCAGACACTGTCCTAAGAGCCTGCCCGAGGGCTGGGCAGCCTGTGGGGCGGCGGCTACGGAGCGGGGTTTGGTGACAGGCTCTCAAGGAACCGTCCAGCACTGGTGGGAAGACGGGTTGGCCTGCAGAGCCGGTTGAAGACCGAGCTCTCACCTCAGGCCCGAGCTGTGGGCTCCGCCACCCCAGCCTGAGCAGGAGACGGCCCCACACCCCTCGGGCCCCGACACAACCTCTTCCCCAGCCCTGCTCATGGGACTCAGGCCTCCCTCTGAGGGGCCGTGGCCCAGGCAGCTGAGGGCCTGTGTCAGCCACACTGTAAGAGGGGACAAAGGGGCCTCCTGCCTCGGTGTGTGTGGTCCCGCCCAGCTCCAGCCAAAGGGGGTGTTTGCGTCCGTGCCACCTGGAGGAAGCCTAACCTTGCTGTGCGTGTGTGAGCGGGGATGAAGCCAGCCCTGAGCCCGGCCCGCCCGCCAACCCTGTCCAAGCGGCCAGCCCCGGGCAGGGAAGCGAGCCCCCAAGGGATGCTCGCCCAAGAGGCACACTCCACACCCACCGTCCAGTGGAGAAACACCTGCCCTGTGAGTGCCCGGCCTGTCCCAGCCCCAGGAAGACAGTGCCAGAGGGCAGGGACGTGTCAAGGCCAGTGTGAGGCCGGGCAGGGGGGACAGCTGCCGTGTCACCCCACACGCTCCCAGTGCCCAGGCTGGGCTCTGCCAAGGCCCAGGGGGCCAGACGCACCCCCCTCCCCCCGAAGTGTTAAAAGTCCGAAGCAAAGTCTGGGCGGTCTCGCCAGCCGGCAGTGACCTGCCCCTGGGCTCTGGCCATTCCCAGGGGCTCCAGGACTCCTGTCACCCTCTCCCGCCTCAAGCAGCTGCTTCCCACGTCCCAGGGTATGAAGCAGGAAACTCCTGGAAGTTCCCGAGCACTTCGGCTCCAGCCTTCGCTCCTGTCTGTCCTGGGAAGTCAACAGGACAGAAGCCAGGCCGAGTGGCCTTGCTCACCAAGCACAGCACACGGGGGGCTGGATTTTCATGATTCCAAGGGATTATTTTTAGCCTGACCCCAGCACATTGCAGCAGGACTTCTGAGAGATGCCGTTCATAAGGACAGCTGGGAGGACAAATACAGGCGGCATCAGAGACACGGGAGTCGCCCTGCCGCCCAGCAGCACAGCGCAGGCTTGGGCGGGAGCTGCTCTCGGGGGGGGGGGGGGGGGGGGGGCGCAGAGTTCATGGGTCTCTGCGGGAGTCCCCACACTGCCGTCACCTCTGCTTTCGATGGCATTATTTTTCTTCCTGAGTCCCCACTGGTGATCACCACAGGGCCCAACCCCAGGGCCCAGGGACGGGCCTGCCCCAGCGCCACCACCAGGGACACAGGCAGAATGGCAGGGGCCCCACCCTGGTGCTGCCCCCACCCTGAGACCGTGCCCCTCGCAGGAAGCCAGTCTCTCTAGACAGAGTCTAAGTCTGAGTATCGTTTCAAATGCACACAGGTGCGGGGTGCGTCTGCTTCCTTCTTTTCTAAGTCTCCCGGCCCTGGATAAAGTTGACCTGAGGCTCTGCCCTGGTCCAGAGGCCAGGGCTGCCGGGACCACACCGTGACCCGTGTCCACTGCCTCCCCACCCGCTCCACTTGCCAGCTTCCACCGAGACCCACGCCCTGGGTGGCCTTCCCCCGTGGACCCTCCCGACTGGGGCAGGAGCACAGCCCCTGGAGAGGGTTGAGAGAGGAGGTGCGGCTACCTGGAGCAGGTCGCTGAGGTCCAGCAGCATGTCTGCGAGGGAGTCAAGGAGCAGTGCCCAGGCCCAAGGGCTCTGGTCACCTGACAACTTCCAGGAGGCAGACGCCGGCTGGAGAACTAGGTTCAGCACTGGATCCGGCCGGCAGAGGGAGGGGCCGCGTCAGGGGGGACCAGAACCTCGGGAGACGCCTGAGTCCCTACCGCGCCAAGGCCCCGCCCAGCCACCTGTCCCCAGCACTGGGTGGCCTTCTGTCCCGCAGGCCCTGCAAGTGCACGACCCCGCTTGCTGCATGCCGCAAGCACCCCTGAGCACCTACTGGGCACCGGGCAGTGTCGTCTGTCCTCACGGCTCCCGATGCTCCAGGGGCAGCGGTGGGACTCAGGCGGGGGACCTGTGCTCACGCGCAGCAGACGCCGAGTACGCCCTAAGCGATTCAGCACTTGGCCAGACACTGACATGAAAGGATAAAGCCCAAGTCACCGAGAAGGGCAGCTCATCAAACGAGGTGGAAGCAGTGTGACCCGTGGGTCTGCGAGGGCTCCGAGGAGGAACTAGGAAAGAGACCCTGAGGACGCTGACCCCGAGCCCGGGCCAAGTGTTCAGAGGGACAGCCTGGCCCAGCACAGCAAGGAGAAAGGAAGCCACGGCCCCACACGAGGCGGCGAGGCTCTCCACACGACCTCCCAGGCCCCCGAGGAGAAGCCAGCTCATCTCTCCGCCCCTGAAGGCAGGGGCTTCATCAGGGAGTGGAGACAGGTGACACCGCAGTGCAGCCCGCGGCTACTGAGAACTCTGAGAAAAAGGAGGACGGCGCCAAGGAGCCCAAGGGAGGCCACGTGCACACGCGGGCGGGGCCGCCGACACCGCGGAGGAGAGCCGGGAGCAGCCACACGAGGCCGAGGCGCTCCTCTGAGGTCCCAACCACACGACCTTGCGGAAAAGGCACAACGATGGAGAGAGAAACAGGACCCGGGGCTGCTCAAGACCGGGCGGGAGGGCGCGGCGGCGGAGCCCAGGGCCTTGCCCGCACGGCACCGCTCCGGCGCACGACGGCCTGGGTCACCTGTCAAAGCCCTGGAGCGCAGATGGCGAGCGAGCCGCGGCAGCCGTCACGTCACCACCACCCGACAGTCCCACATGGGTCCTGGGCCGTCACTGCAGCACCTGGCTCGCTGACGTGAGGGCCGCAGGGAGACTCTGCACGGTTTCGCCACAAACCTCTAACCGCCCTTAAAACGAAGTCTAGGAGTTCCAGTCGTGGCTCAGCCATTAGTTAACGAACCCGACTAGTATCCGTGAGGACGCGGGTTTGATCCCTGGTTTGCTCAGTGGGTGAAGGAGCTGGCATGGCCGTGAGCTGTGGTGTAGGTCGCAGACGCGGCTCGGATCCTGCGTGGCTGTGGCTGTGGCTGTGGCGGAGGCCAGCAGCTATAGCTCTGATTCAGCCCCTCGCCTGGGAACCTCCATGTGCCACGGGTGCAGCTCTTAAAAAAACAGGAAAAAAAGAAAAAATGAAGTCTATTTTAAAAACAACAATAATAAAGGCAGGAGCGCCTGCTGTGATGCAACGGGATCAGCAGCTCCTTGCTGCTGGGACGAGGGTTCAATCCCCGGCTCGGCACAGTGGGTTAAGGATCCCATGCTGCCACAGCTGTGGTTTCGGTTGTGCCTTTGGCTTGGATCTGATCCCTGGCCCGCGAACTCAAAATGCCTTAGAGGGAGTTCCCGTTGTGGCGCAGTGGTTAACGAATCCGACTAGGAACCATGAGGTTGTGGGTTCGGTCCCTGCCCTTGCTCAATGGGTTAACGATCCGGCGTTGCCGTGAGCTGTGGTGTAGGTTGCAGACGCGGCTCGGATCCCGCGTTGCTGTGGCTCTGGCGTAGGCCGGTGGCTACAGCTCCGATTCGACCCCTAGCCTGGGAACCTCCATATGCCGCGGGAGCGGCCCAAGAAATAGCAACAACAACAACAACAACAACAACAAAGACAAAATGCCTTAGGGCAGCCAAAAGGGAAAAAAATAAAACAAAAAATAAAATAAAGGCAAAAAAACAGACAAATGTCTTGAGCAGATGTTTCACGAAGAGAAGCAAAGAGCTCCCTTGGCAGCTATCGCAGAAAAGCAAATGACAGCGCCCAGCATGGCCGCGAGCGCTGGCAAGGCCATGCAGCGGTCGCCAGGGCACAGCCCACACGCCCCACTGGCAGGACGCACGACAGAAGGGCCTTGGAAGAGGCCTGCAGGCTCTCAGGACACCGAGCACACACCACCCTCTGACCATAAGGAGACTGCGGAAGAGCCTTCATGGGAGCCTCGCGCACAAAAGCAAAGGCCGGGAACAGCCCTGGTGTCGGTGGACAGAAGCAGCGATGCCCACCACACGCCCCAGGACGCTGAGCTCCCAGGAGAGAGCGCGCACACACAGGGCCTTCCAGAACTAGAGGGCGCCCTGGGGACCCGGGGCAAAGATGTGGGCAGTGCCCTCGAACGGGTGAGACCTGGCTGCGCAGGCGCGTGCTCATCACAACTCCCCAAACGGCACGCTTACACCGCCTCCTGCCAGTTTCACTGTACAGGGTAAGCAGGTATTGGTACTGGCCAGTTACTCATCTGTCTGCTAGAGGACTTGGGGACAGGGGACACATGTCTGCAACTCACTTCGGAATGCGCCGAAAAGAAGAGGCTGACGGCGGGCTGGCGGGTAGGCGGGCGGAGCACAGGCTGGCTGGGTGTGGACGGCAGACCCCAGGGTGGGGCGACAGTGGGCAAGCGTTCCAACTTTGCCTCATGTTTGAGAGGGTTTTGTTGTCCTTTTTAGGGCCGCACCCGTGGCCTATGGAGGTTCCCAGGCTAGGGGTTGAATCGGAGCTGTAGCCGCCGGCCTACGCCAGAGCCACAGCCTCGCCAGATACGAGCTGCGTGTGCGACCCACACCACAGCGCACAGCGACACCGGACCCTTCCTCGTGGTTCCTGGCCGGATTTGTTTCCGCTGCACCACGACGGGAACTCCACCTTTGAGATTCTTCCTAATAAAATAACCAGGGTGGGGCAGTCCCTGGTGACTCAGCCAGTCAAGGAGCATCCCCACTGCTGTGGCTCCGCGTCGCCGCTGTGGTGCAGATCCATCCCTGGCCTGGGAACTTCCACACGCCGCAAGTGTGGCCAAAAGTAAGTAAGATAAAATAACGGGGGGGGGGGGGGGGAGTGCATATTTTGAAAAGGAAGTTGGGATTCAAAGTGTAACTAAGCTGAAATGATTGCTGTCCCTGAAATGACACTGGCAGGGCACCCGGCCCTGTCCGCGGAGTGTCTGGTCAGCTCAGGGTCCTCCCTGAGCCAAAGGATCTGACTGCTGCTTCCTGAACAAGGCGCCACACTCCCCTCGTGCCCCATCCTGGCAGAGCCCACCAATGCCCTTGGGGCCCGGGGCCACAGGGTCCCCCAGCTAATGGGCATGTGGGGACCCTGTGCGGCTGGGGAAAAGCCTCCTGTCTGGCTGCTGGCCCCCAGCCGGCGTCCTTCCCCATGGTGTCCCCTTCTGCTAGGCAGCTGCTTCCAAGCTCGGCGCAGAGACCCCAGACCTCCCCGGCTGCTGGAGCGGCCTGTGTGAAGCCGATGCAGCCCGAGCGTGGTGCTCATGGCCTGGGAAACTCTGCCTCCCTCCTGTCCTTTTGGGTCCCTGCCATTTTCTGCAGGTGGCACTTCTGCTCAGGGAGCACCCGCTTGAGCGCTGCTCCTCCGAGAGACACGTCGGCTCAAAGAAGGGCAGCGGATGAAGCACCTTCAGAAGACCCGGCCCTTCCTGCCAGTGTGGCCATCAGAGTGTGCGGCTGGCTCTGGTGCCACAGGGCCCCAGCCCACGCTGTGCCACACTGACCCCGGGGCCCAGGAGACCCCCTGGCTGGCCTGCACGGTGCTTCTGGGAGAACAATCGCAGACAGGAGCCGAGTGAAACTGAGACTCATTTTCCAAAACTGGGAAAAGCTCACAGACATTCTGGGAGGACAGAACTGAGGGTTAAAGGTGAGCAGGCTCGACGCGGCTCCACCCGGCCTTGCGCAGCGCTTCCTCGGGCGCCCAAGGGAGACTCCCCAGGCTGCCCATGCGTGTCCAGAAGGCCGGAAGTGCCGTGGGTGCGAGGTGACGGGTGGGGTCGGTGGGGAGGCCTCGTGAGCCAGCACCACGTTCCCGGCCGCCCTGACACGAGAGGGTGGGTTCCAGGAACAAGAGGGCCATCAGCACTAAGGACCGGGGGCCTCGACCCCCCGGGGCCCAGCACCCGCCACCCTCCCCGCTTCTGTGATGTCCCTTGTCTGGCTAGTTTCTCAGCAGGAGCTCGAGGCCGCCAAGGACAAAGGCCACCAAGACACCACGCCCCACCCCGTGCCCTGCTGCACCGGCTAGACCTGGCGGTGAGAGGCTGCACCTGCAGAGCGACACCGAGCCCCCTCCCCGGCACACACTGAGCGCCTCTGGCAGAGGCCCTGAGCCCTGCCAGAGCCCCGGGAGTAAGCACGCAACAGGGCAGCAACTGCCCTGTGGACTCCAGCCCTCGCTCCTTCCTCCCGAGCTGCTGCGGTCTGGCCACGGGCAGAGGGCACAGTGAACCCCTCACCCCCAGGGCGGGCCCCACTGGACCTTGTCTACAAGCTGGGTGTCGCCTCTGAGCTTGGGCAGCCCCTGTACCACGATGTCAGCCCCTGAGGACCCGCGGCCCGGCTCGCAGTCTCACCTGGGGAAGTCACAACCTAGAGTTCAAGGACTTCCAAGGCAGCAGACTCGAGGGACCCAGCTGTCAAGAAGGGGGCCAAACAGCCTGTGCACAGGGCCCCCAGGCCCACACCAGACCCACACCCAGCTCCGAAGGCCCAGGCCTAGCTTCCCACGCACCCTCTGCCTGCAGGGAAATGAAATCCCCTCCGGGTGCAAAATTATCCACAGCTGCCACAGTTTTTCAAACACTACATCCAGCAATTCAATAAAAACTTACCAAGCATGACAGCTGGCAGGACCAATAACCAAAAGCCAAGAGAAACTCAGGCAATGAAAACAGAAACGCTAAGGATCCCACTGTGTGGTTATTAAAGGCTTCCACGGAGCTGCAGGGACGGAGAATTTCATCGGAGATCCGGAGTCTAGTAACAGAATCTAATGAAGACTGTAACTGCATCGAGGAAGTAAATCGGTGGGTTTTGACACCCGCTAGACACAAAGAGAGGACGCACCAACTCGGGACAGGTCACTGGACGGGACTCAGAGTGAAGCGGAAAACCAGGCTGGAAAGCCCGGCACACAAGCTGAGGCACGATCAAAGGGTCCAGCGTGGAAGCGACTGGGGTTCGAGGAAGGGAACACAGAGAATGGGGGAGAACCCGTGTGTGCAAAGATTTTCCCCAAACAGACAAAAGGCATTAAGCCACAAATCCCCGAGGCTCTGATAATAAGCCGGACAAATACAAAGAGAATCACATCTGCCTACAGAGAGGCGAACCCGGAAACAGGTACTTTTTAAAAACAGGTAGGGGGAGTTCCCGTCGTGGTGCAGTGGTTAACGAATCCAACTAGGAACCATGAGGTTGTGGGTTCGGTCCCTGCCCTTGCTCAGTGGGTTAATGATCCGGCGTTGCCGTGAGCTGTGGTGTAGGTTGCAGACGCGGCTCAGATCCTGCGTTGCTGTGGCTCTGGCGTAGGCCAGTGGCTACAGCTCCGATTAGACCCCTAGGCTGGGAACCTCCATATGCCACAGGGGTGGCCGAAGAAATAGCAAAAAGACAAAAACAGGTAGGGAGTGCCCTCGGGAGCAGGGGGGTTAAGGATCCGGTGTTGTCTCTGCAGCAGTTCAGCTTTAATCCCTGGCCCGGGAACCTCCTCGTGCCTCGGGCACAGCCAGGGGGTGGGGTGGGTGGGGTGGGGCAGGTAGTGACAGGAGGTGTCACCTTCCAACAGTGACAAGACGACGTAAAGCCACTGACTGGAACCGTGGGAGGCAGGAGAAAAGGGGAAACCGCAGCAAAGTTGCAGAGAAAACACCTGCTGACCTGGACTTCCACCTCAACAGAATTATCTTTTTTTCTCAGGGCTGCACACGTGACACATGGAGGTTCCCAGGCTAAGGGCTGAATCGAGCTACAGCTGCTGGCCTACACCACAGCCACAGCAACACCAGATCCTTAACCCGCTGAGTGAGGCCAGGGATTGAAGCCCCGTCCTCACGGATCCTAGTTGGGTTCATTAGGACTGCGCCGTCATGGGAACTCCCAAGCACATTAAATTTATTTATTTATTTATTTATTTATTTATTTATTTATTTCACATTAAATCTAAATGGATGAGGAGTTCCCGTCGTGGCGCAGTGGTTAACAAATCCAACTAGGAACCACGAGGTTGGTGGGTTCGATCCCTGGCCTCGCTCCGTGGGTTAAGGATCCGGTGTTGCTGTGAGCTGTGGTGTGGTGGCAGATGTGGCTCAAATCTGGCATTGCTGTGGCTCTGGTGGAGGCCAGCAGCTACAGTTCCAATTCTACCCCCAGCCCGGGACCCTCTATATGCCACCGGTGTGGCTCTATAAAGACAAAAGACAAAAAAAAAAAAAAAAAAAGATCTAAAAGAAATAAAAATGGAAATCAGGAAAGATTTGAACTGATCACAGTATAAACATGACACATCAAACTGTTCAATGTAACTAAAATCTGCCCAGAGAGAAATTAATAGTCTCAAAAGCTTATATTAAGAAAAACAGAAAAATTTAAATCAAGAACCTAAAAATACCTGCCTCAGGAAGCTGGAAATACAGTAAATTAAACTCAAAGAAATTAAAAGGCGAAAGTAACAAAAAAAGAAACCAGAGGAATATACAATGTACGTACAGCAGAGATAAATAACAAAGCCAACGTTTGGTTCTTCAAGAAAGCCGAGCGCGCTGGGAGGATGTGGAGACCGCGGAGCCCTGGCCACGGCTGGTGGGCCCGCGAGCTGGCACAGCACCTCACAGCGTCACCCAAGACAGGGGCCCAGCGACGAGGGCGTGACTCCGTTTACAAGACTGTGGAGAACCAGCGAGAAGACAGCAGCAGAAAGCAGGCTGCTGGCCGCTTAGGACAGCGACACGAGCGACAGGGGCTGAGCGCTTTCCCAGGTGACGGCTGCACAACTAACTGCGAAGAGAACTAAAAATCACTGACTTGCACCTGGTGGGTGAATGACACCCCAATACAGCTGTTACTCGAAAAAGACAAAGGAGACTGGTAACCCCCTAGCCACACAGAGCCGAGAAAAAAGGCAAAATTACCACCACGAGACGGAGGTGAAAGCAGGATGTCACCACGAGGGCTGCAGGGGATGGATGACCACTTTACGCCAAGCAAGGCCTCGAAATGACACGGAAGACGTCACGAGAAACACAGTCTGGAGAGCTCTCCCGTCTGCTGCAGAAACTGCAGCTGCAGTTCCAACCGAGCCAGAGAACCTACCCTACGGCCCCCGCGGCTTCTCTGTGGGTCAGACCCCCGAACCGCCCAGAGCGGGATCTCGAGGGGCACCCTCCAGGGCGGGGGGCGCGTGTGACTGGGACACGCTAAGTTGACAAGGACACTGCGAGCAGACAGACTCAGGCCAGCCAACCGCACAAGTCCACACAAGACGGCAGCAGTCGCTGCAGAGCAGGACGTGTCATGACCGCGTCTGGGTCCGCCCGGTGGTTTAATCCTCGAATGTCAGTGTTGTCCCTGCAGCAGCTCAGGTCACTGCTGTGGGATGGGTTCGATTCCCTGGCCCAGGAACTTCCACATGCCGTGGGTGCGACCAAAAAAACCCAAAAGTGTCACTCACGCTGGTGCACTTTAAGGGGAAGACCCTGCACGGTGACCACCGCGGACCGCGCCGCTCTCCTCCCGACCGAGGCTCTGCCGTCACCGAGGAGGAAACCCCCTCAGTCGGGCCCCAGCAGAGGCACCCGGAGAAAACCTGGGGCAGAATCTCCGCCAACACCCTCCCTCAGGGCACTGCGGGCGGGCCACGGCCACAGGGCATCGCGTGGCATGCGGCCTCCTGTGTGGGCGCCTCCCCTCTGTGTCCCGGGTCCAGCTTCACCCACCGCCTGCGCGGGTGGCCCCCGGCCCCGGGGTGCACGCTGGGCCCGGCACCACGGGCTCCTGGGAGCAGGACCCTCACGCGAGCAAGAGCGGGGCTGCCAGGCCGACTCCCGCCTGTCCAGCTCGTCCGGGCCACCTTCTCCCACAGGAGCACCGCACTGCCCCGTGCCCTGGAGCTGGGCTCCCCGCACCCCCGCCTCGCCGCCCAACCTCCGGAGCCCGGCCCGCCTCCCTGCCCAGACCGGGGCAGAGCCTGTGCCAGGGACCGTGCTCAGAGCGAGAAGGGCAAGGCGGTGACCACAAGGTCCCCTGCCCCCCCCGGGGGGGCTGCCAGGGCGCTGAGCTTCACCCCCTAAAGCAAAGGCTGCTTTTATGCCGAAATGATACGTTTCAAAATTTTAGAGACATTCTACTAAAGATTCTGATACTGAGGCTGGCCCAACCGGAAGGGCAGGGCACGGTGTCTGGGACCCGGCCACCGCAGTGGAGCCCAAAGGCTCGAGAGAGGAGAGCTCAGAGGCCGCCAAGCCCGCAGCCCAGGAGCGCGCACCGCGGGGCAGATCAGCACCACGGGGGGCGGCGCCCATCAGAGCAGGAGGGCGAGGCCGGGACCCGGCTGGAAGCCGGGGGGCCAGCAAGAAGAAACCAGGACGGGCAGTGGGACGGCGGAGTGCAGGACACCGCGGGAGAGGCTGCAGGGGCGTCGCGCGGGGACCTCTGAGCCCGCAGACAGGCAGGAGGCGCTTCAGGCCGCAAGCAGCCCACCAGCCCACAGGGGACCGGAGCCAGGGCGTGCGAGACCACAGGCGCCACGTCCGAATTCTGGGGCAGCCGATGTGCGACCCGGAACCCTGCCAGACGGTCCTCAAGGCGCGGGTGGAAAGGCCACCCTCAGAGGCTCACGGGGCCAGGAGAGGCAAGGGGCCCGGTGTCGGGAAGAGACCCAAGGGGCAGGCAGAGCAGACGCAGTGGGGGCCAGGGAGACGACACGGACCGACGCCCGGAGCCGGGGGAGCGTCCCAGGGCCGCTGGCAGAGGAAGCGGGCTCCGACCCGCAGAGGGCCGGGCTGGCGAGGAGGGGCAGACGCCCACCGGGGGGTGGGCCTCGGACGCCGGCCTGGCCCCCAGCATCCGCCCCAAGGCCGAGGGGGCAGGCACGCAGCCGCCCCGCCCTGAAAGCCCTGAAAGCCCGGGGTCCGTCCAGACGTCCAGCCAACGAGGTGTCCCCGTGACACACGCGCACCGGCCTCGAAGCCCAGAGCCCGCGCGGCGGCAGAGGGAGGCGGAGCCGAGACAGGGCCTCCGCGAGGCCCGGGCCAAAGGATACGCGGGGTGCCCTCCGTGCGGCACACCAGGTAGAGGCAGGCGGCGATGACGTGGGCCATCCTGCGGCCGCGGGTCAGGTGCTTGCTCACGGCCATCTTGAAGAAGTTGAAGGCCGTGTCCAGGCAGTGCTGGTTCAGCTGCAGCTGGTTCCCCAGGTGATGGATCTGCCGCCGCCCTAGGACACAACACGAGACGTTACCGCGCGTTCCCAACCGCCCGGCGACCCGCAGGCGTGTTACACGGACCGCGCCCCGCGCCTGCCTCGCAGCCTCGGGGGGCCGCAGGAAGACAGGCCCTTTTCCTCGCGCACGAGGTTCCCTCTTCGCTTGTGTCCCAGTAAAATGCGATGCAGGGACCGTGGATGCGAACTGCCCACGACGCCACGGGCCATGAGGTGCCCCTCCCCACCCCGGAACAGCCTCGCCCCAGGACCGGGGTCGGCCGGGCGCCCCCTCAAGGCCCCTGAGCGCGGGTGTCTGCAAAGCGCTCCGGGGAGGCCCGCCAGCCTGGCGCTAAAACAACGTCCCTAACAAGCTCACGCTCCCCCTCGAACGCCCCCTCCCCGTGGCTGAGCACCCCAGGCCCTGCTGCCCAGCCACCCGCCCCCACAGGCCAGGATGGCAGCTGACCCCAGAACACAATCTGGACACACCCTTCGTGGAGCAAGCCCAGCTCACAAGCTGTGGGCCAGAGACAGCAGCAGGAGAGGAAGCAGAGCGCTGTCCACACAGCAGAGAGGCCACCAGGGCAGAGCAGAGGAGCCCAGGGCCGCGGCAGGAGCCCAAGAGCCGGCAGCTCCCCACGGCTCTGCTCGGGGCCCCCCCGCCCTGCACACCCCCTCCATCTGCAGTGTCGGCTCCGGGCAGACAGTCCCATCACAGACGCCCGGGCCCACCGGCGTCCTCCGGCACCCCAGACTCTCGCCCCTCTGGCAAAGGCCTCCCTGCCCTGGGCCGGGGACCTCTGCTAAGGCCCAAATCCCCGCCTCAACACACACACTAACCCCAACCGGCGCTCAGGATGGGCACCCAGGCAGACAAAACCCAGGGAACTGGCCCCAGGGGTGCGGGCTGGCAGCTGCGGGGGATAGGCCCAACCACCTAGGGTGGCGCGTCCCAACGGCTCCCCCCACACGGCCCCCCTGTCCTTCGCGGTCCTGCTCCCTCGCCCCCCCAACGAAGCCTGACCAGAGCCCAGGCGGCTCTGAGGGGCCCTGCCACAGCCCCCAGAGCAGGGCCTGAGCAGAGCCATCGCCGCATCAGCATAGCACACGTTCACACACGGGACAGAGGCGGTCCACCCCACGGCCCAGCGAGGCTCGGGGGTCAGCAGGGCGGCTGACGGACAGCCCTGCCACCAGCTCCTCCGTGCACGCTGGACACAGCTCCTGCAACAGGCAGGAGAGGGCCTGCAGAGGGTGTGCACTCCAGGCCGGAGACAAAGCCACCCCCACGACCACAGGCCGGGCTGCCTGGCAGCTGGGGGGCTTGAGCTTGTCACAGTAAGTTATTTCACAGCATCTTTACTGCAAAGTCACAGGCTGTAACACTCACCCACATCAACTGTATGATTCAGTGATTTCATGTATCCACGGAGTCGTGCGCCAGCACAATTCAGTACCTTTTCAACATCCCACAGAAAGTTCTGTACCCACTGACACTTACTCCCCACCTCTCAAAGAGGAGCTGTTATTGTTTTTATTTATTTGTTCTTCACGGCCACACCCTCAGGATATGGAAGCTCCTGGGCCAGGCACTGAATCTGAGCCAGAACTGCAACCTATGCCACAGCTTTGGCAAGGCCAGACCTTGAACCCCTGCGCTGCGTGGGCTACCACGGTAGGTTTAGGATCCCAGGCTGGGGGTTGAACCTGAACCTCCACAGCGACCTGAGCCACTGCGGTCGGATTCTTAACCCTCTGCACCACAGCAGGGACTCCCCGAAAACGAGCTTTTAACTCGCGCGGTTCAGCAGACCCCCCCACCTCCCGGCAGACTGAGCAAGTCCCCCGGTGCTGATGCGCGCAGGTTTTCAACGCCGGATGTGCTGATAAACACGAAGTCACGAAGGCAGAGTCCTAACAACCACAGCGCCCTCTCCGTGGATAACGAGAGACGATGAGACGTGAAGGCGGCAGCAGCTAGGTACCCTCACGCTCCGACACTTTGTAAAAGTAGGGCCTGCCTTTCCATCCGAGACGGTGGCTGACCAGCGTCCCTCCGGCCCGCGGTGACAGCAGAGAACAAGCGTGAACGTGGCGGCAGCACCAGCAGGCAGGTACCCCGGCAGCAGGAGGAGAAGGATCTAGGCAGCCCGGCCGCAGAAGGCCCACCCTAGGCCAGCAGGACCTTCCCAACGCCAGCCACGACTCAGAGCCGTGGGGGCTGCAGGCTGCCCGTCACACCGGCCCCCGCGTGGCGACACACCAGAAGCCCCTCCCGAGAGCAGGTCCTGGGGCACCCAGAGGCCAACAGGTGCCCTGGGCGGGGGGGCTACGGATGTGGAGGGCTCACTTTAAGACCCGCATTCATGCAAACGTGAGCCACGGGCAGAGAATCAGCCAGCTCTGCAGAAAAGAGCACCGCGGAGGGAAACCCCGCGTCGCCCAGCGGGCGCCGGCGGAGAAAGCCTGCGAGGGCCCATTCCGGCCCCCGAGACGCCCATCCACAGAGATGGGTGAACGGGCTGCGACCAGAGAGACACGGCCCCAGGATGTGAGCGGGGAGGCCACTGAACCGGTGGTGGAACCCGAGAAGCAGCACACCACGGAGCGGGCAGAGGAGGAGTCCGGGGGCGCCAGGAGGCGGGGGAGGGACAGGCCCAGGATGCAGCCCCGGCTGGCGGAGGCCACAGAGGGAGGCTTGCGGCCAACAGGGCAGGCCCGTCCCTCCAGACAGGCGCAGAGGCAAGGAGCAGCCTCAGAGACAAAGAGGGCAAACGAACTCCACCGGCAGCAGCGACCGCCTACACACAGTGTGAAACGCAGCAAGGGAAAACCTCAGGTGGGTGGAACCGGGGCGCTCTCATGGCGCAGCGGGTCACCGACCTGGCACTGTCGCTGCAGCGGCTCAGGTCGCCGCGGTGCCGCAGGTCTGCTCCCTGGCCCAGGAACCTCCACGTGCCATGGGCACGACCAGAAACAACGGAGCCAGGGAGCCCCGAAGGGCAGGAAGGACGAGGAGGAAGGACGATCTCCTGGCCCGGCCCGGCCAGGACACCCCCACCGCCCAGAACGCTCATACTTCCCTCCAAGGGAAACCTGAGCCGCTTCCAGGCAGCACCCCGCCCCCCCTGTCCCCTGCTCTGCTTGCAGGGCCCCCTGGGGCCGGCCACTCCCCTGCCAGGCACAGATGCTGTAAAACACCCGCTTTATTTCAGGGAACACCTCCCAACAGTGCTCGCACTGTGACCCGCCCGAGGAGGCGGGCTCAGTCTCCCTCCCCCGGCTGAGTGGGCTGCTCTCACGGAACCGTGTGGAAAAGAAACACATGTGACCTCTCCTGGTGACCTTCTGTGGAGGAGCCAGCAGTGATCTAGGCCAGTGTCGCCAGTGGCCCATCACGGGGCCTGAGGGACACCTGCCATGGGGCAAAGAGAAAGGTGCCAGGCCCCTGGGATGGCACCCCAAAGCCACAGCAGACTCAGCCGAGAGACTTCCACAGTGTACCCCAAACAGCCCAGCTGGAGGGAGCTGTCACGGGGGAGGAGCCTAAGAAAGGCCCGGGGTCCCTCAGGGCCCTGCAGCACGGAGGGCACGGGAGGGCAGAGCGCTCGGAGTCTGCAGCTTTGACGCTGTCGTAAAACAGACGTCCAAACCCCACGGAAGTCAAAGGAGAAAGAGCCATCTCCAGACCTGGGGTTACCATTGGACCAAAGCCTAGAGGAACCTACAGCTGAGATGCAAGCATCAGGAAGAGAAAGCCCGGACAACCGACGAAGCTTCCAGCTTACGAGGCTGAGAAAGAAAAGCTAAACAGAAGACGTGGAGGAAAGGGACGGATGAGGAGCAGAAGCCAGTTGAATAGAAAACAAACACCAGAAGGGCAACAAAGCCAAGCTCACTCTACGCTAAGATTAACGCAATTGCTAAACTGAGAGCGTCCTAGCAAGATCTTTCAAGAATAAGAGGGATAAAGCACAAATGACCAATGTCAGGAATAAATGAGAACATCGCTGAAAATCTAGGAAGCAGGTAAAGGCAGAAGCGGATATTATGAATAAACCTCCGTACTACGACCACCTCCACATGAATGCGAATTTGCGTGACTGAGACAGAGAGTAATTTGAAAAGCTTGTCTTAGCAAAACTGACAGGAAGAGACAGAAAATCTAGGGGGTCCCATGAAAATACTATTTACAACAGTCCCACCAAAGAAACCTATCCGGGGCTCCCGTCGTGGCAAAGCGGGATGGGCGGCGTCTCTGGGGCCGGGGACGCAGGCTCGGTCCCCGGCCCAGCACGGCTGAGCATCTGGCAGGTCTCGGATCTGGTCCCCGGCCCAGAAGCGCCATGTGCCGCGGGGCGGCCAAAAAAGGAAAAAATGAAGAAACTGTTGTTAAACACAAGTCAAAAAGAATGAACGAACGAAACTGTTATTAAAGTCTCCTCACAGGAAACTCAAGGCCCAGACGGTCTCCGAATAAACTTTCCCCCGTGTTCGAGAAGCAAGCTGGCAAAGGGCACAGAGACTGGACAGGGGCAGAGAAGCCCGGAGCCGCAAGCTGAGATCATCGATCCAAACACCGGTCAGCGTAAGTCACTACGGCGACCGAACGAGCGGGAAGAGACAGACGGTCATCCTGGCGGACACGAAGAGCAGGCGACACAACGCGGACCCCCCCCCAATAACAGAGACGCGGACGGGACAGACCGGCCCCCGGGCGGCCGGTGAAGAGCGCGTGCCCGCGGGGTCTCACCAGAGCCTGGCTTCGAGGCCTCTGTCTCTGGCCATCGGATGTGTGGTGAGGCACCGTGCCAGCCAGCAAAGGACCGTCTTTCCAACGGGCGCCGTTGCCCAGCTGGGCGTCCAGGCTGAAACCCGCCCACCTCACACCGCACGTGAGAGCCGGCCCGCGGCGGATCACAGGCGCGCACACGACACACACGGCAAGGCAGCTTCGGAAGCATCTTCAGAGGCTGCGACAGACAAGAATTTCTTTTTTCTTTCGCCTTTTTTCTTTCTAGGGCCGCGTCCGCGACTTACGGAGGTTTCAGGCTCGGGGTCCAGCGGGAGCTGCGGCCACCGGCCTGCGCCAGAGCCGCAGCGACGCGGGATCCGAGCCGCATCTGTGACCCACGCCACAGCGCACGGCCACGCCGGATCCTTGACCCACAGAGCGAGGCCAGGGATCGAACCCACAACCTCACGGTTCCTAGTCGGATTCGCTTCCGCTGCCCCACGACAGCAACTCCTTTTTTTCCCCTCTTCATGGCCACACTCACGGTATATGGAAGTTCCCGGGCCAGGGGCTGAATGCGAACAACACTGAATCCACTAACCCACCGGGCCAGGGATGGAACCTGCACCTCTGCAGCAACCTGAGCCCCTGCACTCGGGTTCTAAGCCACTGCGCCACGGCAGGAACTCCAGAGGAGAATTTCTTAAGTCACAAAATCCTCCTAACATAAAAACTGATACAGTGGGACTCTGCTAAAACGAAGACATCTCGGAGTTCCTCTGTGCCTCAGCAGTTTAAGGATCCCTTGTTGTCGCAGCAGTGGCCCAGGTCACTGCTATGGCTTGGATTCCATTCCCGGCCTGGGAACTCCCATACACTGCGGGCACGGCCCTAAAAAAAAAGAAAAAGAAAAAGAAAATTGTGCGGGGAGTTCCCCTGTGGCTCAGCAGGCTAAGGAGCTGGTGTTGTCACTACCATGGCTCCGGTCACTGCTGTGGCTCAGGTTCAGCCCCTGGACTGGGAAGTTGCACGTGCCACAGGTATGGCCCAAAAAACCTGTGCAGGAGATGCGTCAAACAGGCACTCTCCAAACAGCCAAAAAACATACCCAAAAAATACGCAGAAGTAGTCGGCGTAACCATTCACCGGGGTAAGCAAACTAAGGCACCACAAGTGCGGTGCCCGCCCGCCAGAAAGACCCACGGACGCCTGGCGCCGCCAAGGCCCCGAGCTCGGGCTGCCGTGTGCCACATGGCTGGAGGGTGAGTCAGGATGGCCCGGCCGGAGGGCCCCTGGCCGAGTCCGCTGAGGACGACGAGGCCAGCAGACCAGACGCCCCAGAAGTCTCGCCCACAGGCGCAGACCCCAGAGAAGGGTCCGCCCAAGGGGGCCGAGATGGGAACAGCAAACGTCCCTGGACAGGAAAGGCAGCTAAACTGCTATGTTCACAACTGGGACCCACAGAGCAGTGAACAGACGGCTGACCCACACGCAAAGGGGCCATGCGCTGTGGTCCCAACTGCCTGAAGCAGAAAAGCAAAGCAAACTAACCGACAGCAGGGAGCGTTCTGGGCACAAGGAACGCTCCACCTCCTCTGTGAGGCCACCTCAAGGCGCATAACCTCACCCAGCAGGGTCCACTTAAGGTCGGGACGCTGCATGCTCTTTGCAACGCATACGTCAGATCACGGAAAACAAACACACAAAAAGACCTCAGGAGTTCCCTGGTGGCCGCGTGGTTAAGGATCTGGTGGTGTCACTGCTGTGGCTCAGGTCACTGCCATGGTGCAGGTTCCACCCCCCACCCAGAAACTTCCACATGCCACAGGCATGGCCAGAAAAACAAAACGAACAAACAAACGGAAAAACAACAAGAAGAAGACGAGAAAAAAGTTTCCCCAAGAAATATTTCCAGGGAGTCCCCTTTGTGGCCCAGCGGTTCACGAACTCGACTAGGATCCACGAGGATGCAGGTTCCATCCCTGGCCTCGCTCAGTGGGTTAAGGATCTGGCGTTGCCGGGAGCTGTGTGTAGGTCCCGATGTGGCTTGGATCTGGTGTGGCTGTGGCTGTGGTGTAGGCCAGCGACGTAGCTCCGATTAGACCCCTAGCCTGGGAACTTCCCTGTGCCGAGGATGCGGCCCTAAAAAGACACACACACACACACACACACACACACACACACACACACGCACAAAGTCCCAAGAAATATTTTCCAAATGAAAGGGCTTGTCAAATCAGTGAAAAAAGCTCTGGCCCGGAGGCCTTTCAGCACGCCAGAGGCAGAGAGAAACCCAAAAGGCGCCAGCTAAGAAGGAAAGGGACGGAGCCTAGACTGGGCTAAACCCCTTCCCTGGAGGCACTGCCCCCCTTTCCCGTGCTCTGTGGGGCACCAGAGGGAAGGCAAAGGCGGGTGTGCACAGGGGGTCCAGGGTGTTTATCTCACCGACCACGCCTCTACCGTGACCTGCGTACCTTCCCAACACAACCAGAGCCAAGGTGGGAGGGGCGGGTGTGGGGGGAGGGGAGCTGGCAGGTGCGGGGCGGGGGGCGGGGGGGGGTGCAGGTGCCAGCACACACCTCCAGGAGGGCGGGAGGGGCCCCATGAACAGAGCAGCCCCCGGCACCCCCCTCCCAACTCTCTTGTTTTCTCATTTCTTTCAGCAACCAAAACTTAACAGAAATAGTAAGAGCTGAAGTGACATCCACAGATTTCAACCAAACCCAACAGGCTCGGGGCAGGTGGGGGCGCGTGCAGGGAGGACTGGCCGCCGGGGAGAGCGCTGGGGGTGGCCGGCCCCACGCCTGTGAGCCCAGTGAGACTCCCGGCGCTGGGGCAAGAGGAGTGGGGGACACACGTTCCCGAGACAGGCGAAAGGAGCACACACCGTGGTTAAACCAGTGAACGGCCGTGAAGGGGTTAAAAAGCTCAGCGCAGAGGAGCTCCCATCGCGGCGCAGGGGTTAACGAATCCGACTAGGAACCACGAGGTTGCGGGTTCGATCCCTGGCCTCGCCCAGAAGGTTAAGGATGCAGCATTGCCCTGCGCTGTGGTGTAGGTCGCAGATGCAGCGTGGATCTGGCATTGCTGAGGCTGTGGTGTAGACCAGCAGCTGCAGCTCCGATTCGACCCCTAGCCTGGGAACCTCCACATGCAGGAGCGGCCCTAGTAGAAAAGGCAAAAAAATAAAAAAATAAAAGGTCCGTGCAGAGCATGAAATGAGAGACAGGAGCAGGGTCCCCACGTCGGAAACGCAGCCGGGGCGTCTCAGAGGAAGCGCAGAAGACAGGCTGCCGTCAGCCCTCGCCTCTCCCCAAAACCTCCAGGGAAATGACAGCAAGGAGATGAAATCGGCGCAACCTCGCCCAGGCAGAGAGAAGAGCCCGGAGAGGCCAGGGCGCGGTGCTCGCCCTGGCGCGGCCAGTCAGCACCGGCAGAGCCCTGGCCGGGCCCGAGGGCCTCCTCCACCCTCCAACCAGCCCCAGCCCCGCAGGCAGGCCGCTGACGGCGGAGGCGGCCGCGGAGACGGGAGGGACGCGCCCGGGTGGCTGGAGGGAGAGCCGGCCCCTCCTCCGGCACCAGGCCGCTGGGGCTGGGCGCAGACCCTGGGCAGGAACCCTGGGGAAAGGGGTGCAGGGGGGACGGCCCGGGGTCCCCCCAGGGCTGCGGGCCCCCCTCAGTGGAGCGGCTCCACCTTGGCCTCAGACCCCACGCTGTTCCCAGGAGGCTGATGGCTCACTTAGACCAAGGGTTATTTCAAGTGTTTTAACCAGGATGGGTTCTTTCTTTCTCTTTACGGTTAGCTCCCAATTTTACCGCCATGAGCAGGTCTGCGTAAGCGTTGCTCCTGGTAACCGATTTGGGTCTGGTGAAGAAGCTACTCGAGGTTTTCAGAAGGATGCCCTTTCTTCACGTGCGGGAGAGCTGATGAAGGCAGCCCCAGAGGGGAAAGATTCTGTGACAGCACCACCTAGAAGCAAGCCGAGGAGCGAGGCTTGCACAGCGGGCGCGAAGGCCAAGCAAAGGGGGGGTCAGGCTGCAACCTACACCACAGCTCATGGCAACACCAGATCCTGAACCCACTGAGCGAAGCCAGGGATCGAACCGGCGTCCTCATGGTTCCCAGTCATATTCGTTAACCGCTGAGCCGCGACGGGCACTCCGACCTCGGCTCGTTAAGGGGGCCATCCTCCCCAAGTTGGTCTGCGGATTCAGCCAATCCCTATCAAAACCCTAGGGGCCTGCTTTGCAGAAACGGACACGCTGATCCTAAACCCGTGGGAAAAGCCAAGGGACTCAGACGCGTCGGCAAAACCATGTTAAGTGAAGAATCAACCGGGAGGACCCAGCTTCCTGATTCCAAAACTCGCTACGAAGACACAACCACCGCAAGAGTGTGACACTCGCAAAAGGAGCAGAGACGGTCCACGGGGCAGAGGGAGAATCCGCACGTCAACCCTCACCTGTACGCCCGCCGACTCTGACAAAGGTGCCAACTGGGCAAACAGTCTCTTCAGCAAACGGCGCCGGGACAGCGGGAGACCCGCGTGCGAGCGTGAAGCTGAGCCCTTCCCCACACGCAAAGAAGATCAAAATCTCAACCAAGAGCGAGCCCCTAAAACCCAGAAGGGAGCGGAAGCAGAGACCTTTGCAATTCGGATTGAATGGGGCGATTTTTCCCAGTTATGACACAACAAACACAAACGACAAAGGAATACACTGACGAGCTGCACATCATCAAAACTAACACCTTTGTGCTTCAAAGCTCACCATCAAGAAAGGGAAAAACACCCCAGAGCGAAGGAAGATTTTCTGTAAATCACGACCAGAGGCGGCTAAGAGCCTTGTGCCTAAACGTAGAAAGACCTTTTACAATTCACCGAGGAGACGAGTAACCCGATTAAAAACAGACCAACATCGGAACAGACACTGCCCGTCCGCTGCGGCCTCGAACTGCAACGGGGCTCAAGGAAAACGGTGCCTGTCACCGCACTTTTCTCGGCGAAACCACGAACCGACAGGTGTGGGCCCAGCAGCATCCAGAGATCTCAGGGAGAAGCCCTGACAGAGGGTCTCTGCAGGAGACCCAGGGGGTCCTGCAGACCTGGGGGTGGGACTCTAGGTCACCCAGGGAGCTCCTGGCAGTCTGGGGGACGGGACTCCAGGACGGTCTTGATGACCCAGGGTGGGGACTCCACAGACATACCCCCTCCAGAAGCCTGGCCTGCAGCAAGCTTGGAGGGAGACAAGGCTGGGGAGGGACTCGCTGCAGGCTGCCCCCTCTCGCCTTTCATTCCACATCCCACCCCCACCCCGGCCCCAGGAGCCCGCCCTCTTCCAGCAGCACCCGTGGTGGACATACCGTTCTGCAGGGTCTGTGCTCGTGACTCCTTTCCCAGGTTCACATGGAAGCCGCCGCCCAGGGTTGGGGTTTTGCCAGCACCTGGAAACGCAAATCAGACTGATCAGGCAAAATCTGGCGGAGACCTGTGTTGACAGCCCTTTGGGGGCGTAAGGCGCTTCTGGAGCAAGAACACAGCGGGGTCAGCAGCAAGTGCCCCCCAGCGCCGTTCACACCTCTGCCGTGCCAACAGGGTCGTGGCCTTGACCTGGAGCTAAGGCAGGTGGGCTGTGCCCGTCTGCATTCTCCCCGAGTGGCTAGACCGCCGTCACCAGGCGGCTGAGTGGGAGCACAGCTCTCCAGGGCGCAGGCCTGGCCCAAGCCCAGCCCAGCCCCTCGCCCTGGCCCTCGGGTGCCCTGGGCCGGCCCGCTCCCAGCAGTTACACCTGCACCACGACCGTCTCAGTGCATCTCTTTCCCCAGGGGGGACTGCGGGCTCCTGGAGGGCAGGGACCTTGTCCTGTGTGGCCTGGGGCCTCGGAGCCATGCATCTGCAGGAGGCACACGCACCTCCTGCACTGGGGTCCTGGTCCCTCCAGCAGGCCCTGCCTCCTAACCTCCCCCAGGTGGCTGAGAGTGTGAGGTCGTGTCCCTAGCTTCAGGGGCCTCTAACCCCGGGGTCTGTACTTTGTAACAAACACACTGGCCCGTGGGACGGGCAGCACCTTTCCGCTCGCAGCACCATCTGGGTGCTGCCTGTCTACCCACAGAGTGGCAACCTGCAGAGCCTAGTCTTGCCGTAGCTGGACCCAAGGGCACCGTTCTGAAACCGCCGCTGTCTCTGAGCCAGTCCAGGAAGTCCTGCAGGGCTTCTGGACCGGGGTCCTGCTCTGCTTCCCTGTGAAGACAGCCAGGTGGACACATCCGGACTGCTCACCAGACTTATCCATCCCACCACTGAAGACAGATCTTCCAATGGGGACCAGCCGCTGCCAAAGTGAGGGCCCGGGGACCCAGCAAAGGCTGCGAGCGGAAGGTGCTGCCCGTCCCACGGGCCAGTGTGTTTGTTACAAAGTACAGACCCCGGGTTTAGAGGCCCCTGAAGCTAGGGACACGACCTCACACTCTCAGCCACCTGGGGGAGGTTAGGAGGCAGGGCCTGCTGGAGGGACCAGGACCCCAGTGCGGATGAAATGGACACGCAGAAGGGACAGGGACCTGGAAAGCCAGCTCTCTGAATTCAGACAAGAGGCCTCTGAGGACAGCACGTGGCCCACCTCCCGGGGCCAGAAGGGCCCCCGTGTTGTCCATGGGCGGCCACCAGCACAGGCAGCCGAGGACAAGCTGGCCTCCAGCTGGCCTGTGACTGTATCCAAGTCCCAAACCAATCCCAAACCAAGACTATTTACAAGATCTGAACAAAATGAGTCTCAAGTTCAACTGGGAAAAAAAGAAACAAGACAGGCTAAGGGAACTCTGAAGAGTGTCAGGGAGGCCTGGCTGCGCAGTTTCTGGGCCACGAGCGGCTGGACGAAGCCAGGAGCAGAGCAGGGGCCGTCAGGGGGCCAAGCACCCAGCGCTCCCCACCTCAGGAGTCTCCCTGGGGCCGAGGCCCCCGCCTCCTGGGGTCCAACAATGGGGACAGGCAGGGGGCCTGTGGCCCCTCCCACAGGGCGTGGTGCCTGGGGACAGGCGGCGGTCCCTGGAGGTGGTTTTGTCATCACACCCGGCGTATGGCGGTTTCCTACTGCTGCCCTTGCAAGTTACCACAAACTCGGCATCTTCAAGAGCCGGCAGCAGAGGGCATGGAAGGCAAGACCAGGCGGGGCACGCTGGGGCCTGGAGAGGGCCGGGGCAGCACAGGCCCCAGGGAGACCTGTCCCCGGGCCCAGAAATGAGGGGCTCTGACACACCAGCACTACCGTGACGCTGCAGAGGCCCTGCATCTTCTACCCTATCCCGGTGGTGGTAGTTTTTTTTCTTTTTTGGGGCCACAGGCAGCATGCAGAATTTCCCAGGCCGGGGATGGAACCCGGGCCGCAGCCATGACAATGCCGAGTCCTTAACCCTGAGGCTACCAGGGAACTCCAGCTTTCTAACCTTTAGAATTTTTATATTTACGATCTTTTAGACATAGGAACCACTGAAGAAGGCACAAGCCCTCAGTCACCTGACCAGCAGAGACGCATTTTCACCTGCGTCCTGTGCTGCCCAACTTTTACTTCACAAAAGGTAAGAAAACACCTTGTTTAGCTAGAGTGGGCATGTGCTTTAACAAACAATTACAAAATATCACATGCAAAGGGACAGTGAACGCTACAAATCCGGAGGCCCCCCTTCCAGAACAAAGACCCTGGGTGGCCTCCCTCCCAGCCACTCTCCTGCTTAGACGCAGGTGGGGGACCAGGAGAGAGCCCACGAGGACGCTGCTGAGTCAGAGGGGACACCCACTCTGGTGAGTGTGACCCCCCCCCCCACCTACCCCCCGCCCCTCCCCTGCACTCTGGCTCTGGGCGCCCCTCCTTGCACCCCAGGGACCTCGACTTCCTGGTGCTGTACTGTCCTTCCCTGCCTCTCCCAAAGCCCCGTCACCCCTCCTGGGGCTGTCCCGGGCACATCTGCTCCTGGAGCTGACTCCTGACTCTTGCTCCCCACGCACACTCACACACGCTGCACACCAGCCTGTGCGCCCCGAGGGCCTCGTGTGCAGCCTCAGGTCATCCCTGCGCCCAAGAGAAACATGGATTAAGCTCCGGCAAGGAAGGCGCCTTACGGGGTCCAGCCGGCTAGGGACAGGGAGCAGGCAGGAGGCCAGAACCTGTTGGCCAAATTGATGCAGGTTCTTTTATCTATTTATTTATCTGGGGGTCCTCTTTGGCCGCGCCGGGGCACATGGAGCTCCCGGGCCAGGGATCAGACTAAGCTGCAGCTGCAGCAACGCCGGATCCCTGACCCACTGTGCAGGACCTGGGATCCAACCCGAGGCCCGGCGGCTCCCGGGACAGCGGCGATCCCGTCCCGCCACAGCCGAGCTCCAGACGCAGACTCTTTTACTCAACGAACACTCCCCCTGGGAGCTGGTTACCAGACGATATCTGGAAAGCGAGGGGGACGGTAGGAAAGTGCCGCTTATTCAGCAAACCTCTGACCACTAACACCCCAGGGCTGGGGGCCCTGAAGGAGGAAAGAGAGCTTGGGCACCCCTCTGGCCAAAACCACCGAAGCATGCTGTTCCCAGACGGCTCCTCTCCCTCAGAACACCTGGCATTTTCTACCAAGAGAGGCTGCCTCCGAGAAGAAGCGCACGCGAAGTTGCGGCTTTTGTCCAGGGCGGTGAGGCCAAGCCCGCCCCCTCGTGGCGAGCAGGAGAGGGGCCCCAAGTTCCCCCTGCCGCCCTCTGGGCTGAGGGCTGGTGGCTGCAAAGCAAGAGGGGGACGGGCGCGGGCTCGGCCACTCGGAGCCCTGAGGACCAAGCGCCACCTGCACCACGAGACCGGAAAGAGAGAAGCAGCAACGGGGAGCGGCCCAGACCCACACAGCACCAGCCTCCGTTTCACCCTCAGACCCTCCGCGGTGGGCGAGCAAAAGCTTAGTGAGTTTGTGTTCGTTCTGCTTTATTTTACACTTGCTCTTCAGGGCTGCGCCCGCGGCATACGGAGGTTCCCAGGTTAGGAGTCAAATGAGAGCTACAGCTGCCGGCCTACACCACAGCCACAGCAACGCGGGATCCGAGCCACATCTCCAACCCACACCCCAGCTCACAGCAACGCCGGATCCTTAACCCACTGAGCGAGGCCAGGGATCGAACCTGCAACCTCACGGTTCCTCGTCGGATTCGTTTCCACTGCGCCACAACGGGAACTCCAGTTTGTGCTCATTGTAAAGTGAAGGGTTTCTGTCGCTGTCTTGAAACTCCTCTTGAGGGGGGACACCCATACGAGGTCCAGCTGAGGGGTCCAGAACAGAAGAGAAGTCCAGCAGCCCCTCAGCCCGAGCTCAGACATAACTCCTCCAAAGCGTGCAAAAGACACTGGACCAGGCCTTATCAGGGCCCGGACGCGGGGCCGTGGCCCCAGCATGGACTTTGCTGCAGGCAATAAACAAGCCTAAACACCTTTCAACCAGACATAGCGACCCAAGGGCCTGCATCGTCCCAATTACGATACGGAAACATGCAGCAAGGAGCACAGGACGTGGCAAAAGCAGCAAATGACTTTTTTCTTTTCTGGCTGCACCTGCAGCACATGGAAGTTCCCAGGCCATGGATCGAATCCCAGCCACAGCTGTGACAATGCTGGATCCTTAAGCGCTGCGCCAGGCCAGGGATCAAATCTGCACCGCTGCAGAGACAACACGGATCCCCAACCCGGTGCACCACAGCGGGAACTCTGCAGGTGACACTTTGGAAACAGCAGTCCTCTCTCACCCGAGGCTTCCAGGACAGAACTCGGCTACTTCCTGAGAGCAGGAGAGAGCTGAGGCCAGCCGGGAACTCAGTGGGGCTCTGAGGAGGGGGCCACAGGATAGAAGGAAAGATGCAGAACCTTCTAAGCTCCAGGACCAGAGCCTGGCCAGGACCCCAGCAGGCCGTGCCTGAGAGAGCCCCCTCCGGGCAGGGCTGCTGTTCTTTGAGACAGAAGGAGTGCCCCCAACCAGCACGCTCTGCCTCCTCGGGGTCAAAGCCGGGCTTCCTCCCTCACGACTGCACAAACACAGGTACCGACAGACACCTGCCTTCAAAGACCCAGTTTCCAAAGGTTAGAAGTGTGTCTGGCGGGACTTCAGTCAGAGAACGAATCTGACTGATACCACGAGGACACAGGTTTGACCCCAGGCCTCGCTCAGTGGGTTAAGGATCCGGTCTTGCTGTGAGCTGGGGTGTAGGCCACAGATGCAGCTGGGATCTGGTGTTGCTGTGGCTGTGCCACAGGCCAGTGGCTACAGCTCCAGTTCAACCCCTCGCCTGGGAACCTAAAAAAAAAAAGTGTGTGTGCGCCTGGGGACCCCCAGGAGATGCTCCCCAGAAGAGGGGGGAGGAGGAGCCACGTTGCTCCGAGCGGGAGCTCCCTCTGCCTCCAGGCTGCATCCCAGGGGACAGCTCCTAGGAGGGCCGCCAGATGAGAAGGGAGGCCCCGGGGACACATCGGCTACCCAACACCGGCCAAGGAGGCTGCCTCTGCGCCTGAGGCCGTGACTCCGGGCAAGCCCCGCCCTCCGCGGAGTGAGCGGCAGCACCAGCCGCAGGAGGGCAGAGGCCCGCTGCCCCAGCCGGCCCCCTGCCAGGCCCTTCTGCGGCCCTCGCAGCCATCCCTTCTCTCCGCCATGCCCGCCCCTCACCAGCTGCCCATCAACTGAAAGGCCCAGCCCAGATGTCCCCAGCACCACGGCTGCCACCAGCATTCAGCAAGGTGCCATCTGTGCATCCGGCCAGGACACTGGACTCCCTCTGCTGGCCCTCGAACGTCTACCAGGGGACCCGGGGCAAGCGGGCGCCTTCTCCTCGGGAGCCCAGTCTCATTCACACACACTCAAGTCACCTGCCGAAGTAATCACCCACCACTCATTCTCAAAGATGCAGCAAGGACACTTAGGAGACAGAGCGGCCTTGGGACCCAGAAAAGGGCATCCCAGAGAGAAAGCTAAGCTTCCGGGATGAGGCTGGCGCAGAGGAAGAGCAGAGGAGGGCCAGCTGGGCACACACTCCTGTGCCAGGGAGGTTCAGGGACCCAGTGAGACTGCCCTGCATGACTGCTGCCGTGATGGGGAAGGGAGGAGGCCTGGCGTCCAGGAGATCCCTGGAGGCCCCACCTGCGTGGGGTGGAGGGTTTGCTGGAGGCAGGTAACACCCCCCACCCCCCACCCCCGCCAACAGCCACCTCCCTGGGCCCCCCCGGAGCTAAGGACCCATCATGAGCCCCTGCACGCTTCCCTGTGGGCCCTCCAGAGGGGGAGCCCACAGGACAGAGCCCGCCTGGGCCTCGTCCCACCTTTAAATCACACGAGGGCGCAGCTCGAAGCCTGTGCTGAGCTCCTCCCTCACATCCAGACCCCCAGGCGCCACCTCCTCTGCACCCAGCCTTCTCGTCTGCGGCGAGGAAGGGCTGTCTGTCGTCGGGTCGCAGCACTCAGCACAGCGCCTCCCACGGAAAACCTACGTGTCAGCCAGGAAGGTTCTTCCTTTTTTTTTTTTTTTTTTTTTGGCTTTTTAGGGCTGCACCTGTGGCACATGGAGGTTCCCAGGCTAGGGGGCACATCCAAGCTGCAGCTGCCGGCCTGGGCCGCAGCCACAGCAACGCAGGAACTGAGCTGCGTCTGCGACCTACACGACAGCTCTTGGCAACGCTGGATCCCTAACCCACTGAGTGAGGCCAGGGATTAAAGCCGAGTCCTCAGGATGCCAGCTGGGTTTGTTACGGCTGAGCCTCAGTGGGCACTCCTGGTCCTTCCTGTTGTTGCTCTTCTCCTCCCGAGAGACATCCAGGTCTGGGAGAACTTGAGGGGACAGTCTGGCAACATGTGACAAAGGTGCAAACACAGCCATGGAGACGTGGGGACTCCTGGGACCACAGAAGCCCCAGGAAGTTGCTCGGGAAGAACATGAAGATGTTTGCTGTGCAGAAAACAGGAGGAAAGAGCAGTGAAACTCAAAACTGGTTCTTTGAAAAGACCAATACAATTGATAAACTTCCAGCAAGAGAGACAAAGGGAAAAAGAAAAAACACCAAAGCCCCACCAATATCTAAAAGGAAAATGGGACACTGCCACAGACCCTGTGGACGTCAAAAGACTAAAGGAACAGTACCAACAACTCAGCTTGCATAAATTTGACAATCTAGATCAAACGGACCCGATTCTCAAAACCACAAGCCCACCCAAGATAAGGAGAAAATCCAAAACATGAGCAGGGGTTGCTGTTGCGGCTCAGTCGGTTCGGGACCTGACACTGTCTCTGCAGGATGCAGGCTGGGTCCCTGGTCTGGCTCAGTGGGTTCACAAGCTGTGGCACAGGTTGCAGATGTACTCCAATCCGGCCGTAAAAAAAAAAAGAAAAAGAAAAGAAAACCAAACCAAACAAAATATAAGTAAAACCTATAACTATTAAAGGAACTGAATCTGCAATTTAAAACTTGTGAAAAGTTTGCAGGCCCAGACAGCAAAGTGGTGGATTCCACGAGAGTCAAGGAGGCAATGCCAACTCCACACATCTCTCCCAGCAAAGAGAGGACAAGAAACATCTCCCACCTCAGCCACGAGATGCGTGACCTTGAGAGCAAAACCAAAGGCATCAGGAGCAAACTGCACACTAATATCCCACAGGGACATAAACACGCGAGTCCTCAACAAAGTATCAACTCATCTGATCCAGCAACACCCACGAAGACTAAGAGCTCATCATCAAGTGGTTTGCCCCAGGAACGCCCAGCAGGCTGAACCTTCAAAAAACCAGCTGCCCTGATCGACTGAAGAAAGAAAACATATGATTGAACCGGCTGATGCAGGAAGGACGAGCGACCAAATTAACATCCACTCATGACAAACAACTTCCAGCAAACAAGGAGTAGAAAGGGAACTTCCTGAACTTTACTGACTAAAAAAGAGCTATAAAGGAAAAAAAAAAACAGCTATCAAAACCCTATAGCTAACACCATACTGAGTGGGGAGAGAGCCAATGCCTCCCTGTAAGACTGGGAAGGAGGCAAGCATGCATGCTCACACGTGAGAGAGAGAAACAAAAGAAAGGGAAACATCCCCTATTTGTGGACAATGTGCTTGTCCACATGGAGAATTCCAAGGAACCTATTAAAAATTCCTGGAACTAAAGCTTAGTAAGGTCACAAGAAACAGGCCAATGATAGAAATCAGCCATATTTCTATAACCTAGCAATAAGCAAGCAAAAAATGCACTTTAGACTTCTCTTGTTGAGAAGCTGTTTAAGGGTCTGGCATTGCTACTGAAGGGGTTTGGGTTGCTGATGTGGTGCGGGTTCAATCCCTGGCTTGGGAACTTCCTCATGCCCCAGGCACCAAACAAAGAAATTTTGAAAAATACCTTTTACCAGAGCTCTATTTGGATCTTCGGTAAACAGCTCAACCATGTACAAAACCTGATGACAGAGCAAAGGAGACCTAATGAACAGAGAAGCAAACCTGTTCTCACGGACTGGAAGACGCAATGCAGTGAAAAGGCCAAATCTCCTCAAATTTACCAAGAGATCCAACGCCATTCCCATCAAAGCCCCAGCAGGATTTTCATAAAAACACACAGACTTACTTTAAAATTGAATGAAAAAGGAAAGGAACTACAGTGACCGAAACACTCTGAAAGGAAGAGCAAAGCTGGAGGAACACAGCATCTGGTTTTGAGACTTACTGTAAACGTACAGGAGACAAACCCTTGCGCTGCAGACACAGAAGCTGGCACCCGCCTCCAAAGGGTGGAACAGAGGGCCCAGAGAAACCCACAGAAACCCGGCCCCACGCCGAGTGCCAACGGAGCAAAGGCCGTCCGAGAAAGGACAGTCTCGCAACACGGTGCCGAAGCAACCGGCCGTCCACTGCAAACCACCACCTCGACCTGCACACCTCGCCTGAAACTTACGACAGCCATCCATCTAAACGCAAAACATGAAAAATAAAGCTTTTAGGCGTTCCCTCGTGGGCAGTGGAAACGAATCCGACTGGGAACCATGAAGATGCAGGTCCGATCCCTGGCCTCGCTCAGTGGGTTAAGGATCCAGTGTTGCCCTGAGCCATGGCATAGGTCACAGTCGCAGCTCAGATCTGGTGTTGCTGTGCCTGTGGTGTAGGCCAGCAGCTGTAGCTCCGAATCAGCCCCTAGTCTGGGAACCGCCATATGCCTCAGGTGCGGCCCTAAAAAGCAAAAAAATAAAATAAAATAAAGTTTTAGAAGAACATCATGTCTTAGGCTTAAGAGATTTCTGAGAAGGACAGGAAAAATACAATCCATGAAAGAAAAAATCAATAGACTCCATCACATTTTAAAACTTTTAATCAAAATTTTAAACTTCTGCTCTGCAAACACCTATCCAACAAAGGACTTATACGGGAACATTTAAAGAGTGTGCAAAACTCAGCACTTGTTTGTTGTAAGAAAACAAACAACTTGAATACAAAAATGAAGAAGACACTACCTGCAGAGCCACGTGAGCAAGGAGGATTAAGGGTGGCCAGTGAGCACGTGAAAAGCCATTAAGATCCCTCTGCACTAGGGAAATGCGTTAACACGGATTCGAGGCACCACGACACACTCACTGCAAGGATTACAGTATGAAGACACACCAAGTACGTACATATATACACATACAGATGAAAACACAGACGACACAAGATCTGGTCAAGAGGGGAAGCAGCCGAGAAGAATGCAAAACGCTAGGGAAGTCAGCCTGGAGCTTTGCCATAAAGGTGAAGTGCAGCTACCCCCACTCTGGGTAACCACCCCGGAGATGAAAACTGGCGTCCACGAGAGAAGCCACACACTAAGTTTTCAGCAGCTCTGCTCATCAGCCCACACTGGCCACACACCCTAGCGTCCTCCAACAAACTGGGTCTATGTGCAGGTCCACGCACTCCTGAGCCACCACGGAGTGGGGCTCAACACCTGGGCCCACCGCACAGGCACTGGCCCAGGGAAAGACGCTGCTCCCCGAAGTTTGGTTCCCTTCGCCGGCACCCCTGGAACACGCGGCTGCAGGGAGCAGGGCACCGCGGGCAGGGCTGCTCCCCGAGCGCTGGGGCTGGACCTTCTCCTGGTCCTCGCCGTGGTGCTACGAGAACCCAAGGGTCACAACTGCCCCCAAGGAGCGAGGCCGCCAGAATGACAGAGGGAACTGGCCCACGAGCCCGACCCCAAACTCACACAACTGTCCCAAGGAGCGAGGCGACTCGAAGGACGGAGGGGGCTGGGCCGCGACCCCGACCCCGACCCCAGGCCGCCTCCCGCTTCCTCCTCCGCTGAATGCCGTGACGAAGACCAGGACCGCACACGCACCGCGTTCCAGCGCCGCCCGGGGCTCCCCCGCCCGCCCCGCCGGGACCCACCGTCCAGCGACACGAACTGGCCCACGGCCGACGAGCCGCCGCCGCTGTTCTCCACGAACTGCACCTCGGACACGATGATGTTGTCCTCGAGCACCGAGCCGCAGCCGGTGCACACGGCGTCTCCGCGCGCCGCGTCCAGCTCGATGTCCGTGCCGCCGCAGCCGCGGCACACGCGGCCCGTCATGCTGGCGGCTCCGGCCGGGCCCCCGCCCGCCAGCCCCGGCCCCGGTTCCAGTCAGCCGGCCCGCGCGACGCCGGGCCCGCCCGCACCCCGTCCGCAGCCGCGTCCGCGCCACCCAGACTCTCGCGAGACCGCCGCCGCCGCCGCCGCCGCCGCCGCCGCCGCCACCGCCGCCGATTCGCAGCGGCAGATTCGCCGCGCGCGCCGGCACTGCACCGCCCGCAACGGCCTCGCCCCGGGGGACGGGCACGGGCTCCGCCGCCGCGGCGAGGACGCGAGGGCTCAGCCCGCGACCTCCGGCCCGGACGCTGCCCCTGGGCCTCGGAACTAGGAACCAACAAGCCTCGCCGGCGGCTGCAGGAGCGGCGGGGATCAGGGCTTCGGGGGCGTGACCAGCTGGGCGGGCTGTTTTGGTGGGCGGGGCTCAGGGCTTCGGGGGCGTGGTCAGGCGGGTTGAGGTTGGAGTGGGCGGGGCTCGGGGCTTCGGGGCGGGCCCGGATGGTGGGCGGGGCCCGAGGCGGGGTCAGAGAAACTGAGCTCCGTGAATGGTTGGCGCTGGGTTGTCCGCCCCTCCCTCCAGCCTCCCTGGGCTGCGGGGGTGGCTTGGTGACCGACTTTCAGACGGTCTCTTCGGCTCTCTGGCTCCCCGGGCTGCCCCCAAGCGAGCCCCACTCCCTATCGTGTTTGCCAGGACTCCCCACCTCCTGACAGGTGATTGTGCCACCTGTGGTTACCCATGATAGTCACATTTCTGTGTCCCACCCACCCCACCCATGCATGCCCTCAGTTATCTTCAGATGCCATCACAATCACCCAAACACCCCACGGGGTCCCCAAGAATGAGCCTGAAAAGAAACGTGTGAAGTGCCTTGTGGTGCAGTGGGTTAAAGATCCAGTGTTGTCATCGCAGCGGCCCAGGTCACTGCTGCGGCCCCATTCCATCTGGCCCCGGGAACTTCCTTCCGGCACCGCCAAAAGCAAAACAAAACTCTAAACCTTGACTGTAATTTAGTGCCAGCTAAATCAGAAAGCTCCCCCTTCCCTCTTGAAAGCTGAGTTTTAAACTCCTCGCCAGTCAGATTGTAAAGTCAATTTAATCCCAACCAAGATGTCAACAGGATTTTCGCATAACTTGATGAGTCCTAAAGTCATCTGGAAGAGATAATCCATAAGAAGAGTCAAGAAAATTCTAAAAGAAATAAGAAAGCCTGTGGAGACAGTTGCCCATCTGTACATCAAAATATATCAAATACCTCCATTAAACCATGTGGTATTTGTATGGGGACAGACAAATGGACAAGTAGAATAAAACCGGGTGTCCAGAAAAAAACCCAACCATATGCAGAAATGCAGGGGCCTCAAATCACTGACGATAAGACACACTCTTCAATGGTGTTAGAATTTCCATAGAGAGAAGGAAAAGGGTAGATCCAATCCCAACCTTCCATGGTTCTAAAAATAAATTCCAAGTGGCATTAGATGCTGAAAGTGGAAACGGAATTGCAAGAGTCCTGGCATCAGATACAGGAAGGTATTGTAAGTCTCTGTCCTGATGGGGAGGGTGCTTGGCCCCCACCCCCTTGGTCCACATCAAAGGCTCACCTGCCAGGGCCAGGGGGCTGCCCTCCCGGCAGGGAATGGACGATCCAGCCAGCGAAGCTAGAACACAGCACGTCCACAGTCCAGGACAGCACACAAAGCAACCTGAGAGGCTAACCCCAGAACAACACGCCTGCTTTGGAAAGCCTCAACGAGTGACTTCAATTTGTTAAGAAAAATACCTCAAGTAAACCTAAGAGCAAAGAGAAAACAGGAAAAGACAGTCACTCGGCCACACCCCAAAACTAGGATTTTCTCATATTTCTTCTTTGTTTTGTCTTGTTTTGATGTAACTCTGTTTTGTGAAGAACACAGCCCATGAGTCCACCCAAAGTCCGGTTTCCTCCCTCCTTGCCCAAGGATAACTACTACCCAGCCCTGGGCCGGGCCATCACTAATGCCAGGCAGGTTTTTATACTGCCCGTCATCAATGGACATGAGGGTTCTGCGTGGGTTTTTTGTCTGTTTTCATCTTTTTATGGCTGAACCCATGGCATATGGGAGTTCCCAGGCTAGGGGCTGAATCAGAGCAGCAGCTGCTGGCCTACACCACAGCCACAGCAAAGCCAGATTCGAGCCAAGTCTGTGGCCGACACCACAGCTTGCAGCAATGCTGGATCCTTAACCCACTGAGCGAGGCCGGGGATCAAACCCGTACCCTCTTGAATACTGGTTGGATTCTTAACTCACTGAGCCACAGTGGCATCTCCTGCATGTTTTTAAACTGTACATAAACAATCTCAGGGAGCTCCCGTCGTGGCGCAGTGGTTAATGAATCCGACTAGGAACCATGAGGTTGTGGGTTCGGTCCCTGGCCTCGCTCAGTGGGTTAAGGATCCCACATTGCCGTGAGCTGTGGTGTAGGTTGCAGACGCGGCTGGGATCCTCTGTTGCTGTGGCTCTGGCGTAGGCCGGTGGCTACAGCTCCGATTCGACCCCTAGCCTGGGAACCTCCATATGCCACGCGTGGGGCCCTAGAAAAGGCAAAAAGACCAAAAAAAAAAGAAAACCAAACCAAAAACCTCACATCTCACCTTCTACCAGGTGCTTTTCTTTCTCATCAATGTTTGTGAGATGCATTTGCCTCGAGACCTTCCTTTCGCTGCCACGCAGCCTTTGGTTGGAAGGAGAGAGCAGAGTTTTTGTTACAGTCTCATACTGGGGAACCTGAGGCTGCTGAAGTGACAGTCCCTCTTAGTGTCCCGTGCACACGCAGACATGGCCGAGGAGGGCACCCTACGGGGGCAGAGCATTCAGATGCAATTCCCCAAGCACAGCGAGCCAATGCCCGTTATGACCTAGTTATGACCTAAGGCGCAGCTGTGGCAACTGCCGGATCCCCAACGCACGGTGCCAGCCTGCGCGCCCAAGACACTGCCGATCCCATTGTGCCGGGGCGGGAACTCTGACTTCGTATTTTTTTTGTTGTACTTTGAAGGTAATGTGCCATTTTTTTTCCTGGATGCTTTTACAATTCCGGCTTTCAGCAGTGTTACCAGGATATTCCTAGGTGTACTTTCTTTGTATTTATGCTAATTAAAATTCATAGAGTTTTTTGAGTCTACACCCATTTGTCTTCAATCCTTTTTTTTTAGGGCTGCACCCGAGGCACATGGAAGTTCCCAGGTTAGGGTCGAATCAGAGCTACAGCTGCCAGCCTCCACCACAGCTCATGGCAACGCCGGATCCTTAACCTACTGAGGGAGGCCAGGGACTGAACCTGTGTCTCCATGGATACTGCTCAGCTTCGTTTCTGATGCCACACCAGGAACGCCTCACCTTTTTTTCTTATTCTTGGCTAAGGTTCAAATATTCCCTCCGCAGCTCTCTCCCTCTCTGAGCGTCCATTTCCACCCACGACGTGCTCTCTGCCTCGTACTCTGCTCTGCATGTCGCTCCCTGCGCCCCTCTTCGTTTCCATGCGGATATTTTTTTTTCTTTTTCTCTTTTGAATTCCTTCTTTTTATTTATTTTGTGTGTGTGTGTGTTTACTGTTTTTTTGTCTTTTTAGGGCCACCTGCGTGGCAAATGGAGGGTCCCAGACTAGGGATGGAATTGGAGCTGCAGCTGCCAGCCCTGCACCACAGCCACAGCAACGCAGGATCCGAGCCACATCTGCAACCTACACCACAGCTCATGGCAACGCCGGATCCTTAACCCACGGAGTGAGGCCAGGGATCGAACCCACAACCTCATGGTTCCTAGTCAGATTTGTTAGCCACTAAGCCACAACGGGAACTCCTGAATTCCTTCTTTTTAAAAAAGTTTGATTGATGTATAGTTGATTTACAATGTTGCATTAGCTCGGGTTTGCAGCAAAGCGAATCCATTAAAGGTACAGGTATGCCCGTTCTTGTCTCGCATATTGGTTGTGATAACATTGGGTACATCTCCCCGCGTTACAACTCCTCAGTCCTCTGTTCTACTTGCGGTTGTGTGTGTGTGTCAATCCCGTTCTTCCGATTTATTCCGCACTGCGTTGTTTCCCCTTTGGTAACCCTAAGTTTGATTCTGAAATCTGTGAGTCTGTTTCCGTTTTATAGATAAGTTCTTTTTATCACATCTGGGGAATGTCTACTTAGGTAATTTCCAGTTCACTAGTCCTCTCTTCTGCTGTGTGAAACCTGCTTTTAAAACCATCTAGGAGTTCCTGTTGTGGCTCAGTGGGTTAAGAACCCAGCTAGTATCCATGAGGACGTGGGTTCGATCCCTGGCCTCAATCCGTGGGCTAAGGATCTCATGATGCCATGGGCTGTAGTGTAAGCTGAAGATGAGGCTGGGATCCCGCATTGCTGCGGCTGTGGCTGTGGTGCAGGCTGGCAGCTGTGGCTCCTACTTGAGCCCCAGCCTGGGAACTTCCATGTGCCACGGGTGTGTGGACATAAAAAGACAGAAGACACACACACACACAGACACACACACACACACACACACACACAAAACCTATCTATTCAGTTGTTCATTTCAGCTATTTTATTTTATTTTATTTTGCTTTTTAGGGCCAAACCTGAGGCATATGGAAGTTCCCAGGCTAGGGGTCAAATCAGGGCTACAGCTGCCAGCCTACACCACAGCCACAACAACAAGGGATCCGAGCCCTGTCTGCGACCTACGCCAACCACAGTTCACGGCAACTCTGGATCCTTAACCCACTGAGAGTGGCCGGGGATCAAACCCACATCCTCATGGGTACTAGTCGGGTTCGTTAACCACTGAGCCACAACGGGAACTCCCATTTCAGCTACTTTATACTTTGGTTCTAGAATTTCCATATGATTCTTTTTCTTCAGATTTCAATTCTCTGATGACATTTTCCCCCATTTTCCTGAAGACATCAATTGCATTTTAAGTTTCGTGCTAATCATTCCAATATTGGTGACCTATGGATTTATATCTGTTGTTTATTCTTGGCTCATGTGAAATTGTTTCCTGGCAATTTTAGAATAAATGGTGGTCATTGTGAAGAAAAACTGCGAGGTTCTGGGAAACGTTTCTGTTGTTCAGGGACGATTTAGTTTCCGTCCATGGGTCACACGATGCAGTCAGCATTGCTGGGATTCCAAGCTTTCTTCCAGGTTTTTTTTTTTTCTTTTTGCCTTTTCTTGAGCAGCTCCTGCAGCATATAGGGGTTCCCAGGCTAGGGGTCGAATCGGAGCTGTAGCCGCCGGCCTACACCAAAGCCACAGCAATGCGGGATCCTTAACCCACTGAACGAGGCCAGGGATGGAACCCGCAACCTGATGGTTCCTAGTCGGATTCATTAACCACTGCACTATGACAGGAACTCCTTTATTCCAGGCTTTGTAGGGTTCTGGAGCATTTTTTTTTTTCTTTTTGCTATTTTAGGGCCGCACCCGAGGCACATGGAGGTTCCCAGGCTAGGGGTCTAACCAGAGCTACAGCTGCCGGCCTACGCCAGAGCCGCAGCAATGCCAGATCTGAGCCGCATCTGTGACCTACACCACAGCTCATGGCAACACTGGATCCCCAACCCACTGAGCTAGGCCAGGGATCAAACCCACATCCTCATGGTTCTTAGTCAGATCCACCTCCACAGCGCCACGACGGGCACTCCTGGAAGCATCTTCTTTGGAAGGCAGGGGTCTGTACCTGTGCCTGTCTGTTCTGCCCACCCGCGTCCTGTGTGACAGTGAGGGCGGGCAGTCCACCGCAACCACAGGAGCCAAGGGCCGGGGCCACCTCCTCCTGGCCCGACACAGCCATACAACCTTGCACAGTCGGTCACGGGCTCCCAGCTCCACAAGGTGTCACCTCCCTGACCGTCACTGTGAGCACACTGAGGGCCCCGGTCGGCCGTCATGCACAGAGCCCAGAGGATCTGAGAGACTTGCCTGGTTCCTCCATGCTGGGCATCCTTGGGGAGTGGACCCCGAGGTTAAGGACCGGGGACCTCTGGATGTCCTCACGTGTCCAAGCCTCAGCTGACTCTCACGACCCCAACACATGTCCTAAGAAGAGAAGGACCTGGGGAGGAGACAGTGCGGCCGTGACACAGCCCCGTCCCAGGACCACCTGGATGGTTCCCAGGCTGGGGGTCGAATCAGAGCTACCGGCCTAGGCCACAGCCACAGCCACAGCCACAGCCACACGGAATCCTAGCCCCATCTGCAACCTACACCACAGCTAAAGGCAATGCCAGATCCTCAACCCACTGAGCCAGGCCAGGGATCCAACCCATATCCTCATGGACACTATATGAGGTTCGTGACCTGCTGAGCCTCAACGGGAACGCCTAGCTGGACCCCCTGCAAGCTTTAATGTTAGGTACAAACACATCATCTCTGACCCAAAGTGGAGGATCTGCCTACTGGTCATTTCCCGGATGGGTCAGGTTCTCCTTGGACCAGGACAACCCCACAGCTGCCCTCCGCTGGGCAGGCTTGGCCTGGGAAGCTCAAGGCCGTCCCTCAGCCCCAGGCAGGCAGCCCCTGGGGTGATTCTCCCCCTCTGTGTCTCCAGGGCATGCCCGTCCATCCAGCCTGTCGCCCCTAGCCGACGGGCCGGGGACGCCCTGTCCGCAGTGTCCGCGGCTTGCTGGGAAGTGGGCAGAGTATGCCCGCCCCTTGTAGGCTCCCCAGCCCGCAGCACCGCTGCCCAGACGCTCCTTCTTCCTTCGGGTGTTACCTCGCTTTCGCTCCCCCACAGGAATTTACTCTTTCTCCTGGGAGAGATGCTCACCCTCCAAACCGGGGCTGGTTCGGACTCCTCTCTCCCCCAAACCCTAGCAGTCACCGCGTCACTGCCTGGCCGACCCCCGATGCTCTCTCAGCAGGCAGCCAGGCCCATGCCCAGCTGTAGCAATTCACCCCTGGACTCCTGCGGCCCAGGTGCCCCAGAGGTCCCTCTCCTGTGTCCCATGCCACCATCACAAATCTTTGAAACGTGCCAGGTCACTGGGTCTCTTTTTGCTCAGCCCCGTGCCATCCTTCCCACGTGTGCATTTGGTACAAACCTCGGCATGCGGGGCCCACCTCCACCCACCCGACTCTATTTCTTTGGCTTGAGAAACAAGGGTGCTTTCAGCTACCAAGATCGTTTTTCCTAATTGCAAAACATCAAGAAACAAAGACAGCCCCGAGGAAAACTAGGAATCATCTGAACGGGAGTTCCCGGCGTGGCTCAGCAGGAGCGAGTCTAACCAGCAACCATGAGGTTGTGGGGTCGATCCTTGGCCTCGCTCAGTGGGTTAACGGATCCGGCATTGCCGTGAGCTGTGGTGTAGGTTGCAGACGTGGCTCGGATCCTGAGTTGCTGTGGCTCTGGTGGAGGCCCGTAGCTACAGCTCCAATTTGACACCTAGCCTGGGAACCTCCACATGGCGCAGGTGCAGCCCTAAAAATGCAAAGAAAGAAAGAAAGAAAGTCATCTGAACGGCCCTGAGGGGAACATAGATTCGAAGGTGCCGGTGCCACCTGTGCGTCCGTAGAAGTTCTCTGAATGTTCTCTGCTGACCTCTGCAGCAGGGCCTTGCTGTTTTCCTTTCTTTTCCAGCATTTAACTCTTGTACCAGGTTGTTGGGACACAATTCCCACCATGGGAAGCACAGGAAAGTATTAAAATGTACCTCCAAAGGGGCCCTTCGTCTCAGGGCCCAGACCAACCAGGTACGAGACAGGAGGGCATCTGTGCGTCACCTGGACCCCGGGCGGGCTGGGCTCAGCGGCACAGGGATCTCGCGCCGTCTGCTCTGGGCACCTGCCCCAGGTCCTGAGAGCTGCACAGCCGTCCACTTTGCCGGCCCTTGGACCACAGAAGCTGCTGCTGTCACTGTCCTTTCTTCTCCTTGCACAACTGACACGGTCGTCACGGAGAAAACATGAAATAAAGATAAGCGAGCAGGGAAAGCTAAATCAACTGCGTTTCCACCAAAGATATAATTTCTTAACAGTTTGGATTCATTTCTAACCTTTCAGTATTTTCCCCAAACGTGTTTTTGGGTTTTTTGTCCCTCCCCACCCCCCGCACCTGGACGTTCCCAGGCCAGGGATCGAACCCGCGCCACCACTGCAACCAGAGCCACAGTAGTGACCACACTGGATCCTTAACCCACTGAGACACCAGGGAACTCCTTTTCCTGTGCTTTGAATATAAGCCTTTCAGGAGTTCCCTGGTGGCTCACAGGGTTCAGAATCTGGCATCGTCCCTGCTGTGGCTCAGTTGCTGCTCTGGTGTGGGTTTGATCCCTGGCCTGGGCACTTCTACATGTCACACGCATTGCTGACAAAGAGAAAATAGGTCTTTTACATGCAGAATCACTCACACCTAAGTACGTATTTTAACCACACAACTTACATAAACATGATGCACTTACATGTGCGTCGTTAACCGAACAGGATCGTGTTGGGCCGTCTATCGGCAGCCGTTTCTTAACTTACCATCTGTCACAGCTGTCTGCTCCGGGGGTGGCTGTGAGGTGGCCGGCCAGACCTCACCTGGCTCTCTGACCCTGGAGGCGGGGCCAGGCTTCCCTCTCAGGGGCCCGGCTGGCTGGCGCCAGGCAGACCTACTCCCCGGGGTCCTCGGTGACCTCGGAAGCCTCCTGTAAAGTGTCGCTGCTGCGCAGTGCCGTGCATCTCCAGAGAGGGTCTGCAGCAGCCCCTCCAGTCTCGGGCACGCACTTCCCACCAGCACCAACGCAGGCATCCCGGTGCTGGATGCTGGAAATCTGCGGGCGAAACGGGTGTCTCCCTATGTGAGAAGCCTGTTCCCGCGGCTGCCGGCCCATCCGCCACGCTCCCCAGGTCCTTTGGAAGGCCTTTCCCCATCTCTGCAAGGGTCCTATCCCCTTGCGGTGGCACTGGTGGGCAACCCTGGCCCGCGACATACATCACAGACGTTCTTCTCCCGTTTGCCTGGACTTCGCCGATGGCGTCGGTGTTGGTTTTGGAGACAGCAGCCATCTCCGGGCACACGAACTCCGCAGGGCCGTCCGCCAGCGACCCCCTCTGGTGTCTCTCTGCTCAGAAAGTGCAGGGTGGCTTTGCCTGTTGGATGCTGTATCGTGACGGTGTCGTCCACCTGGGGCTGGGGTTGGTGTCTCTTGCGAGGGCGGCTCCCCCTGGTTTTCTTGGAGCAGCTCCCACGCCTGCTCTGCGTTTCCGACCCCTCTTGAGCTCCTGCAGAGACAACTGTCACTGCCATCTCTTGAGACCTCAAATGCTGGTTACGAAGACTTCCCTTCTTCCAAGGCCTGGTCTGGTAATGACCATAAGAACGCTGCCCACTTCTCCCGGGGCCCTTCTGGGCAGCAGCTCTGCCCGTTTGCCTCCAGGGCCATGGGCAACCCAATGACCAACCCCACGACAGGGTGGCACCGTAGCCATCCCGTGTCACGAGTGAGGAGACGAGAAAGGGTTTCTCTGCTGTGACAGCTGGTGTCGTCTGCCAGCCTAACTTCAGCATCAGGTGTTCAAGCTCCTTGCGCTGGTCGGCGTTCCAGAGACACAGCGCAAGTGGGACGTGCACAGAAAGGGGGTTTATTGGGAGGAGTCGGCTCTTATCCTCCCGGAGGCGGAGGCTCCCGTGGGTGTGATTCATCCAAAGTCTGAAGGTGGGACGGCGGGAAGGTCTCTCGTTCCTCGCCTCTGTACTAGTCAGACCCTCAGCGATGGGCGAGGCCCACCTGCCTGGGGCGGGGGGCACCTGCCTCACTGAGTCACCCATTCAGGTGCTGGGCTCCCCCAGAAACACCCTCACACACGGCCAGAAGCAGTGCTTGATCTGGGCCCCTGCAGCCGGTCAGCTTGACCCAATCACACGTGAGTCTCCTCACCGACCATTTTGGATGCATCCGCCTGCTGGGGAGCAGCTGATGGGTCTCCCAGAGAGGACACCCCCCGAGGCACTGCTGTCCACACACAGGTGTTCCTTCACAGCCCAGCCGCATGCCCCTGGCCTCTGCTGTAGACGCTGGCGGGGGTGGGCAGGGAGGGTGTCTCTCTCTTCGGGGGCCTGTGTCCAGCCCCAGACCAGGAGCTCCGTCCCTGTGGAAGAGGAGAGAGCAGGTGTGGGGGCCAGCCAGCTCCCTCTGCCAGAGAGGTATTTTGCGTGGCTGTTGGCGGTGTCAGGGGATGGACTGCCCCCTTTACTTCCGACAGCCTGCATCAGCCTTGGCTCTGGTTAGCTTCCCCACTTTGCCACGTTCTTCTCTTGGGTTTTTCTCAGGATACAACCAGATTCTATTCATTAGAATTAATGATGCTATAAGCGTCTCGTTCCACCCACTACAACCTTAGCTCTTATTAATGTTTTAAGGACCAAGGGATTTTTCTTTCTTTCTTTCCTTTCATTTTTGGCCACCCCGCAGCATATGGGCCAGGGATTGAACCTGCAGGTCTGCAGCGACCCGAGCTGCTGTAGTCGGATCCCCCGCCCTGAGACAGATGGAGTTCCAGGGCCAGGACCAGGACCAGATCTGAATTGCAACCTACCCTGCAGCTGCGGCAACGCTGGATCCTTCAACCCACTGTGCCGGGCGTGGGGTGGAACCTGCGTCCTGGGGCTGCAGAGACACTGCCATCCCATTGCAGCACAGCAGGAACTCCTACAGCTGGTTTCTTGTTTATTCAGTGAACAAATGTGTGAACCTCTGGACCCTACTCGGCTCTGTAAGGGTCCCCCGTGACCTGTTTACTGGGCAGCCCCAACGGTAGGGGTCAGTGGGGCACCTGCTCTACGGCCGCCGCTAGAGGGCATCCTGGGGAGGTGCTGAACGCCGTTTTGACTTCGGGAGCTCAGGCTCTGTCGGGGTGGACAGGTAAATAAGACCGGCAGAGTCCTCAGCGCCCGCATCTCTAACCCGGAGTGGACTGTCAGCAGGTGGAGCATTGGTGGCGCCTCAAGCTGAGCCCCCACCCCGCTCCTGCCCACCTCGCGGGGCCCCTCTCAGACCCACCCTGGGGGCTGGCGCTGTGCGGCCCGCCTTTCTGCTCCCATGGCTCCCAGGACACCAGCCCTGAGCCGGGAGCTCCCAGCTCTTTCTTGTGAGAGGACTGCTCCCTGGCCACTGCCCGCGGTCGGCCGAGCCTTCTGCAGAGTGTTTCCGTCCCTGCCCCAGACGGTGCCTCAGCCACGCGGCGTCCTTCACCCCCGGGAGCGGTGGCTCCTAGGTCACATCGGGGCATGGATCAGGACGTGCTCCACTCCAGCGCGGCTCCTTCCGCGCCACCCCAGGAAGGGGAGATGACGCATGGCTGCGGGCTGGAGCCGCTAGAGCCATCCTGCTGATCCAGTGCCCGGTCGCACAGGAGGCCCTGGCCACTCCCCTGCCCGGCTGGAGCGGCTCCAGGGCGGAGGAGCACAGAGCCCCCCACCCCCGCAATCCCCACCGGGTGAGCGGGACAGAGGCCGGAGCCAGCGCGCGCCCGCTGCGCTCCCGGCCTCCGGACCCCGAGCTGCGTATCGCGGTTCCTGCCGGAGGGGACCCCGCGGGGTCCACACCCGGAGGCGGAGGCGAGCGTCTTGCCAGCCGGGGCCGCCCTGCCCGGTGCCGGGTCGCTCCCACGCCCGGGGTGATTTACCTTAACTCGGGCTGAAGAGGCGTTTCCAAACAGCCCGAGGTCCAGAGGGCTCGCGCAGACGGGCGAGAGCCGGGACTTGCAGGCGCAGGCCCCCCGCGACGCTGGGTGGGACCGCAGGAAAGCGGGGGAGCCTCCACCCGGAGTGGGGAGGTGGCAGCGGGGGCGGCTTCCACGCAGCCGAGTCCTGTCACCTTTTGGAAATCGGAGGCTTTTATGCATTGGAGCAGTTTGGCAGGCAGGTGGCGCAGTCAGGGCCTCAGCAAGGGATTTCAGGATGCCCGCCTGGGACCTCAAGGCTCTGGACAAGCCCTCTCCTCCAGCTTCCTCCCCAACCATGCCGGCCCAGTTGTCCAGGGAGGTTCCTCTTTAACCAGCTTCCTGTTTTAGAGGAACAGCCATTAGAAAAAACAGATGGCTTCCAACATTTGTTTATGTGTCGCACTGTCCTGTGAGGAGGGGTGTCCTCTCAGACTTCAGGGCACTCATCCTGGGACTCACAGTCCAGGGTCATCTTCAAATACAGAGGGTGGCAATGTGTGCAACAGGTTCTGGCCAAAAAGTGACTCTGATCAGCAAAGTGACAGCCTGCCACTCTGTCTCACCACCACTAACAGTTCGGCGCCCAAATGATCCCACCTTTAAAAATAAATGGGGAGTTCCCGTCGTGGCGCAGTGGTTAACGAATCCGACTAGGAACCATGAGGTTGCGGGTTCGATCCCTGGCCTTACTCAGTGGGTAGGGGATCTGGCGTTGCCATGAGCTGTGGTGTAGGTTGCAGATGCGGCTCGGATCCTGTGTTGCTGTGGCTCTGGCGTAGGCCGCGGCTACAGCTCTGATTCGACCCCTAGCCTGGGAACCTCCATATGCCGCTGGAGCGGCCCAAGAAATGGCAAAAAGACAAAAACAAAAACAAAAAACAAAAACATAAAAATAAATGGGAGGGAGTTCCCGTTGTGGCTCAGTGGTTAACGAATCCGACTGGGAACCATGAGGTTGCGGGTTCGATCCCTGGCCTCGCTCAGTGGGTTAAGGATCCAGGGTTGCCGTGAGCTGTGGTGTAGGTGCAGATGCGGCTTGGATCTGGCGTTGCTGTGGCTGTCGTGTAGACCGGTAGCTACAGCTCTGATTAGACCCCTCGCCTGGGAACCTCCATATGCTACAGGAGCAGCCCTAGAAAAGGTAAAAAGACAAAACAAAACAAAAACAAAAACAAATGGGAGTTCCCTTGAAACTCAGCAGGTTAAGGAGCCGGCATCGTCACTGCTGTGGCTCTAGTTACAGCTGTGGGGCCAGGGGACTTCCACATGCCCCGGGTGTGGCCAAAAACCAAAACCAAAAAATAAACGTAAACGGAGTCACAGGTCCAGCACACACAGCATGTTTCCTGTCTCTGCCTCCCTGCCTCGCAGGAGGGTTTGAGCATTTCCACTATGGTGGTTATTGGGGCAGCTCTGGACCGGACTGTGCCACCCCCCTCCCTGGCTCCCGCCTGGGTAGCTGCGTATAACCTCATGGGCCTCAGTTTCCTCGTCTGTAAAATGGTATGGGGGAGGCCGTCATATCCATGAAGGGCTCACAATGGTGCCTGGTACAGAGGAGGGGCGTAGCTTTACGGTGGGGGGCAGCTTGTGTCACGCCCTGCTTAGTCACCCCTCGTTTCTTTAGTTGACCCCCAGGTACGCACCCCTCCTGGGTGAGATGCCAGGGCACACAGACCCGAAGTATCTGGGGCCCACTCTCCTGACACCACCAGCATGTGGGACGCAGAAGGCAGTGGGGTCCGTGTCCTCACGGAGGGGGGGGGGCTGCAACCCACTCTCTGAACACCCCCCACCCCATCTTGTCGGTGTGAGACCCACAGGTGGCGTTGTAAGACAAGACCCCGTCAGCTGCTGGGACAGACAGCCCTGCGTGGCTTTCAGCTGTACCACCCCGAAGGAGCAGGAACATGTGGGAGACACAGATTCTCTTGTTCTCTCCGAGGGCCACCCCGGCTTTCAGCAGCCACAGCTGTTTGCAGCTCCAGAGAGGGAGCTGGTGCTGGAGCTGGAGGCCGGCCTCTCACAAAGGAGGGGGCCGCCGGGGGGCTCCTCTGCAGGAGAAAAACTAGCCGCCCTGGGATGGTAAAACCCACGGGTAAGGCGAGAAAGTCCGTTTGCATGGGCTGGGGTTGTTTCACTAGGAACCAGAGAGAAAAGCAACTGTGGATACTGTGGCTACAAAGAAACAGAAGAGTTAGTTGCCCAGAAAGCTCTTCCTAAATCGCAGCAGCTGATGTGGCATCTGATGGGAGGAGGGGACTCCTCCTCGGGCCCCCAAACCTAGAGGTTCTTTTCTAGGGACTCTTCCCACCTGCCCTTCTTCCCGGGCGTCATTCTGTCATTGCCTCCTGCTGACCTGAGTCCCCAGGTTCACTGTGACCCCCACCACGGTCAGGAGCCACCCCTGCCTCCAGACGTTTGTTCTGCATCGACCTGTGTAAAAACAACAGAAGGGGCATTGCTGGGTGATAGGAGGCTCGTGCAAGGAGGGCACTCTGGAGGGACTTTCTGGAGGACCAGTCTATGCACCCAGCCTACAGGCGGCCCAGTGCGCCTGGGGCCGAGGGGGGGCGAGGGGGCTGTGCCTTCAGCGACCCAGGTCCTCCTGCTTCACTCCCCATCCCAGCTAGCCTCCAAGGGAGACGGTGCTGGGGGAGGGTAGAAGGAGACGGTGGGGGAACCACGAAAGTTCTCGGGGTAGGTAAGCCTCTGGGGTACACGGGGGGCGCGGGAGCCCCGTGGTCTATGGGTCGGTGCGGAGGACACAGGGGCCCGCAGGGGACAGGACGGTGCCAAGGGACGCAGAAGGTGCGGCGGGTGGGAAGACTCGGAGGATGCGTAGGACTGGGGGGGCGGGGTCAGTGACACGCAGAGGTCCGGGGACGCAGGGAGACAATACGTGCTCCTGGGGCGGGGCGGGAGGGGGGGGGGTCGTGGGACATAGGGTCGCAGGCTGAACCTGAAGTCTCTCCCGACCCCTCCCAGCCTCTCCCGGGGGGGCGGGGCGCGGCGCGGGGTGGGGGTGGGCCTGTGCGCAGGCGCGGACGCGCGCTCCCGCGAGCCGCGGGCTGGGGCACCTCCTGGGGCGCGGACGGGAGGGGGCGCACGAACCTCACTTCCGGCGAGAGCTCCGCGGGCCGTGATTGGGCCTGAGGCGGCGAGCGCGCGCCCGCCCAGCCAATCGGGGGGGGCGGCGCTGTCGGGGGGGGGAGGGGTGCTCGGCGGGGGCGCGCGCGGGCGGGGCGGGGCGGGGCGCCGCAGCCTGGTTGCCGCCCGCGGGCCCGTCCGACGCCCGCCCGGCTGTCCCCGCCGCCCGGCAGCCATGTGACCGCGCCGCCGCCCTCCGCGCGCCCGGCCCGCCCGCCCGCCAGCGCGCGTCCCGCGCCCGGACGCACCGCATTCCGCCCAGGGAGCGGCGGGGCCGGCGCCATGGCCGAGCGGGGCCGCCTGGGCCTGGCCGGCGCTCCCGCCGCGCTCAACACGCCGGTGCCCATGAACCTGTTCGCCACCTGGGAGGTGGACGGCTCCAGCCCCAGCTGCGTGCCCAGGTACGCCGCCGCCCGCCCGCCGCTTTGTTCCCGCGCGCACCTGCCGGCCACCCGGGACTGGCTCCCGGGGGCCTCGCGCCTGGGCCCCCATTCGGGGCCTGCAAGCCGGGGGCCCCCACTCGGGACGGTACCCCCGGGACCACCCACTCCAGGATCCCCACCCGGGAAAGTCCACCCTGGGACCTCCACCGGGAACCGCTCTCCGCGGGACCACCATCTGGGGCCTGCACCCGGGCTGTCCACTCCGGAGTCCCCACAGGGACCGTCCACTCGAGGCTCCCATCCTGGGCCGTCGCCTTTGCGCCCCACCTCCGGGCACGCGCCTTCCCTGCGAGCAACCCCTGCCGCGTGGATGGTCCCTGAGGTCCGCGTCCCGTGCTGCGGAGGAAGCGGCCGGATTTCTCAGGCCCTGCGGACCTGCGAGGCTCTCCCAGGCGCTCACCTGGTTGGCTCCCCACTGGCATCCTTGCACCTGCCTAGATGCGGTGCTGGTGGAGCTGACTTAGGTTGTCTCCTCTCTCCACCGGGTACCATATCCTTCTGATCCAGCCATACTGTCAAGTCCGAGGAGCCTGGGAGTCTCTCTCAGAGTACGTGGTGTGCAGGGGACATGCAAATCTGGGACCTGAGACCACGATTGTATTCCTCCGGCCCTTGCCCTTGCGAGTGTCTGGCAAGACCCTCTCTGTCCTGCTGGCCAGGGGTATCCGCCCTTGCACTGTTTGCACTGTGCTTTGTGATTTAGAGACTTCCTTATACAAAAGCACAGCTCTTTGCATTGTGCTGTTAGTTTTGTCATCGCAAAAGACGCTGTCCTCTCCACTTGGTGCCTGTCCCCAGTGGTACAACAGGACCGCACTGTGGCCGTCCCGGCTCAGACCGGCGGCTTCCGCGTTACCCTCGTGGGGCATGAAGCTCTGCGGTTTTTTTCCTGACTCAGTGGTCTGGCTGAGGGCAAGGAGATAAACCCATGCCAGGACGTGGTTCTGGTGTAGACCCCAGGCCACGAGGGCTGCAGGTGGGCAGCAGGGGAGGACGCTTCCTGGGGAGACCTCCCGGCAGGGCCAGAGGAAGTGGCCAGTGTGTGTGCCTGGGTTGGGGGGTGGGCGCCACCACAGCTCCTTTCAACAGGTGTGTGACGAAGTGTTGGGGATGCAGGGGGTGCAGGACGCCAGGGTTTGCCCTCCTGGAGCGCAGGGCTGGCCATGTGGAAAGGAGGGATGCTCCCAGGCCTGTGTGGGGCCTCCTGGACGGTGCGGTGTCCCCATGAGATGCCCCCCCCTTGCCTCTTCTCTGGGAAGTCTCTGGGCCTCTAGGTGCAGCTCAGGAGCACTCCCCAGGCCTGGCCTCCTCTCCCTTCCCATCCTGGCACCTGGCTCAGTGTTGGGCCCCCTGGACCCTCCCCCAAGGCTTGTCCATTCCCTCTGCACCCCCACCCCCACAGACGTGGTGCTCTGGATGCCTTTCCAGCACTCAAGTGACACTCGCCCCGGCCTGGCCAGTGCCCCCTCCGGAGCAGAGTTTAGCCTGCCTTCCCCGCACCTCCTCAGCAGCTTCCCCGGGCTCCTGGAAGACCACTGGGGTCTTTATGGGGGGGGGGGGCACAGACGGGCTATGTCCTGGGGCCCCCTCAGCCCCCGTGGAGCTGGTCCAGGAAACCCACTCGTGTGTGCCGGGCGAGGAGAGGGTGGACAGGGTAGGGGGCCTGGGCAGGACTGCGTTAGGCGTCGGGGTTCCCTGGCTCTGCCTGGTGAGGGGGGCACCGGGGGCCGGGATGGCAGGTTGCTCTATGGGTGTGGGGCTGAGCAGCCATCCAGTTGGGCAGGCGCAGCTTCGCCATAGCGTGCCCAGTACAGGGTACCGAATGCCCCTGCCTGTCCCCATGCCACCCTCCCCGAAAGGTGGTGCTGATGCCCTCCTGGGACAGGCTGGTCCTCGTTCTGCTGCTTGGGAGACTTTATGTGAAGGGCTCACACTCTCTGTGCGCTTAGGTGTCTCCCCCTCGCCCAGCCTTCAGGTCTCCGAGCGGCCTCGAGCCTCTGGCTGCTGCTGCCGCAGCGGTTCCCCTGAAACAACCGCACGTGTGTGTGGGTCTGTTGTGGGCCCCCCCGCCCCCGGCTGCTCCCAGGTCCTGCCCCGAGGGCGTTCTCACACCTGCCCTCTGCGTGCGTCTCCTGTCCCTGTCCCACGCTTGGCCGGTAGTAGCTTTGGGCTGTGCTCGTGTTACCCCTGGGAAGCTCCCCAGGGCGGTTGTGCCAGCTCGGCCCCCGCCGTGTCCCCACTGCTCTGCATTCCTGCCAGCCTGGTGGGTGTGAGATGGTCCTGCGGTTTACTTGAATTTCTCTGATTACCAGCGTAGGCTGTTTGGACCTCCTCGTCAGCGAAATTCCTGTTCATTTTTTTTGTTGCCAACTTTCTTCTCCTTTTTGTGCCCCCTGCTCCAATCTCAGCTGCTTCGTAGGGGGCGGTACTCCCCTTTGGCTTGATGTGTTGCAGCCTCCGTCTTTGGACTGTGTGTCTCGCGTGCCACGAGGCTGTCTTTGTGATGCCCCCCAAGGTGCCCCTGGCTTTAGCCTTGGTCCTCTTCTGGGCTCCCTCCTTCCTGGAGGTGGCAGGAGAGCGCTCTGCTCTTCCCAGGGGCTCGAGCCGGGCCCACGGGGCTGTACCACGCAGCAGGGCTTCCTGGAGGGGACATCGCCCCTCCCTGGTGACCGCCGCGTTGCACCTCCTGTCCCTGCCCCTCTTCTGGGACCCCGGAGTGGCCTCCTGTGCCCTCACCTCCCAGCCTCCGCAGCGTCTGGGTCGTTTTGGACCCTGGCACTCCCTCGGGATTTTTCCTCCTGGCGGGTCTACTCCTTTGTTTCATGGGGTTGGACATCCTTCCACGTGCACTTGGTCCCTCACGTCCTTCTGCCCCTCTTGTCCTGTCCTTCCTCTGCCCGTCTGACTGAGGGTCCGCTCGCCAAGGGTCTTCAGCTGGGCGCGGGAGGTTGGCGGCCCTCGGCGGCCCCGCTGCTTCTCTCGCCTCGTCGCCCCGGGTCGGGTGTGGGAAGAAGCCGCGTGTGGTTGGAGGCAGGTGCAGGTCTTGTGGGTGAGGGTTTGTTAGGGGTGTGTCCCCGGATTCTCTCTGTTTCAGGGGATGTGGGGGACAGTCAAACACTGAGAGCCTGATGGGATGGCTCTCCTTTAATTACCGATACAGCAAATCATGTAAGTGGATTTGCTAGCATCGTTTCTTTAGCTTTCAGAAAAACACCAGCGTGCTGGGCTGCCCTTCCTGCACGTTGGTAGCTGTAGATTGGGGTTCCGTTTGAGACTTGGGCATCTCTGTCTAGGTCTGGATCTCCTGCTCACCCACTGCCCTCACCAGATTCTGCTGCCGGGATACCCTGTCCAGAGAACTCTCCTCTGAAACTGGAATTGCTGTGCCCTGGGTGTTCGGGAGAAGTCAGCTCTATAGTCGCCTGGGTTCACAGTTGTTTTGGGGAAAGTGTAACCTCTGGTTTAATTTCTTTAATGATGGTAGGACCCCCCCCCCGAGTTAGTTTTGGAAATATGGTTTTCGGGGAATTGTCCATATTGTCCAGATTTTTGAGTTTATTGCCATGAAGTTGTTCCTAATATTCTTTTTTAAAAAGACATCCGTAGAGCTGTCCCCGTTTAACTCCGTCTGTGGAGCATTTGGGCGGGTGGATGTCCACGCTCTGGTCTCTGTCACTAGGGCTCGTTCGTTTTTTAAAACAAGGGTATTCTTACCTTTGTTTCCCTCCCTTTAGGCTCCTTCATTTTATTTTGCGGTCCTTGTTCTAATTTCTTAAGTACATAGCTCATTACTTTTCCTCCTTTCCTTTCACAAAAGATTTTCTAGCTACAAAGCAAGCAACGCTTTGGATGCACCCCATGAGCTCTCATGTGTAGAATCGTTCGGTGAAACACCAAAAATTTTTCCATTGTTCTTTCTTTAACATGATGGCGTATTTCAGTTTCTTCCCATCCGGACACACGTGGTTTTTCCTTGGTCATCTTTCCGTTGTCGAGCCGGCTTCTTCCCCGCCCTCCCCTTCTAACCGGGTTGTGCTGGGGCCCGTCTGACACGAGGTCCTCGCACCGTGTCGTGTCGGGCTGGCAGTGCGGCTCAGTCGGAGTCCGCGTTCGCACGTGTCCTGTTGGCCCTGAGGGGGCGTGTGTGTGGCAGTGGGCGGCGCGGTGACTGTCGCCTGTCCCTCGAGGTCAGGGGTGGTCTGTTGCGGTCTTCAGGCCGTTTCCTCTCCGTCCGCCTGAGGAGCGAGCTCGGTCGCCTCCGCTGGCGGTGGGTCTGCCGCACGGCAGGGACGCACAGCGTCCCCGTCGGGCGTTTGCGACTTCTGACCGGTGGGGGTGGTGCTTTGCCTCAGAGGGCAGGTTTGGTGAGAGTGCAGCTCTCTGAGCTCCTCCTTTGGGAGAGTGTGTGCGGGTTGCTTCTTTCCCCACCTGCGTCCCGTGAACCGTCCTCTGGTCCTAGGCGTCCTGCCCGGGCCCCGGCCGCAGAGCACCTGCCAGGGGGCTGGCTGTCAGGCCTGAGCTAGATCTCGCTTCCCTTCCAGCTGACAGTCTTGACTTTTAACTGGGACATCGGTCCGTTGTCATTTCTCTAAATTACGGGTGTCTTGGTTCACGTCTACCGTTTTATTTTAGTATTTACTTATATATTTATTTTGGCCGCACCTGCAGCATGTGGAAGTTCCTGGGCCAGGGGTCGCATCTGCTGCCAGGTGCGGCCACGCTTGATCCTTAACCTCCTGTGCCGGGCCGGGGATCGAACCTTGGCAGCAACTTGAGACGCTGCGGAGACAACAGTGGATCCTTAACGTTCTGCACCATGGCAGGAATTCCTGCTACCATTTTATTTTTGTGCTTATTATTGTTCTACTTTTTTTTTTTTTTTTAATCTTTTTGCCCTTTTGCCATTTCTTGGGCTGCTCCCGTGGCATATGGAGGTTCCCAGGCTAGGGGTCCAATCGGAGCTGTAGCCGCCGGCCTACGCCAGGGCCACAGCAACGCGGGATCCGAGCCGCGTCTGTGACCTACACCACAGCTCACGGCAACGCCGGATCCTTAACCCACTGAGCAAGGGCAGGGACCGAACCCGCAACCTCATGGTTCCTAGTTGGATTTGTTAACCACTACGCCACGATGGGAACTCCTGCCAAGGTATTTTAAAAGGTGTTTAGCACATTGCTCCATTAGGTCTGAGTTCTTGAATATTTTATTTTATTATTACTATTTTTTCTTTTTAGGGCTGCACCCGAGGCATGTGGAAGTTCCAGGCTAGGGGTCTAATCGGAGATACAGCTATAGCTGTACCACAGCCACAGCAACGCCAAATCCGAGCAGCGTCTGCAACCTACACCATGGCTCAGGGCAAAGCTGGATCCTTAACCCACTGAGCGAGGCCAGGGACTGAACCCGCAACCTCATGGTTCCTAGTTGGTTTCGTTAACCACTGCGCCACGATGGGAACTCCTGTTTTACATTTTTTATATTTGTTTCATCTTACTTCATTTTGCATTGTTTTTTTTCCTTTTTTTTTTTTTTTTTTTTTTGCGTTTTAGGGCCTCACCTGCAGCATATGGAAGTTCTCAGCCTAGGGGCTGAATCGGAGCTGCAGCTGGAGCCACAGCCACAGCCACAGTCCAAGCCGTGTCTGCGACCTACACCACGGCTCACGGCAATGCCGGATGCCTAACCCACTGAGCAAGGCCAGGGATTGAACCTGCATCCTCACGGGTACTAGTTGGGTTCTTAACTGCTGAGCCATAACGGGGACTCCCACATTGACTTTTTTTTCTTATTCCATTGTGCTCTAGGTTTGAAACTTGTCACTGTTTCTGTTTTTTGGTGGTTGCCGAGTAAATCGTAAACTGCACAGTTGCTGCTGTATTGTAGGATTGATTGTACGCTCTCCTCCTGAACAGAAATCTTAGGGAATGTTTTCTCGACCTAATGCTTTTCACGTCTGTGTGCTCTTGCTTAGTGTTTTTTATTTTTTATTATTTATTTATTTATCGACTTCTTGTCGTTTGTCTTTTTAGGGCCGCACCTGCAGCCTATGGGGGTTCCCAGGCTAGCGGTCCAATTGGCGCTACAGCTGCCGGCCTGCAGCACAGCCACAGCAACGCCGGATCCTTAACCCACTGCGCGAGGCCAGGGATGGTTCCTAGTTGGATTCGTTTCCGCCGCGCCACGACGGGAACCCCTCACTTTCTTCTTTTTAACCCGTGTGAGCGGCTGTTGTTGCTCATGTTGTTAGCAGCCGATGCCTCTCACGCCTCCGCTCTCTTTATTCGTCTGTATCTCAGGACTCGGGCTCACGCCCTCCTCTCTCTGAAGACGCCGCTTTAGGGGTGTCTTCGGCGAGGCGTGCAGATCATTAACCCTTCTCCTGGTGTCTCTGAAAACGTCGACCCCGTCCTGCAGGGCGTCCCTCCCGCCGGTGCAGGTGCTCAGGCTGTGGGGTCCCGGTGGCATCTTCTCTCACTTCCCCCATCAGATGTGTCCCGTTTGAAGGTCTGTCCTCTCTCCCTGGTGGCTCTGAGGCCACCTGTCATGTCCCGGTGTGGGCTGCTCTCGTGCGCCTGCGTCGGGCTCCCTGGACTTTTTGACTTTGTGGGTTGGTGGTTTGCACTAGTTTCAAGAAGTTCTCAGGCACCTTCCCTTCGGCTCACGCCTCTTCCCGGCCTCTCCTGGCCTCCTGGACACAGCGGGCCTGACGGCGTCCCTCTGCTCTCGGCAGAGACCGGCCGGCTGGGCAGGCTCGCAGGGTCGCCGTCCCCCACTGGGCACAGAGCCGGGCACAGAGTGGCTACTCGGCGTGTGCCTGCAGTCGAGCAGGACGCTGCGTCGGGGACCAGGGCTTTGCGAGCAGTTGCGGGGAGGTCCCTGGTCTGTGGGGCGGGAGTGTGCTGGGAGCGGTGCTGGTTGGCGGTGGGCTACAGCCGGGGCCGGTTTGCAGGTGTGCGTGGGGCGGGACGGGGACTGCGGGGCTTCGAGAGGGGGCTTGAGGCTTTTGCAGCTTCGGAGGGCTGAGCGCGCACGGGGGTGGGGGTGGGGGTGGGGGGGAGACTCAGGGATCTGAGCCCAGCCGTCCAGGCCTGGGCCCTGGCTGCGGTCAGTGCAGCTCTGTTTAGTGCACCCCTGCTGTGCCAGGCAGTGCCCAGCCGCACCAGGCCCCAGATTGCTCCTAGGAGGTGGTCTGCTCCCCCATGATGCTTAGTGGCCTGCCTACCAGGTGGGGCCCGTCTAGTCACCCTGCCGCCTGTTCCTCTCTTCTCAGGATCGGGGCTCCAAAACATGCTGCCCGCCCTCTGCCCAGCGTGCCTCGCACCACACCCCGGGAGGGTTGGGTGAGGGAGGGCCTCTGGGTGCAGGCGGGCGGGGTCGGGGTGGTGCCAGAGTGGCTCTGCAGTTGGGAGAGGTGTCAGGGGTCTTTGGCCCCTATGATGGGCACATGGAGGCATCATGGTCAGACCTCCAGGGTCCTTCAGGAGCCTGGGCGGCACAGCGAGGCCAGCGTGACCCACCTTGGGGATAGGGGTGCCCAGGGGCAGGTGGGAAGGGCGCGGGAGGTGGGGGTTGCCTCTGAGGCTGCGGCCTGGCACTGCTGCTTCTCCCGGGGACGGATATTCCAGATGCAGCCCCTAGGCTTCTAGGGAGTGGCTCCCAGCTGTCCTTCCTGTGGGCGCTGGGTGTGACTCCAGGGCACAGGAGGCTGTGAGTGTGGAGTTGCCGGCTCCTCCCAGCCGCCTGTCCCAGTCGCTCGACAGTGGCACGGAGGGGAGCCCTAAAAATAGCACGTGAGCTGTTCAGAAGCTGAGCTCCCTCCTGACCTGAGGTGGGTTGGCACGGATGTGTCCTCAGCCAAGGAGGACTTTGCAGAGGGCTGGGCGTGTGCTGAGGACATCCCTGTCCCAAAGGACAGATTTTGCTAGAAAGAAAGTCAAGCCTTTGCTGCTGCTGAGTGTCTCCAGCCCGCACTGCCCTGGCCGCCCCTGCCGGCTCTGCTGGCTGGTGGTTAGTTTGCCCCTTTCGAGGTCAAGGCCATGGACCAGGGTCTCCTGCAGCGTAGGCCAGCCTGGGTCCTGGGGGGTGTCCGGAAGCACGAGGCAGCGGGGGGTGCCACGGGCTAGGTACATCAGCCATCCTGCTGCTGGGTTTGCGGCCACCCTGTCCCTGCTGCCCCCGCCCGCCTTTCCGCATCACCCCAGCAGATTCCCCAGGAGCCCGGTGTCTTCTCGGCCACAAGGAAGACGCCTCTCCCGCCTCCTGCCCTGTGTGTCACCTGGCTCCATTGCCAGTGTCCGTGGGGTGCTTCTGCCCTCAGCGCAGGCACACTCCGTGAACCCTGGGCGAGCAGCTTGGGTGTCTCTGCCGCCCTCGAAGGCGGAACCCTGCTGGTGGGGGGTTGGCCCGCGACCTGCTTCCCCCCCGCCAGGCCCGCGGTGAGGTCCGACGTGGCTGTGACCTCAGTGCCTGGGTTCCCACTGCCTCTGGCCTGCATCCACTGCAAGGGCCGCGTAGGGCACACGTCCCCCTCGGGACAGTGGAGATGCCCCATGGGGACACCCTTAGTGAGCAGCGAGCGCCCGGGCCGCGGGGACCCCTGGCATCTTTCACTTGTCTTGAGCCTCGTTTTCCAGCGTCACCCTTCAGCACCCCCTCTGTCGCTTCCAGCAGCCGGGGCCTCCTGCTTAGATGCAGGAGCCTTGGTGGAGCTGTTCTGGCAGGATTTGCATTCCCGGCCTCGGGGGGCTGCCGTGTGAGGGTCAGCTCTGTGAGGGTGGCCCCAGGACTCAGAGGAAGGGGTCACCACCCTGGGGCTCCTGGCAACCAGTGCCCGAGTCCCTGCTTCTGAACCTGGCGGGGGCCTCTCCTTGCTTGGGGGTGTTGTGGCTCGCACGGAGGGGGTCCCCGCCTTCCGGGAGTGGACACAACCCTTCTCCAGGAGCCCCCTCGGTTCCTTCACCTGAGCTTTGCTGAGGGGCTGGCCGGCTGAGGCACCCAGAGATGCCCGTTCCACACACTGGTGTGCCAAACGGCGGGGGGCAGGCGGGCTTTGTCTGTAAAGACCTGTCCTTGCTTCTGGGCTCTTGTGACCAACCCCGCAGCCAGGACCTGCTGCCTGGTCCTGGTCCAGGTCTCGGGGGGGGGATCCTGGCGGCTCCAGCCCCACCGTGGCTTGCATGCCCACCGTGCTCCGTCAGCACCAGTCACTCCGGGAGCACTGCTCTTCTGGATTCCAGCTTGGGCTCTTCCAGACTTTCTGCCGGAATCGGCTGCATTGTGACTTAGGGGTTATCAGCTTTGGAAAGTTAGGGGAGAATGGCAGTCCCCGCACCCTCCCAGCTGGCTCAGCGCCGGCAGGGGACAGGCGGAGCGTGGAGCATGTTTACAGATGCTGCGCTTGTTAGCGCAGCACCGGGGCGCTGAGAACCTCCTGCATGGGCCGGTTTGCTTGGGGAGTGAAAACTGGCCTGAGGCCCCACGGCAGACCACCTGCCCCCCAACCCCAGGAGTAAGGACGGGGCGGGCATGGCCCCCCGGAGTGAGGAGGAGGCGGGCGTGGGGCCCCATCAGAACCAGCCTTTGCGGGGGCGGGTGATGGAGGGGGCTTCCCAGAGGGGCAGGCACGGGAAAGGCCCTGACAGCCGGGTCTGGGGGGCAGTGGGGCGGTGCTCAGATGGGAGAGGTAAGTCCGGTCCGGCTCCCTGCCAGCCAGTTGGGTCCTGGGCTGGCAGCACCGTAAGCAGGGAGCCACGTCCAGCCTCGGCAGAGCTGAGGGCAGCGCCTGCTGCAGGTCCTTCCTGGGGACCAACACCTCGACGGTCGGGGTCTGGGCGCGGGAAGCCTGCTGCCTCTGCCCCCCACTCCCCCCACGCCTGCGGCCCTTGGTCTGGCAGGTCATCTGAGGTCTCAGACTTTGTTTGTTAGTAACCCAGGTCGGGGGACCACTGGCGACTGAGCCCCTGGGCCCCGATGGGGTCACAGCCTTGTGTGGCTGGCGCACCAGCTTTAGGGCCGCAGTGGAGGGCCTTGAGGGGCACTCAGCACAGGCGGGAGCCCGGAGGCCCCGTGTGGCCGTGGCGCGAGCCCCAGCCCTCTGCTTCCCTCTCTCCTGTCTGCCTCCTGGAGAAGAGGTGACCAGGCCTGATGGAAGCGCCGCCCTCCTCAGGGGCCTGGCTCGGCCTGTCGCCCTGCCACCACGCAGGGGGGGCCGAGCGGGACAGCTGCCACTCCAGCCGCTGCTCTGGGGACAGGAAGACTGCTCTGGGCGGGGCTTGCCGTCCCTGGGAAGCTGGGGCCACCGTGGGAGCCCAGTGCCGCCGCCCTTAAGAAGAGGAGGCTCCCGGGCTGCGTGCATGGCATACAGGGCCCGTGCAGACCCCAGCCCGGCCCCTTCCTGCTGAAAACCAGCCCCTGGAAGGGAGGGCCTGGCGCGAGCTGTAGGAGTGGAAGGGGGTGCGTCTGGCGGGCCCTGAGAGGACGGCTCGCCGGGAAGCCCTCCCACCCGGGCGTCCTCACGAGCATCTTTAAGAGCAGAGGGGGGTGAGCCTTTCTCAGTGAGAGACGCGGCCTGGCAGGCGGCCCTTCGCCTACTCCTGACCCAGAGACTCAGGGTGTCGGGTTCACGGGGGCCCAGAGCCTTGTGGGAGGGAGTGTGGGCAGACTCGGAGGAGCAGCGGTCACAGAGCCCGAGGGCTCCACGCTCCCGTCCTCCCCTGGCTGCGGCGTTGACTTAACTCAAAAGCTGGGACTCAGAGCCGCTGCTCCTGCGGGGCTCGACCGGCTCTGCCCCCTTCGCCTTCACCCCCTTCCCCTGGGCACAGCGGCCACAGAGCGGTGGCTGGGTGACAGCCTCTGGCCAGGCGCGCTGGTGGGCCACAGCGCCCCCTCCGCAGTGCCTCTCCTCGCCCTCTCAGGCCCGTGTGCCTGGCACCTGTGCCCTGGCCGTCCCAGGGTCCAGACTGGCTGGTGGTTGAGGAGGGGCACGGGCCTCCAGGGGCTCTGATGCCCAGGCTCGGCCTCCACAGTGCAGTTCTTCAGGGGTCCGGGGCCCCGAGCATCCTGGGGGGACCGTGGGGTTGGGCTTCTCGCAGAGGCCCGACGAGGTCCAGGCAGCCCTTCGCTTGGGCGAAGCTGGGACGCACACCTGCAGTGCTCTTTCCACACCGGGCTCCCAGTGGCGGGCAGGGCCTGGTGCCCTGGTTGAGAGTGAGCCTGCAGGTCCCCAGCAGGTCCACCCCCTGAAGAACAGGCCGGAACCTCTGTAGTTGGAAAATGGAACTTGGGGCATGTGCCCCCTGTGCCCACGCCCTGGCCCGTGACCAGGGGGGTGTCTCCAGCTGGCACTGACCCCACCCCTTCCCCCTGGGGCCTTGGGGCCCCTCCACGGAGCACAGGCTATGAGGCAGGACCCACCTGAACCGACGCAAGGGTGGCTTCGTACCAGGGAAGGATTGGGGCAGGAGGGACCACTGTGCCTGGGGTGAGAAGCCGGGGAGCTGCTGGGCCTGCCCACTGGCCCTGCCTCTGTCAAACCTCCCCGACTCCTGGTGACAGCCCGGCGTGGCCCCTGCCTGCCCTAGTGGTTTGGCTCAGAAGAGTGTCGAGCCCTGGGGCCTCAGAGGTCGGAGGATGGACCGTCCCAGGCAGCCTGGGGCCCGAGAGCCAGTGTTTCCAGAGGGGGCAGCCGGACGCAGTCATGCAGAGGCACGTGGCTCTGGACCCTGTCTGGGCCGCCCCATCCCCGGTGGGGGAGGGAGGGGCAGGGCAGCCCGAGGGTCTCGGAGTGGGCGTGTGCCATGACGGCTGTACCAGGAGGCGCCGGTGCCGGTGATGGGGTGGGGAGCGGCCGGGGGAGCCCAGGAAGGCTGGAGGCTGGACATCTGTGTCCTGGGCCTGGGCGGCGGCTGGTGCTCGGAGTTCTTCGGGGCTGTGTGTCCAACATCTCAGGGGCAGAGTAGTTGGTGAACTGGGTGCCCCAGGTGGAGCCAGAGGGAAGGAGAGGGGATTCAGGGTTCCAGGCGGCGGCTGGCATGGGGTGGCGGGCGTGGGTCCGGTCTGGAGGGTGTGGGCTAAAAAATGGGCAGAGGTCTGAGAGGAGGCCCAGGCGTGGCGCCTCCTGGGCAGGGCGAGGCCCGGTGGGTCGGAGGTGCCCGCGACTGTGTCAGGGGAGAGCGGGGCAGCCTGGGCGGCGAGGGACTGGGGTTCCTGGGGTTCTGCTTAGTGGGGTGTCCCTTCCAGCCGAGGTCACCTAGGTGACCGGGCGTGCTGCATTGCTGCTTGGCAGATCTCCTACCGTTCAGGCCTCTGTGACACGCCCCGTCAGCTGGGCACAGCATCTCCGTGGCCCCGGGTGCCCAGGTGACTGCCGGTACTTCCCAGGTCAGCGCCCTGCTGGGACCCGCAGGTTCCCACCGATCCCAGAGGGGGGCAGGCTGGGTGGTCCCCCTTCCGGGGGACGAGCCCTCTTACGGCCTGTTGTCACCTTTACCTGAATCCTGCCTTTTGCCTCGGGCGTATCTCGGCCCCATCTCAGTGCGCGAACCCGGCCCAGCCCGTGACGTCAGCCTGCCTGGCCCTCGGGAACAGCGTCCTGAGACCCCGTGGGCACCTTCGTGTTTCCGTGCCACCTGGTGCAGCTGCAGGTGCTTCCCCCGCCTCTTCTTCTCCTCTGCGCCTGCCGGGGTCTTGCTCCTTGGGTGCTGAGGACCGGCCGGCTCCGGGGACCTGTGCCCAGGCTCACGTATGCATCACAGCCTGCTTGAACCGTGGAGGGGACCGGCGCCCCTGGTGGCCTCTTGAGCACGCGGGGGCTCCAGAGCGCAGGGCCGCCCCCTCCCAGCCCCCAGCGGCTCCCCGCTGCCCCGGCCACACCCCAGGCCGTGCGCCCTGGTCCTCGGTGGAGGCCCGGCTGGGGTTCTGTCCCCCGCTGGCTCTGGCCTCTGGTGGTTTTGACGCGTTGGTGGTACACCTGCTGGCGACCCCGTGGGCGGTGGGCGCTCCCCGGTTACTGGGAGGGGGTTTGGACTCGGCGGGTCTGGGCGTGTTTGTCGCCAGCACCGTTACCTCGGCCTCCTCGGTGCCCGGGTCTTGCCGGGGGTCTGGTCGCTGTCCTGCATCCCCTCCTCCACCTCCCTCCATGCCCTTCCCTGCGGGAGCCGCGCTGCAGCGCCCAGGCAGCCCTGACCAGGAGGGCGGCCCTCAGCCCCGTGGTTGTCCTCCGCACCGGGCTCAGGGCTCGCAGGTCACGGGAGTCCCGGGCTGTGCAGGGAGCAGGGCCCACCAGGGTGGCCTCTGCGGCCAGCCTCCCAGGGCAGGGGGGAGCTCCTGAGCAGGAGCTGCGGCCGTGTCCAGGGCTCTGGGCCGCCCTCACCTGTGGTTCCAAGGGCTCAGGCTCCTGCTGGACGCCCCCTAGCCCCCCGTCCCTTGGGCCCCGTGACCCCCAGAGGGGGCGGGCCTTGATCCTTAGTGAGGAGTTGAGTCCTAGGCGTGCCTGCCTGTTGGGCCAGAGCACGGGCTCGCACCCACCCACCCCAGCGCCTCGACGCCAGGGCTTAAACAGCAGGCACCTGCCCCTCACGGTCCTGGCGCTGGCGGGTTCAGCACCTGTGGGGGCGTGTCTCACCTGGCGGAAGAGGCCAGGGTGCTGTCTGGGCCCTTGGACCGGGCACTGATCCCGTCCCCTGGGGCGGCGCCGCGCTAGGCTTCTCCTCCTGGACGTCCCTCCTCCCGTTAGCGTCAGGCTGGGGCTCGGGCTTCAGCGGAGGAGCTTGGGGAGGGGTGGCGCCTGCTGTGCCCCCGGGTCCCACACGCTGCTCCCCGCAGATGCTCCGAGGGTGATTGACACCCCCCCCCCCCACCGAGTCCTGGTTTCCCATTTGCCTGGAGCTTCCTGCAGTGGGCCTGCTTGGCACGTGCCCGGAGGGGGCTCCTGGACGTGTGTGGGGCTGGGTGGGGGGCCTTGTCGGCCGCCTGCTGGAGGACGTCAGGAGGACAGGCAGGTTCCCGCCACCCCGGCTGCCCTGGGTCCCTTCACCTCATGTGATCTGACAACACGAGCCGCCTGAGGTCCCCAGATGACCACACTTCTGGCCCAGTGGCAGCGTCACTCGTGGTGGCCCGTGGGGCCTGTTGCGGGGGGCGGTGCTGCCTGGACCGGGGGCCTCAGGGCCCGGGAGTGGAGACTGCAGGCCTTGCTGCCGTCTGCCTTCCCTGAACCTCGGGAGGCGAGTGTCCAAGGAGCAGGGAGGCCGTCTCCTTCCAGGCCCAGCTGGTGCCCTTTCTGCCTCCCAGCCCTGGTAGGTTTGGGCAAGACGTGTTGCCAAAAGGAAGGAAGGCGCTGCCCACGCCCTGTGCGGGCGGACCCCCGGCCCGCAGCCCGCTGGGCCCTCCCCATCCTGGCTCCCTGGAGCACAGTCCCAGGAATCTGCTGTGCTGAGGTCCAGCCGGCAGGCTGAGCCGGAGGGCACGTGGCCTGGCTTCCCTGTGCTGGCCTGTGCCACCCCCACCAAAACAAAGCCCCTCGCTGGGGGAGGCTCACCTGCAGGAAAGTGCTGGGCAGCTGGGACGGTGCAGGGCTCCCCTCCAACGGCAGGCCTGCCTGCGTTCCTGGGACCTCCAGGTCGCCCAGGCAGAGGACACAGGCCCAGCGGGCCCGAGGAAGGGGTCCTGGTGAGGCCGACACGCAGTGCAGCCGCGCGGCGGAGCTGCTGGGTCCCGGGCCTGTGCTGAGGTTGTACGTGTCTTCCTGTCTTGTCTGCACAGCCCCCGCCCCACTGCAGACGCGGGGTGCTCTCTGAAGGCACCCGGGCTGCTGTGGCCTCCGTGGGCACCTGTGCTCGGCCCACGTTCAAGCAGGCTCCTCCGTGTACGTGCCACGCTGGACTCCCGCACTCGCCACTCCCTCTGAGGGACCAGCCCTCCCTGAGCCCTGGCCGTGGTGGGGTGGCCTCTGCCAGGGCAGGAGGGGGCTCACAGTGACTCAGCTTCCCCCATCACCCCCCTCCATCCCTTCCAGGGGTCCCGGCCTTGGGGCCAAAGGGTCGGGCTGTCCTGGCTTCCTGCAGCCCCATGCTGGCTGCAGGGACAGTGAGGCGGCACCTCTGACCTTCTCTCCTGATTAGCAGGAAGCAGCCGTGTCCAGATAAGGCTCGGACAGCAGAGAAAGCTGAGCTGGGCCAGTCTGAGCTGGCAGCCACCCCAGGTTGCCGCAGAAAGGTGCCCAGTGCCCAGGGTGTGGGTGGAACTGGAGCCCACGGCCTGTGGCAGGCTTCACCCGGAGCCATTGGCCACAGGCGCCACTGCTGGAGCTTTTTCTTCATTATCTCTTTCTTTTTTTGGCTGCCCCACAGCATATGGAGTTCCCGAGCCAGGAATCAGATCTGAGCTGCAGTGTCAACTTAAGCCTCAGCTGTGACAAAGAACTTTAACCCACTGCGTGGGGCTGGGGATCGAACCTGCGTCCCAGTGCTCCAGAGACGCAGCCCGTTCAGTTGTGCTGCAGCAGGGAACTCCGGGATCTTTCTTTTTTTTGAATTGTTTTGTTAGAGTATAAACTTTTTATTAGATTTACAATGCTCTGTCAATTTCTGCTGCAGAGCAAAGTGACCCAGTCTGATACATACACACACACACACACGCACATTCTTTTTCCCACAGTGTGTTCCATCATGTTCCATCTCCAGAGATTGGATATAGTTTCCGGGACCTTTTTGTTTGTTTTGTCTTTCTAGGGCCGCCCTGCAGCATATGGAGGTTCCCAGGCCAGGGGCCGAATCGGAGCTGTGGCCTCTGGCCCACACCAGAGCTGCAGCAATGCCAGATCCAAGCCATATCTGCAACTTAGACCACAGCTCATGGCAGCACTGGATCCTTAACCCACGGAGCAAGGCCAGGGATTGAACCTGCATCCTTGTGGATCCTGGGCAGATTTGTTTCTGTCATAGAAACGCCTACTGGATCCTTTTTAAAGCAGGTGCATTGGGCCCCCTGCTGCTCTCCAGGCCTCCACGTGCCCCACCCTGCCCTGCAGCCATGCTGTGGCCTCGCTATGTGGACCTGGAGGCTGAGTGAGGCGCAGCAGGACACGGCTCGGTGCGTGGGCCGTGCCCACCCTATCCCGCTCCTGGGCCTCCTGAGCCAGCCAGTCCCAGAAGGCAGGCTGGGCACGGGGGCCGCCTGGCCACCTGCCACTGCAGAGCCCCAGCTCCCACGAGGGCAGACACGCGGCTGCACAGATGGGTCAGCTCCTGGAGACAAAAGGCCCCTTAGTTTCCCTCCCACTGAACACAGTGCGTTTGGGGCCACAGAGGCAGCGCTGCACATGGCCACAGCTTAACCTCTGACGTCCTGTGCGCCTGGACAAAAACAGCGGCGTCCATGTGCCCCTGGGAGGGCCAGCCTGGCACTGGGGCGGAAACGCACGGAACGCCCTCCTGTCCTTCGCGGGCTGGGCCCGCGCAGCCCCGAGGGGCTCACGTGGTCTGTCTGTGCCCCGAGCCGCGCGTGCTGCCACCGGCGTGTATGTGGGGGCAGCTGCCCTGGAAAGTCTGCAGCCCCTCAAAAGGCACGAGCCCGTGTCGCCACGGGGCCAGCAAATCCCTCTTTCAAAAGACGAGGAGCTGGGCCCAGAGCCGCCCCCGCGCCCCCGTGTTCACAGCAGCCCAGGGCCCAGGGTCCGGCCTGAGACAGGAGGGACGTCCCCGGGCCTGCCAGGCAGGCGCGCTGGGCCGAGGCCCTCAGTGGAGGAGCCAGCGCGGAGGCCACACCTGTACAAAACGACAGCCCAGGCGGCCCCGGGGAGCAGTCGTGCGGCTGCCAGGGCAGGGGCGGCCGTAGGGGTGAGGCCGGGCTGGACGCCGAGGCGACGTCGCTTAACCGCGTGAATGTGCTGCGCGCCCCGGCTCTACACGTGAAAGTGCTACGGTGTCGGCTTTACGCTGTGTGTGTTTTACCACATTAAAGAAAAGTTTTTAAAGGGGGGCAGGGACAGTCCCAGGAAGCCAGCCAGGCAGGCGAGCCGGGGTGGCGTGTGGCGGGCTCGGACCCATGCTGTGAGGCTGGGAGGACTCCTGGGGCGCGGCCTGCGGGCTCCCTGCCCCCCGGAGCGTGCTGAGCCCTGACTCACCCTCCACTGGGTGGCCTGAAACCCCGGCGCCCTCGGGAGGGGTGCCTCTGGTCGGGGCCGGGGTGTTGGCCGAGCTCAAGCTGCCCCTGGAGAAGCCGGGGGCGGCCGGCTCTGGGGCAGGGGGTGAACGCCTGCCCCGGCGGGGCCTGGAGCCGAGGTGCCGGCATGGGTCTGCGCCTCGCGCACACTCCGGCCGACTGTGCCCGCTGCTCCCGCCCTGTGCGAGGGCCTTTGTGCTGGGACATTAGCCCTTTGTCGGCATCACGGCCCTTTGCCCGCAGCCACTGTCCGTCTCGGAGCTTTTGCTCGCGGAACCGTCTCAGGTAGTCGGTGTCCGCGGAGCTGGGGAGCCCCGGCTTGGGCGCGCCCAGCGCTCGTCCTCTGAGGCCCTGGGCTGCCCCAGGCCCTGGGCTCGGCCCCGGGGAACATACCCCCGTCTGAGGAGACACCCAGGGCGCGAGGTGGAGGAGGACCTGCCTGGTTGCCAGGGCGACAGCGTGGACCAGCCTGGCTGCAGCTTGGTGGCGGGGCCGCTCGGATCCTGTGCTGGGAGTGCAGGAGGCTGGCCAGGGCCGGTCACCGGGCTGTCGGCAGGTGCCTGCCCCTGGCTGGCGGCCACAGGACGGCTCAGCGGCGGGAGGGCCTGGGATCAGCCCCGGGCGGTCGGGGAACACTGGCTTTGCTCTGGACGGACTGCACCCTGGGCTGGAGCGCTTCATTTCGGAGGGAAGATGTCGAGACGAGCAAAGGGGGGCAAAGGCGGAGATCTGCCCGCAGACGGGCCCCGCCTCCCGAGGCCGGTCAAGACCAGGAGTGGCCAGAGACCTGGGAGGGGACAGGGAGGAGCCCGCGGCCACCAGGCGGACTGGCAGGGGGAGCCGAGGACCGGCCGGGTCGGGGCACAGACCCCGGGGCCGAGAGAGGAGCCTGGTGGCCTCATCGCCCCTGCTCTGGGCACAAGCAGACGTCAGAGTCCAGGCCCGGCAGGGTGACGGCGAGCGGCTGTCATGGAGTAGGAGGCTCTGGTGGAAAGCATTCCAGAACAAGAGTCGAGAGTCCGTGAAAGCCAAGTCCGTGGCAGACGAGGAAGCCTCCGTGTGAGGAGCGGTGGGCAGGGGAGGGAGGAGCCCCCGCCGACCCCCGGCCCATCCGCTCTAACTGCCAGTGTAACCGCCCTGCCCTGCGCTCTGTCCACCTTGTGCACAGGCGGCCAGGGGTCCCCCCGGCTGATGGTCCTGTGTCCCCCGTCCAGGGGTGGGGGCAGCGTCCCAGAGGGAGAGCAGGGGGCAGTGAAGTGGTGAGGTCTTGCCACGGGGCAGCCGGGAGAGACCACTTGCCCTCCCGTTAGGGTTGGGGAGCCCTGTTGACAGAACCCCTGCTTCGCAGAAGCTTTTAATCCAAAGGTAAAATCGGCCCGCGCTGCTGGTGAGCGCGAGGAGTGGTCTGGTTCCGCCCCAGGGCGAAGCGTGGAGCCCCCGCGACCCAGCACGCGTCTGGTCCAGGCGCCGGAGGGCGAGGCAGGCCGGCCGGTGTCACGGCCACCGTGTTCCCCAGCACAGAGCACGGGAGCCGGCCGGGGAGGCAGCCCGAGCGAGGCCGGGCGAGCCAGAGGCCGGCGCGCTGAGTGCCCTGGACCGGGAAGGCGATCCTGACACGGTTGCCCGCGGGTGGACCTGCGGATGGACCCGCGGATGGCGGGCTGGCTGCCCACGGACGGACCTTGAGGCTGATCCCACTCCTGCGAGGCCTCTGGAACGGCTAGGGTCCTGGGCGGAAAGAGGGAGGGGCTGGGGGCGAGTGGTGGGGATGGAGTCTCAGTGTGGCCAGATGACGAGAGTTCTGCGCATGGCTGTGCGGGCGCGTCTGTGCGCCTGATATCACTGAACCCTGCGTTGTCACTGCTGTGACGCAGGTTTGATCCCCTGCCCAGGAACTTCTACATGCCATCAGCGCAGCCAGGAAAAAAATAAGCAAATTTTGTGTTACGTATTTTTTACCGCAATAAAAAAAAGAGTGAGGTAGACATGGCCAAACAGTTCCTCAAAAGACGGCTGTAGCAATTAGTACCCTCCCCAGAGACGGGAAAGGTAAAACCAAGAGCCGCAGGGTTAACCAGTGCCCACCTTCAGGGGCCAGTCTGCCTGGGGTCCTGCTCAGGGGACGAGCTGACACCCTGCCTTTGCCTACCTGGGGCCCTGCTGTGTCCCGCCCAGACCCCACCCTCAGAGAGCCTGGCTCCACCCAGCCACCTGCATCCTCCTGCAGCTGGAAGGAGCCCAGGCTCCGGGAATCTGGTTTAAAGGAGGTGCCCACCCTGCTCCACAGGGACACCAGGGCCCCCTGGTCACCACGTATGGGGCCCGTCTCTGGTTGGCTTCACATGCAGGGAGGCGGGGGCGGTCATTCTTCCAGAGGGAACTGCTTTGTGCTGTTTCCAGCCTACCCCCCGACACTTGGAAGGTTTGAGATGGGTGGGCTGAAGTTTTTGTCCTGGGGCCGCGCCCGGGTGCCAGCCAGGGTTCCGAGGCAGCAAAGAGGAGCAGGAGCTTTCTCGCCTGCCACGGGGGCTCAGGAGGGTGGGCAGACTGGTCTCCCGCAGCCCCTGGGATGGTAACACGAGACATGCCCATCAGATGGAAACGCCCCTCAGGCCTGCGTGTATAAAAACGTCTGTAAAACCGGATTCCATGGACTTTCTGAAATGTCACTTGTTTCACAACTCTCAAAACCAGGGTGTCAGGAAAGGGCCTGACCCCTTGTCCCTCCCCCAAGTGGTGCAGGTTCTGGCCCGGGGGGCGGGGTGGGGGCTTGTTGAGTGACCCCGTGGGGAGGTGCCTGCTGCCCCCGTGCTCCCATTTCCAGGGTTCTTGGCTTATCTTCACGTCCCTGTCCCTCCCCCAGCATCTGTCCCGGGGCTCAGTGTCCATTCACCGCGACCCTGACGCCATGCTCGATTTGACCCCTACCCTGCAGGGCCCACAGCATCCCGTGGAGCCAGGTCAACTCCCGACCCTGGAAACCCCCGCCCAAGGCCTGGCACCTCCCTCTTCCTCCGGCTCCAGCCCTTGCAGCACAGCCTTCTGGGCATTGGTGGCTCCCGCCTCCCACAGCCTCACCAGGCGAGGACCAGCCCCAGGAGGCTGCCCGCAGGCTCCATCCCTACAGACTGCCGGGGTGGGCCTCAGGCCTTGGTGGGGGCGGTGGGGGGGCTTGAGGGCTGACTCCTGGGAACCCCCTGGGCAGGAAGTGGCTCTGCGGAGGTCACACCTGCCTTTAGTGCTTTACAGCCCGGCCTGGGGTGTTCAGGTGCCTTGGGCTGTGGGCACCTCTGGAGCTCTGCCATCACAGCGACTTCTCCTCGGTTCCTGCTTTGTAAGTGCCTAGGGATACATGGTTGTCCCCGAGTGTCCCTTGGAGTTTGCAGCGAGCATGAAGGCCCAGCTTCCCCAGCACAGCAAACCAGACCCTGAGGACAAGTCACAGGCGTCCCCTTCCAAGGGCCGGGGTGTCTTCCATTGTCTTTAGGACAACCCCAAATCAGAGCAGCTCCTCCCGCCCCCACCAAGGTGACCTCTCAGCCAGACGGCTTAATTGGAACTGCAGGGAGGGGAGGGCTTCTGCCCATCACCACTCCCAGAGCAAGACCAGCTGCTCTGAAAGCCCATCAGATACGCAAGGGCAGAGCAGGAACCATTCTTAGCTGTGTCCATGCTTGAACAAAGGGGGGCTTGCCTGGATGAGGAGGGACCTGGGCTGACTGGAGCCATGGAGGTGGCTGGGGGAGGCTGGAGGCCTCAGAAGCGGGGTGGTGGTGATGGGGCTGGTGAAACAGGAGCACTGAGTGGGGGCCTTGGGTCCATCCGCCCTGGGGGTTAGGGACCCCACAGCGGCAAGGAGGCTGCCCTGCGAGTAGGATGGTGGACTGCTGTTTGCATCAGAACCCCATGTTGCTGTTGAGTGTGGGTGTCCACTCTGAACCCCGAAATGCCTCGTCTTGAATACCAGTGTTAGCGTGAGACTGAGCCTTCGGTCGTGGAAACCCCTGACTCCAGTTACATAAAGAACAGAGCATATCTTTTTTTAAAAAATTAGAGGAGGGGAATTCCCGTCGTGGCTCAGTGGTTAACGAATCCGACTAGGAACCATGAGGTTGCGGGTTCGATCCCTGGCCTTGCTCAGTGGGTTAGGGATCCGGCGTTGCTGTGAGCTGTGGTGTGGGTTGCAGACACGGCTCGGATCCTACGTTGCTGTGGCTCTGGCGCAGGCCGGTGGCTACAGCTCCGATTTGACCCCTAGCCTGGGAACCTTCATATGCCGTGGAAGTGGCCCAAGAAATGGCAAAAAGACTAAATAAATAAATAAATAAATAAATAAAAATTAGAGGAATGGAGATGATAAGAGCAGAACTTAATGAGACAGAAAAAATCAAATACTAACAAAAGCCAGAAGCCAACTGCTTGGAAAGACTTATAATGTAGCAAACTTCGGCAAAAGTGATCGAAAGAGAAAGCATACACATAAAGCATTTCGGAATGAAATGATAGCAAGTCGAAGAACACTGTAATCAACGTCGTCAGTAAATATGAAAAGCAGGAAGGATTCTTTTCCGGAAAAAAGTATGGATTACTAAATAATTGACTTAGTAAAACAGAAGATGTGTGAAGACCAACTGCATTAAAACCTCCTCTCTTCCTGAAAGAGCATTAGAGGGTTTTATTTGTGAATTTGACCAATTGTTTAAGCAATAAGCCCTGTCTCACGTGAAGAGGTTGAGAAGATATTGAAAATGAGGTGAAGCTGTGCATTTTATTAGGACGGCAGATCCATGGAAACTCCCAGGAGCAGGTGACCTCACGAACATAGATGTGAAAACCCTCGATAAAATGTTGACCCAAAAAAATGCCCACCAGGCACGAAATGGCAAAAGTGTATCATGAAATGGGAATTATCTCAGGAATGCGTGGGTGATTTATTTAACATTAGAATATTTATTATTTTTATCTCACACACAGAGTGAAAGAGAAAAATCATGTGATATATTATATCCAGAAAAAACATTTGATGAAATGTAATAGACATTCTTAGGGATATGGAAATAAGCAGGAACTTTAGCCTGTTATAGGATACCTACTAAAGATCTACAGACCTGCACGATCAAATATGGTGGCCTACGTTTGGCTAATGATTAATCCATTGATTCATTAAAATGTGTGATTCACTTCTTCAGTTGCATCAGCCATGCGTAAGTGCTGGCTCCTGGCTGCCGTGTTAAACAGGGCAGCTGTGCATCATTTCTGTCGTCATGAAAAGCTTACGGGACTGTTCACAGCATTAGAAATATTGCCTTTAAGATCAAGACGAGAGGTAGCTGCTATTATTCTTGAGGTACTGAACAATGCGATAAGTCACGAAAAGTAAATAAGATCGGTTTGAAAGGAACAAAACGGCCATTTGCAGATGGCGTTACTGTTCAAATGGACGGTGTGCAAGAGTGTGCAGGGAGCAGTTCCGAAAGGTCAGTTGATACAAGATAAACATACAGAATCCGTAGTGTTGAAACGCCTGTAGTAATCAGTTTGAACATAAGCCAAATGATGATGTTCATAAAAGCAGCTGGCAGTTTAGGAGCAACTCGCACAAAGGGTGTCGTTGGAGACGTTCACAGGAGGCATGTCCGACCGCAGGCGCGAGGTGAGACGCCTGAGTGGGAGGACACTGTGACCCGGTGACACCTAGAGATGGCCGTTCTCCCTCAGGGCCTGCGCGTTCATCCAATTCCATGTGGGAACTGAACTTGGCAAGCACACTGTGAAGCTTCTGTGAAACTTTAAAGGAAACGAAGTGTGTTTGCGTTAAGGGAGTGTTTCCTTCGGGAGGTGCGTGCGCATTTAAATAAGCTATATGGGTTAAAGTGAGACGCAGTCCGGGTGGGTTCATGACCTCAGGGTGAAAGAGAAAGTAAAAAATTGGGGGGAGGGCTGTGAAATTAAAGAAGGGAGTATCCAGGAGGCGTTCATCGTAAAAGATATTTAATTAAATCATCACTGTCTAGAAACCCAGTCACACGACCCGTGCAGCCAGGAGGTGGTACGGGTAACACGTGGAACCCAGTGGTTCCCTCTAGACAACGTGAAGAATTCCTCGACGGCAGGCAGCTGTCAGCGCGGTAACGGGCAGAGTCAGGGACAGGCTTGGGGAGTTGCTCCGCCGACAGCGGACCCTTCGGAAGTTTCCCAGCTTTTGCTGGGAGTTGGGGACCAGAAAAACCACAGCGAGGCTCTCACGTGTCAGATGCCCCAAATCGAAAGCTGCTGTTCCTTCGGGGTGTTGTTGAGTGTCAGGGGCTGATGCCCCCCGACCCCATTCACGTTGAATTCCTACCTCGGAGCACGTCCTGTGACTGCTTGAACAAAGGCCTTCGAAGAGGCGGTTAGGTTGGAATGAGGCCCTGGGCAGGTCCTCCTGCAGTGTGACCTCGTCCTTCTAACGAGGTTAGGACGCGCATGTCGAGGCGTGCGTGCACAGAGGCAAGGCCGTCGGGGGCAGCCGTCTGCAAGCCAGGGAGAGGCCCGAACAGCTCACGACAGAGGGAACCCGCCCTGCAGGCCCCCCATCCAGGGCTTCCAGCCTCCAGAACCGTGAGAAACCAGTCTGTTGTCTCGGCCACCCGAGGACACTGACTCCGTGCTCGGGTGGGAGCAGCCCCTGCTCAGGGCCGGCAGGAGGTCACGTTAGTCCCACGACCTGGAAGCACAGTTGGACGGGTTCTGAGTGCACGGAGCTGGACCCAGCAACTCCGCTCAGGCAGAAGATGCCCCGGAGAGACTCTCAGCGGCTGTGTAGACCTGGCCAGAGCATGCAGTGTGGGTCCCTGGAGCAGACAGGATGGCCATGGTGTGGGGGGAGCGGTCATGGACTCCTGTGGTGAAGACGTGCAGTTATTCAACCCAGCTAACAGGTGGGGGAGGGGCACGAGCGCCGCAGGGTGGTGGTAGCCGCCACTTCGGACAGGACAGTGGCACGGAGTTCCCATCGTGGCTCAGCGGTTGACAAACCCGACTGGCGTCCATGAGGACACGGGTTCCATCCCTGACCCCTCTCGGGGTCTGGTGTTGCTGTGAGCCCTGGTGTAGGTCGCAGACGCAGCTCGGATTCCGCGTTGCTGTGGCTGTGGTGCAGACCAGCAGCTGCGGCTCCGATTCGACTCCTAGCCTGGGGACTTCTAGGTACCGCGGGTGCGGCCCTAAAGAGACAATTTAAAAAAAAAAAGGCAGAATGACATACACCGCACGCAACTGGGGTAAGAATTGGGTGTGATTGGCAGTCGAGGCACAGCTGGCCTCCAGCGAGAGCCCGCGAGGCAGAGCTGGCCGAGCGGTGCTGGTCCCCGCCTCGTGTCGCAGCCCAGGTGTCACTGGTGCGGGGTTGGCTGGGCACCCTGCCACGCTCGGTTGTGCGGCTTCCACTTCTGGGTCCGAGGTGGCTGCCTGGGTGCTGCCACTGCACCCAGGGGAGGGGCTCGCCGCCCAGCACGTGGTGCTCGTGGCCTCTGCTCGAGTTCCACCGCCTGGCTGCTTGGGGGCCTTGCCCAGCTGCCCGAGGCAGGACCGAGGCCCCTGACCGGGAGGCCGGCACTTGGCTAACGGGGGAGCCGGGGTCTGGGACTGCTGCCTGGCTCCGAGAAGGGGGCCCTTCCAGGTGGTGCTTCCTTCAGAGTGAGAGGTGGGGAGGGCACACGTGGCTCTGGGTGGCTCTGGTCACCTTGTTTCTCTACAGAGACCTCCGTGCGGGCGCATTTGTTAATTCCTCTTTGTGGGTTTTGTGGCTTCGCTCTGCTCTTGCTGCTTCGGAAGGCGCCCCCGAGTGCTGCTTCTCTGGGTTCGGCGCCGAGCTGGGCGCTTCCCTCTCCTGTTTGGAGCAGAGACAGTCAGAGGGCGGGGCAGCGCGGGCAGCGGCCCTTCGCCTGGGGAGACCGGGTGTCTTGGGGTAAGATGCCCCTGGCCTCCTCTCGGCCCAGAGTGATGTGCGTGCAGGGCTTTTACAGAATAATGGCCCCAGGGTCCTGATGAATCATTGTTTGTGGGCTTTTTAGTGTGTGTGTTCCTGGTTTCCTGGAGGGCTAAGCCTTATGTAGTAAGTCTCGTCCTGTCATCCAGCCTTGGGTTAAAAAACAAACAGCATCTGGGTTAAGGATGCGGCGGCCCCTCAGCCGCGGTGAAGGCCATGGCTGCGGCTTGGAGTCAGTCCCTGGCCGGGAACTTGCACGTGCAGAGGACGTGGACCAAAAAAGAGAAGGAAAGGAAGTAATAGTAGTAATCGTGTTTGTTCTGTTGACCTGGCTCGGCTTCTCTAGGCAGGTGGTCCTTTTGATTCTTTTAATGCCGTTTGCACAAATCGCAATAACCTGACCTACCTTAGAACACACACGTGTGTGCACACATGCACACGCGCGCGCGCACACACGAGAAACCCAGCCGGCGGCGGCGGTGTCACAGCCTCTGGCGGATGAGCCTCTACTCTGCGCGGAGGCCACCTGCGGCCCCTGGAGGTGTTCGGGCCCCTCGCGCCTGTGGGGTCGTCACATTAACGAGGGGTGCCCAGCTCTGCTCCTGAAGAGTCACCTCCCCGTCAGACACGCTGTAAGGAATGCCAGCGTCTAGAAACACGAGCCGTGAAAGCCGCCAAAGTAAGACGTGGAGACCCCGAGGCCTCCACCCCCAAATAAGGACTGGAAGGGTTTGGGGCCTTTTGGGGCCGTGGCCGCGGCGAATGCAAGTTCCCAGGCCTGGGGTCGAATCGGAGCTGCCGCAGCCGCAGCCACACGGGATCCGAGCAGCTGCCACCTCCACCACAGCGCACGGCAACGCCGGATCCTCGGCCCACGGAACCAAGCCAGGGATCAAGCCCACGTCCTCGTGGGTGCGGGTCAGGTTCCGCAACAGGAACGCCTGTTTTTTTTTGACGTCCAGTTGTGCGAGCTGCGTACGTGTCTTGAGTGTGGCTTGCCCTGCGTCGGCCACACCACTCGAAAGATGCTCCTGCACCCCCTGGGTTGTCTTTTTCTCTTGTCAGCGGTTTCCTTCGCAGCGCAGACGCTTTAAGCTTAGCTAGGTCCCGTTTGTTTACTTTTGCTTTGTTTCAAAGTTATTTTGATTCTTCTAGCTCCTCTGCCTTGCCGTGTAGACTTAAGTCAGCTTACTGACAGCTCCAAAGCGAAGCCTTGCTGAGCCTTCCCTGGAAATGGGTGAGGTTGTAGGTCTCTGTCGGGGAGAATTAAGGTCCCGGGCCGGGACGCTCTTGACTCCCTGTCGCAGCTGCGGGAGCTGGGGGCACGCGGAGCCTGCGTCTGCAGGGTCAGACCCGGTGCTCCGTCTCCTAAGTGCGCGGCCCTTGACATCGGCCTCAGCTCCTCGCCTCTCACCCGCCGGCCGGGTTCCCGGGGCCTCGCTGGGCGGGTCGGTTCTCAGGGCCTGTGTCCCGACTCCCTCCTTCCTCGGGCCGTCCCACCCAGCGGCCCCGTGGGCTGCGAGAGGAGAGCCTGACGCTCTGGCCTTCCCGCCCTGGCCGGGTCCTCGGCGCGGCTGTGCGGGTGCGGGGCTGCCGTCCCGTCTCTCCGTCTCGCCGCGTCCGCCCCGCGGACGTGTGCGCCCCATCGGGCCGAAGGTGAGCCCGTCTCTTCCTGGCTCAGTTGAGACTGTAATCGAGGGCGGGTGTTGGGGTTTGGTTGTGGTGTGTGACCTACTGTTTCTTTCATGCGTATCTGGATTCCGTTTGCTAATACTGTGTGGAAGATGTTTCCGCGTGTGTCCTTAAAGGAACACCCGTCTGTAGCTTCCTTTCTTACCGCTCTTGTCTGGTGGTGGGGCTGGGATCAGGGTGTTTGCTGAGCTCATAAAACGAATTGAGAAGTACTCCTTCCTCTTGTTTTCTGGAAGATGTTTTGCAGAGCTTGGGGGGGGAGGGTTTGGTTTGTTTGTTTTTGTTTTCGTCTTTGGTCTTTTGTCCCTTTAGGCCACACCCGGGCGTATGGAGGTTCCCAGGCTAGGGGTTGAATCAGAGCTGTCGCTGCCGGCCACAGCCACAGCCACAGCCACGCCAGATCCGAGCCTCATCTGCGACCTACACCACAGCTCACGGCAAGCCTGGATCCTTAACCCACGGAGCGAGGCCAGGGAGCCAACACGCAACCTCATGGTTCCTCGTCGGATTCGTTTCCGCTGCACCAAAACGGGAACTCCCAGAGTTGGTTTTATTTCTTCTTTTTTTTTTTCTTTTTGGCCACACCTGTGGCATGTGGAAGTTCCTGGGCTAGGGATGGAGTTCACACCACAGCCTTGACCGTGCAGGTCCTTAACCTGCGAAACCACCGGGAAACTCCGTTCTCCGAAGGACATGCCCCGAGTGGTCTGCAGTGTCCCCGGTCACGTCAGTCAGTTCCGCCGTGATGTCCCTCTCGGGCCCTGCTGCAGGTCACAGTTCTCCTCTCTTGCTCTTTCCTTGGTGTGGCTGGAGTTTACCCATCGCGTAGCTCTTCCCAAAGAACCAGAATTGGGCGGTTTTTTTCCCGATTCTTGTTGTTCTCAACTTCATTGTTTCTGCTCTTATCCTCCTTATTTGCTTCTTTCTCCCTTTTGGTTTAATTTGGGCTTCTCCTGGTGTCTTAAGGTAAAGCGTGGAATGTGTACTTGAGAATGTTTTTCTCTCGAATGTGAGCATTTAATGCTGCGAGTCCTCCTCTCAGGACTGCTTTAGCTGCATCCCGCCTTTCATGCCACACGAAATATGTCTGATGTCTTTCCAGGCTTCCTCTTTGGCCTGTTGGTGCAGTTGAGTTTCCCAAGGAGCTGGCGTTTTCCAGCTGTCTTTCTGTTGTTGGTTTCTAGCTAATTCCGTTTTTGTCAGCGAGCACACTTTATATGATTTCAGTTCTCATGAGTATGTGTGAGCATTGTTTTATGGCCCAGGCTGTGGTCTGTCCTGGTGAATATTAACTCCTTTCATCCGCCTTGACTCTCACTTTTTCCCCTGTAGTTTGTTTGCCTAGTAAGATGGGGCCTTGCAGAATCAGAGCAGTCCCCTCTGCTCTGAGGGACTGGGCTGGGGTCCGGCAGAGAAGCATTTGCTCAGCTCCCTCCCGGTGCTGGTGTCAGGGACTGTCAGGGGCACATTCTGTCTGTCTCCAACCTGGAGCTGCCCCCGCTGTCGAATCAGGGGCATCTCCTGCCCTGGCAAGCCCTGGTGTCTGTCACCTGGCCCCTCAGCTTGGCAGAGCCAGCACGCGACAGGCTGGCGTCACACCCTGGGCTGGGTAGGGCCCTATAGCGGGGTGGGCAGGGCCAGGTGGGGCCTGCAGGATGGGTGGACCCTGGAGAGGAGGGAGCCAGGCCCTGGGGTGGAGCCGAGAGGGCAGGGGGCCCCGGGAGGCAGGCACGCTTACTGCTGGGAGGGGCTTCCCCAGGTGCTGGTCCCCTGGTCCCCGGGGGCTTCCTGGGTCTGTGGTCCCAGGTGTCCTGTCTGCCTCTCCCCCCCACCCACCCCCCCCGCCGCCCACTGTCCTTGGACCCACCCAGGCCACTTTGCGAGCCCTCGAGGACCCTCGGATGCAGGGGCCCTGGGGATGGGCCTGGCCGGGCCTGGGCAAAGGCTCACGGGCGTCCCTGTGAGCGACCAGGGTGCCAGGGGGGCAGGGAGCCTGAGGCTGGGGCCGCTGCGCAGCAGGGCCTTCCCGAGCCTGTCTGTGCCCCTTGCAGGTTGTGCAGCCTGACCTTGAAGAAGCTGGTGGTGCTCAAGGAGCTGGAGAAGGAGCTCATCGCCGTGGTGATTGCCGTCAAGATGCAGGTGCGGCCTCCCGCGCGGGCGGCGGGACCTTCCCTGTGTGGGCCCGGAGCCCATGCGGATGCTCTGGCGGGTTGGAGCCGCGCCCCTGTGCACAGTGAGGGCAGGAGCCCGCCGTCCCGGGCCGTGGAGGGAGCAGAGCCGGGGGGACTGTCCCCCCACGCGGCCCCGCACTGTGTGGCCTCAGCCAGCAGCGCGCCCCCCCCGCCCCCCGCCCCCCGCCACCGCAGGGCCTGGCGTGCTTGCCTCTCGCTCCCAGGCTGTCACGCTCCATGTCCCAGGGCCTCCCAGGTTCCTCTTTCTGCTTTTGAACGAGGATCAGTGATTCAGGGGGGCCTGGCCCGCCTGCCCCTCCTTGGGGAAAACAGCCCCCTGCCCTCAGAGCTGCCTTCGCCCAGAGGCCCCGGGGGGCACCCCATGCCACGTGGGCTGCCTTGGCCATTTGGGGACCACCAGGTTCCAGGTCGCTTCTGGGGATGGGAGGTCTGTCACCCCGGGGCAGCCAGATGGCACCTCCTGCGACTCTTTGCAGCCAACCTGCAGGTGTGGGGCCCCGTGCCCGGCCACCGCTGCAGGCCCCTACCCCCTGGCATTGCTCACAGGTGGCACTGTGTGGCAGGAATGTCCGTGGGGGGGGTGAAGCGGGGTGGCACTCGGTGCCTATCCTGTTAGGACCCCAGGCTGTGGGCACCACGGGGCAGGAGTCCTGCTTCACCCTCAGCCCCGGGCTGCTGGAGCCCAGCACACCTGGCCCAGGCTCTGGGTGAGGGTCAGCAGGGCCTCCAAACTGGGCGCTCAGGTTGGAGCCTGGAAGGCGTGAGGCCCGTCCTTCTGGTCACTTGTCACCCCCTGAGGAGCAGGGCGCTCTTCAACAAAGATCTGAAGAAATAAATCATTTCACTAAAGAGGCTGCTGTTCTCAATTCAAAGCAGCGGTGCCAGGCTGCACACTGGGGTCGAGGGAACCGGCCCTACTGGGGTGTGGGTGGCACCGGCTGTGACCCATTGCTGGCCTCTGACGTGACCGACCTGCTCCCACTCTGGCCCTGCTCGTCCAGCGCCCAGCCCCCTGAGCCGCCCTGGACCCGGACCTGAAGGAGAACTCGGCCTCTGCTCAGGGTCCCAGGCCCCCTCGGAGCCCCCCTGCCCCTCCCCCTGCCCCCCTCCCCCGCTCAGCTCCCTTGCCAGCAGACCCTCAGGTCCAGGCCTGCCTCCCTTTGGGCATCCTCTCCTACCTGGCCGCCTGCCTCCAGACCTGGTCCTGGCCGTTCCACCCCCAGGTGCTTGTGTCTTGGTCCCCAGGAAGCGGAGGTGCTGGCCTCCCGCGCTGACCTGCCCACACACGTGTGCTCCCTGTCCCCCTGCTCCCTTCTGTGCCTGGACCCGCCACCTGCCACAGGCCCTTCGGTGCAGGGCCTGACGTGAAAGGGGTCAGATGTGCAAGAACTTTGGGGGAACGGCTGTGAGGGACAAAGGGGAACGGGTTGGGGAGTAGGGAGAGTTCCAGACCCCACCTTGGGTGCCTGCTCCCCTCCCCCCGACCCTGAAGGCAGAGGGAGGGGCACTCGTGCACCGACCCTGCCAGGAGCAGCTGCAAGCAGCGAGGCCTCGGCGCCACATGCGTCCAGAGGGCAACAGCTGGCCGCCGTCCACCAGCTTGTGCAGCCTGGTCTCAGCCCACGGGCCACCCCACATGCATGCCCAGGACCCCTCCCTGGGGCTCCCATCGGCACAGTGTCCTGCCCCCCCCCCCGGCCCTCACCCATTTGCCTGCACCCTCATTGGAAGTCACCCAGCACCACCCCTGCCGCATCAGAGCCACCTGGAGGCGGCCGCGCCTCCCAGCTCTGGGTCTGGCTCCTCCTGGTGTCCCCACGTGGTTCACCCGGGCTTTGTTCTGCTGTGTCTGGCTCCCCACACACAGCAGTGTCCCTCAGGCTCGGCCTTGTTGGGACGGCTATTTGTAAAACAATGCTGCAGGAGGCATCTTTAATCCGTTTGGAATTTGTTCTGGTGTGGGTGAGTTTTGAGGTTGGGACCTGTGCTTTCCACACAGGATTCACCAGCCACGCATCAGAGCATTTAGTGAGCAGCTTTGCCTAACCGACCCGAAGGCTCGTGATTACATCCTGCTTCATATCAGCACGTCCGTGTGTGTTTTGGATCTGGTTCTAGACTTCTGCCCTCCCTAGCCTGGGACGGTGCTGCTGTGCTTTGGTTGTTGACCTTTGCACCCACTTTGCTCTCTGGGGGGCAGTCACCCCTCGCGGTACTGCTTTCGCAGGAACATGTGGCCCCACCCCTGCTCCTGCAGGTACTTGCCCCAACCGCCTGCCCCTCGCACTGCACCTGCGTCCAGTCGTTACCTTAAACTTGGCAGCACCCATTCTTACTCTCTCACGGCTTAGGAACAGATTTCTAGAGGTGGACTTGCCCTCTGGCGTATGGACTTTTTTTAAGGCTCTAGACAAATCTTCCCCACAGTGCCTTTGGGAATCGCTGCCCTCAGGCCTCCACCCCAGGCCTGCGGCTCTCATCTTCCTGTTTCATTTTCAGATGCCCTCTTCTGGGAGTTCCCCTTGTGGCTCAGTGGGTTAAGAACCCGACTAGTATCCATAAAGACGCAGGTTGGATCCCTGGCCCCGCTCAGCGGGTGAAGGAGCCAGCATTGCATGGGCTGTGGTGTAGGTCGCAGATGCTGCTGGGACCTGGTGTTGCCATGGCTGTGGTGTAGGCCGGCAGCTGTAGCTCGATGAGACCCCGAGCCTGGGACCTTGCAGATGCAGCGGGTGCGGCCCTCAAAAGACAAAAAGAAAAAAAAGTAAAGACGCCCTCTTCTGAGCCTGAGGTGTCTCCTTCCGTCTCAGGGCTCCAAACGGATCCTGCGGTCCCACGAGATCGTGCTGCCCCCCAGCGGACAAGTGGAGACCGACCTGGCGCTGACGTTCTCCCTGCAGGTGGGCCGGGCGGCCCCGCCCTCCGCCCCGCCCCTCGCCCCGCCCCGCTCCCGCCCTTCTCCCCGCAGGTGGGCCGGGCGGCCCCGCCACCGCGGAGGTCTCCGTCGGGGGGTTCCGTGTGTTTTTGCCCAGCGAGAGCTTTTCATGGCATCGCCATGATGAAGAGAACGTAGTGAGGCCCAAACTCAAATGATCAGTTTAGGTCATTTCATTCCCGTGTTTAGAAAAGATGGGGTAGGAGTTCCCGCCGTGGCGCAGTGGTTAACGAATCCGACTAGGAACCATGAGGTTGCGGGTTCGGTCCCTGGCCTTGCTCAGTGGGTTAAGGATCCGGCGTTGCCGTGAGCTGTGGTGTAGGTCGCAGACGCGGCTCAGATCCCGCGTTGCCGTGGCTCTGGCGTAGGCCGGCGGCTACAGCTCCGATTCCACCCCTAGCCTGGGAACCTCCATATGCCGCAGGAGCGGCCCAAGAAATGGCAAAAAGACCAAAAAAAAAAAAAGGGGGGTAAAAAGCAACTCAAAACATTTGCTAAGAAAAAATGAGGAAGAGCCTGTGGCAGTGTGTTGTAAGGCAGACCCTTTGGAGGCATTTGGGGGTGCTGGTGTGAAGGAGGGCTGTTCAGACCCAACCCGCCCCCAGGGCAGCATCCCCTGCCTGCAGTCCTCTTCCCCTCGCCTGGATTGAGCAGGTGTGCCGGCTTCCTACCCAGCACGCTTGTGTTTGGGAAGTAATGCCAGGAGTTCCAGGTGGTGCAGCGAGTTGCTGCTGTGGCACGGGTTCCATCCTTGGCCCAGGAACTTCCGCATGCCCTGGAGGCCCCCAGAACGAGAGAACTAGCGCTGTTTAGTGCCAAATCATTGCCCCTCAAACCGTTTTTGTCCCCTTTCTTGGAAGACAGGCCTGTGGTTTCGTGAGAACCCTGCCAGCCCAGGGCCTGCCCTCCCCCAAGGCCACCTCACCCCAGCTCTGCCTGGCTTTGCCCGAACCTTCACCCACAGCAGCTCCTGGGTTTTGTGTTGGTTCTTCTTTCGGGGGGTGAGGAGAGTCAGGTTTAGTGGAGTATAATTTCCAGAATATACAGTTCACCGTTTTAGGTTTAGGTAAAGGCCCCCAGGTGTGTAACCACTGCCAGTCAATGTGGGGGGCAGTCCTGTTGGCCCCCGACTTTTGAAGCAGGTTTTTATGGCATCCCCTTGTGGCTCAGCAGGTTACGAACCTCAGTAGTGCCCGTGAGGATTCAGGTTCCATCCCCGGCCTCGCGCGGCGGGTGAAGGATCCGGCGTGGCCGTGAGCTGTGGTGTAGACCGCAGACGCGACCTGGATCCCACATCGATGTGGCTGTGGTGCAGGCCAGTAGCGACAGCTCTGATTAGACCACTCGCCTGGGAACCTCCATATGTCGCAGGTGCGGCCCTAAGAAAAGCAAACAAACAAACGAACAAGTGAAGTAGTTCTATTTGTGCACCCTAAGGAAAGCTGTGCACGTCAGCCTCACGCACACGAGCAAACGCAGGCGGCCTGCACCGCCAGGCGGAGCTGCCCCAAGCAGTTGCCGTCGATCCCGGGATGGCCCCCACCGCCACCCCAGGGCCTGGGCACTGCGCACGCCCCCGGGGATGACCAGCAGGGAGTGAGCCCCTGCCCAGCCGGGTGAGACCCGGCAGGTGTGGTGGGCGCGGCCGCCCGCGTGGCCGTGACACCCCCTTCTCCCGTAGTACCCCCACTTCTTGAAAAGAGAAGGCAATAAGCTTCAGATCATGTTGCAGCGAAGAAAGCGGTACAAGAACCGGACCATCCTCGGCTACAAGACGCTGGCTGCCGGCTCCATCAACATGGCCGAGGTGAGGCTCGGCCGGGCGGCGGGACCTCAGCTTCCCACTCTGCGGGCACCGGCCCTGGCCAGCGGGACGCGTGCTCGGGTGGGTCAGGGGGTGGCATCAAGTTGACGTCCCTGGCGAGGAAACAGGCAAAGGGCCTCCACAAAGAACCAGCTGACGCCACCGAGTCTTGGGGGAATGCGGGGCCCCGAGGGGTGCTTGGGGGGCAGAAGCAGAGGGTCCCCAGGCCCAGGAGCTCTGAGTTCTGGATGGGCCCTGGGGGAGGGGCAGCCGGGAACCCCTGTGTTCTGCCCCAGAGCCTGCCTGAGCCTTCAGGCCTCCTGTGTCCCCTCAGACCCTCCCTGCCCACCCGCCCGTCCAGGACAGGCACAGTCGGTGCCCTGGCTTGGCCCTCCCAGCCACCTACACCCAGGGAGACCCAGAGCAGAGCGGGAGCCAGGCGTGCGAGCTGGCTGGGCCTGAGCTTCTCTGTGATGCTGCCAGGCTGTGGCTGAGTGTCCTGGCTGCTGGACTGCAGAAGCGGGCAGGCAGGCAGGGCCTGGACTCCTCAGGGCCCTGGCAGGCTCCTCTGCTGACCCAGGGTCACCGGTCATCGCCGCTGGCCCAGGGCCTCTGGTCATCCCGGGGCCCCTGCCTGCAGGCCATCAGTGCTCAGAGGACGCCGGAAGATGCCGCCTTGTCCTGCCTGAGTGGAGCGTGATGAGCGCGTGACCACCGGGGCTGTGAAGCCAGCCGTGGTCTCAGTGCGCTGCCCAGACCAGGTGGCCTCTGCAAGAGGCCCGGCTTCCCTCCTGCCCCCTGGTGTTCTTCTGGGGCTTCTGGCGTGGTTCGGAGAGTGCTGGGCCCCCCGCCCAGGCCTAGCCCCCTCCCCGCCAGCTGCCGAGCTGAATCTGACGTGCCCAGGCCCTCGCCCCTGCCCTTCCCAGAGCAGCCGAGCCCTGGCCCAGTGGCCGTGAGGTCCGCCCCCTCACTGTATCGGAGTTCGTACCCAGGTTGGTTTCTGGGCCAAGCTGGGCATGTTCTCACAGCTCTAAGATAGGGAGACTCGGCCAAGTCAGACTTCCCGTTAGGAAGGTGACACAGGTGTGCCGGGAGCACGGCCGGCAGGGTCTGGCCTCAGAGGGCGCGTGCACACGCACGCCGTCAGAGTGACTTGGCCATGGCAGGAAGCAGCCAGATGGCCTTTTTTTTTTGTCTTTTTAGGGCCACACGTGCAGCACATGGAGGTTCCCAGGCTAGGGGTCTGATCAGAGCTACAGGTGGCGGCCTACGCCACAGCCACAGCAACGCCAGATCCGAGCCGCATCTGTGACCTGCACCACAGCTCACGGCAATGCTGGATCCTTACCCCACGGAGCGAGGCCAGGGATCGAACCTGCGTCCTCTTGCTTACCAGTTGGGTTCGTTATCGCGGTGCCACGACGGGAACTCCCAGGGGGCCTTTTTAACTTGGTTTCTTAAGTGGTGGTGATGGTCCTTTCCTCAAAACTATTTCCTTACTTGGCTAAAGAGTTGGCCTCCCCGTGGAGTTCCCGCTGTGGCACAGGGGTTAATGATCCAGCTTGTCTCTCTGGGGATGCAGGTTCAATCCCCAGCCCAGCACAGTGGGTGACGGGTCTGGCGTTGCTGCAGCTGTAGTGTGGGTTGCAGCTCCTGCTCAGGCTCGATCCCTGGCCTGGGAACTTTCATATGCTGCCAGGGCAGCGGAAAAAGAAAGAATACAGAAATAAAACGCAGATGGGTGTGTTCTCTGGCGTGTCGGGGGAATTGCTTGGCTGCCTGGGGCCAGCGTGGGGCGCAGGCCAGTGAGGAGCGGGGGCACGAGGGGTCCTCTCCCCGGTTTGTTGGAAATCTCAAGACGAATGGCCCCAGGGCCTCGCCATCCTAGGCGGCCCCAACCCGGTGGGTGTCCACACAGCCGGGCGGGGCTGGGGGCACAGGCCACGCCCCGCGCGTCTAGAGCCACGCCCTGCCCTCAGGTGATGCAGCACCCCTCTGAGGGCGGCCAGGTGCTGAGCCTCTGCAGCAACGTCAAGGAGGCCTCGGTCAAGGTGGCCGAGATCTGGATCTTCTCCCTGTCCAGCCAGCCCATTGACCACGAGGACAGTGCCATGCAGGCGGGCCCCAAGGCCAAGTCTACGGGTGAGTCCCGCCGAGAGCAGTGTCTCTGCCACGGGCACCACCTCCCGGCCACCACCTTGGGTCTGCAGGCTGCCCTCTGGGCAGCGGGCATCTGGTCCTGCCCCCACCCTATGACATGGTCCGTAAGCAGGTCAGGGGCCTTCCCAGGTCCAGCAAGACTCCTCCATTCACAGTTGGGGCCGTCTGTCCTGAGTGGAGGGGGGGGCAGGCGGGGACCCTGTTGAGCCCGGTGATGGGCAGGAAGGGCCACCGTGGGATGGGGTGGAGCATGTGGGGGCTGGAAGCGCGGCCCCTCCCCCCGGGCGGTCCACCTGCCAGGGCGGGCGGGCCCAGTCCCTACCGCGTAGGGCTGTCTCCCTGCGGTGCCCCTGCACACGGGGGTGGGGGCGTCACTGGGCGCCGGCTGATTGCCGGGACACCGGCCGGAACCCTGAGGCGCCCCCCTTCCATCTGCTCGTTCCGCAGATAACTACTCCGAGGAGGAGTACGAGAGCTTCTCCTCCGAGCAGGAGGCCAGTGACGACGCCGTGCAGGGGCAGGTAACCAGGCGCCACGGGGGGCAGGTCGCAGGGCCACGGGACCCCGGGGGAGACGCCAGCTTTGGGGCCCCAGCGCCCAGCTTCTGCTGACCCCCGGCAGCAGCGCAGTCCCCGGTGGGCCCACCCAAGACTCTCCAGGGCCAGCGTCCCAAGCACCCAGGGCGGGGCCCCGTCCCGGCAGGGAGGGCCTGGGGCGCCGCGCGGGGCCTCAGGTGCCGGGTCTCTGCAGGACTTGGACGAGGATGACTTCGACGTGGGGAAGCCCAAGAAGCAGCGGCGCTCGATAGTAAGAACGACGTCCATGACCAGGGTCGGTGGAAACTGGTTTTACTAACACTGGGGGGGGGGGCGGGGCCGGGGGGGGCGGGGCCGGGCGGGAGCCGGGGGGGGGGGGGGGGGGGGGGGGCCGCGCCGCGTGGGGCCCTCAGGAGGGGGCTCAGGACGCGGGGCGGCTGTCCCAGGCCGTCTCCGGGCACACGTGTTGTCCCCTGAAGCCCAGCTCTGTGGCTTCTTCTGAGGTCCAGTCTCTTTCCCAAATACAGCGTGATGGCGGGAGGCCCCACGCGGTGGCCTTGCCTGGGAGGGGGCTGCGAGGCGCTGGCCGTCGTCAGAGCTTTGCTGGCGTGGGCGAGCCGGGCGGGCGTCCCGTGCCAGCCCCAGGCCGCAGGCCCAGAGGCAGCGGGCCAGGTGGGGCTGCTGTGGTCTTGCCCAGGCCACTCCCCACCGGAGCCCAGGGCGGTCCCCTCCCTGCCCAGACACACCCAGTGGGAGGCCAGTTCCGGTCTGTCCGGGGCAGGTGGGCCCAGGGGCTCGGAAGGACTGTCAGGTCCTCTGGGAGGAAAGTCCAGGCGGAGGCCTCGGCCTGTCACAGAACGTCCCTCTCCACTGGGGGGGGGGCTCACGGTGTCAAGCTGCCCACATGCCGGGTCGTGGCCCCAGAACCGCTCCCAACCGTGCTGGGAAGCCGTGGCTGACCCCGCGCACCGGGGAGCTGTGTGTTCTAGACGGCGGTGCAGCAGCCCCCACGCGCTACGGCAGTACCTGTTTGAGCCTCGGTGCCAGGACCGAGGCCCAGCTTCTGGACAGGAGTGGGGGTCCCCAAGGGTGGCCTTGGTCGGTGGCCGAGGGCGCCCCCGAGCAGATGGGCTCCTGCTCTCAGCCTCCAGATCCCACCGGGCAGGGCTGGTTGGAGGTGGGGCACGGAGGCCTCCAGGAGAACCGCGGGTCTGGCTCTGGGACGGTGGCTCCGTCCTGGGGCCGCTGCTGGGTCTGACCGCGGCTGTGGTTCCTGATGCCCCTGAAAACGCGTACGGTTGTTGCGGTGCCAGAGCTGTGCTGGTGACCGTGCGTGCGGTTAAGCCGCGCCGCCTCCTGCCAGGGCCGCAGGCAGCCTGGGAAGCCGAGGGCCCTGACCCCGCCCCACTTGTCTTGCAGCAGCAGAACTTCAAGCAGAAAGTCGTGGCCCTGCTGCGGAGGTTTAAAGTCTCGGACGAGGTGAGCGAGCAGCCCGAGGAGGGCTCTGGGGGTCCGGGCCGGGCGGAGGCTGGCTCTGCTGCCCGCTGTCCACGCGGCCCAGCCGGTGCCTGCGGTGCGTCCTGAATTGCAACGTGCTGGACAGACCCGGGGCGGGGGGGGTGGGGGCTTCATCTTTGGAGGGCGTGACTTGGGTTGTTGTGTTTTGTGCTTTTTTATGAACTGACTGCATTTCTAGGGCAGCTTCAGGTTCACAGCAGAACTGAGCAGGGGTGCAGCTTCCCCGTACCCCCATCGGCACCATGTGGCCTCCCCACTGCCAACGTACCAAGTGTTTCAGTGTTTTTTTTAGCTTGTTTCTAGTCTCCAAATTTTCATTTTGTTCTTTCTTTTTTTTTTTTTTTTGGCTTTTAAGGGCCACACCTGTGGCACATGGAGGTTCCCAGGCTAGGGGTCGAATCGGAGCTACAGCTGCCGGTCCACACCACAGCCACCGCCACACCGGATCCTTAGCCCACGGAGCGAGGCCAGGGCTCGCACCCGCATCCTCATAGATGCTGTCGGATTTGTTTCCACTGCGCTCCGACTGCAACTCCTAGTCTCCACATTTCTCTGATGAGCTCGTGTAACTTTTAAAACCGGAAGAAAAATGTCTTTTCCTGTGATCAGAAGATTAGTCCCCAGAGTTTGGACCCACCGAGGAGGTGTGGTGGTGCAGTAGGTAAGCCCCAAAGCCTGGTCCTCACACGTGCTCATGACAGTCCGCGAGGCCACGTCCACACAGGAGGGCAGCCCTCGGCAGGTGCTAAAACGGGCCCCCCAGCCGGCCCTCCCCAGCCTGATATCCGCGTTCGTGCTGTTCCTGTCGGGGCTCCAGCGGGCTTTCTGCAGAAATCAGCCAGCCAGTCCTCACGCTTACGTGTAAACACGAGGAGCCCAGAACCAACAAAACAATCGTGAAAAAGCGCAAGGTTGGGGGCCTCACACTGTCCGTTTTCAGAACTGCCCGCAGAGCTATGGCCATCAGGCGTGTGTTGGGGGGGCAGGCAGTGAAGTGAGGATAAGAATCCAGAAATAAATCCTCCTCTTTATGGTCCGTTGATTTTCCACAAGATGCCAAGAGCTTTCAATAGAGGGGAAAATAGCCTTTTCAGCAAATAATCCTGGGGCAACTGGATATCTGCGTGCAAAGGAAGGACACGGACCCCTCACCTCACACCATGTACAGAAATGAACCCACAGGGGGTCAACGACCTAAATGTGAGAGAGAAAACCATACAACACTTGGAAGAAAACGTAGGAGTAAATGTTTGTGACCTTGGGTTGGAAAATGGCTCCTTCTTTTTCTTTTTCTTTTTAGGGCCACACCCTCGGCACGTGGAAGTTCCCAGACTAGGGGTTGAATCGGAGCTGCAGCTGCCAGCCTCCACCGCAACCACAACAACGCAGGATCCGAGCCACACCGGCCACCTCCACCACAGCTCACGGCAACGCCAGCTCCTTAACCCACTGAGGGAGGCCAGGGATCGAACCCGCATCCTCATGGGTACTAGTCAGGTTCATAACCTGCTGAGCCACAGTGGGAACGCCAAGAATGGCTGCTTAGATCTGACACCAAGAGCGTGAGCAAATAAAGAAAAAATAGATAAGTTGGGTTGCATCAATATTTAAAACTTCTGTGCCCCAAGTAATACCGTCCAGAAAATGAAACAGCAGTCCACAGGGTGGGAGAAAAAATTTTACAAATCACGTATCTGATAAGGGACTCGTATCCAGAATATGGAACATTGGCAACTCAAAAGCAACACAGTTCAAAAAGCAACTGTCTGCTTTAAAAATCGGGCAAAGGTTCTGACCAGCTGTTTCTCCAAAGAAGAACTGCCAACAGCCACTAAGTACGCGCCAAGATGCTTGGCGTCGCCTGGTCAGCAGCAGACGGGGCCACAGCGAGACCGAGGCCTGGCGCCCACCAGGGCGCCGTCAGCAGGAACGTGGAAAATGAGTGTCAGTGAGGGTGCGTGACCAGCGGAACCCTTACACGCGCTGCAGGGGACCAGAAACGGTGCGGCCACTTTGGGAGACAGGCTGGGGGTTCCTCAAGGTTAGATGCAGACGCTTTCCCGGAGGCCAGCGACCCCTGCTGAGCTTACCTGCAGGATGGAAGCACGTCCACACAAAGTCTGCTAAACAGTCACAGAAGCTCCACTCGTGGCAGACGCTGGCAACGCCCTCCGCCGGCCGCGGGCCGACAGGCTGAGCCCCACCGTCGAGGGCACGCTGCCTGGAGGGGCCCGCTGTGGGCGGATGCACGCTGCCATAGGTACCTCGCGCTGAACACGAGGAGGCCGTATGCCAAGGGCTTCCACTTTGCTGTCCTGAGAAGGGCCCAGCGCGGGGGGACGGGGGCGGGGACACCTGGCCAGGGCGGCCCTTTGCCTCCCGATGGCAGGGGTCCCGCACGGCCCGCACTGTCAGCGCCGCCCTGTGCTCCTGTGCTGAGCACACTGCCCAGGACAGCCTTGCCACGCACAGTGCCCGCTGCCTGGAGGCGCAGGGGACGCCCCGCGGTCTGGAGCACGTGGCGGGAGGAAAGCTGCCGGGTGGCCTCTCCCCTCGCCGGCGGCTGCCCCCCCCCCCCCCCCCCCGCCCCGGGCCGGCCTCTCACAGCCGACGTCCCCGCAGGTCCTGGACTCGGAGCAGGACCCTGCCGAGCATGTCCCCGAGGTGGAGGAGGACCTGGACCTCCTGTACGACACGCTGGACGTGGAGAACCCCAGCGACAGCGGCCCCGACATGGACGACGACGACAGTGTCCTCAGCACCCCCAAGCCCAAGCTCAGGTGGGCGCGGCCGCGCGCCTGCAGCGCATGCGCGGGAGCCGCCCGGCGGCGGGGGCCACGCCGGGGCCGCGGGGGCCGGAAAGGGGGCGTGGGCTCGGCACGGGGGAGGCGGGGGACACAGAGCCCAAGGCTGGCCTCGGTCCGCGGCGCCTCCACAGGTGAGGGGGCAGAGGGACAGGGACCGGTTTGCCTTCGGGAGAGGCCTCTGGAACCTGCTGGGCCCAGTTGGAAGGCAGCTGAGGGCACTCCTCCTGGCTGTGGGCTGGGGGGCACTGGGGGGGCTGTCGCAGGAGGGCAGTGAGCGTGTGGCCACAGGGCTCTGTCCTGTGGCGAGACGATGGTGTCCTGCCCCTGCTGGGCACCGCCGTGAGGCACAGGTGCATGGGGGGGGGGCAGGATGCGTGTCGGGAACACCAAGGCCCGCGGGCAGCAGCCGGGAGCCAAGGGCACAGGGACGTCCAAGTCAGCCAGGAGCAGGTTTTTGTCTGTTTGCTTTCTTTCTTTTCAGGACCACACCCGCGGCACATGGAGGCTCCCAGGCTAGGGGTTGAATCGGAGCTACAGCTGCCGGCCTACACCACAGCCACAGCAACAGGGGATCCCAGCCGTGTCTGCGATCTACACCGCAGCTCATGGCAACACCGGATCCTTAACCCACTGAGCGAGGCCAGGGATCGAACCCGAAACCTCATGGTTCCTAGTCGTTTGCACTGCACCACGATGGGAACTCCTGGTTTTTGAAACTTCTCTAAAGACTCGTAGAAGCTCCCTAGTAGGGCAGCAGGTTAAGGGTCTGGTATTTTCTTTGCAGTGGCGTGAGTTCAATCCCTGGCTGTGTGGGGGACCCAAAAAACTCCCCAAACCCAAGTGTACGTAAGACCCCGGCAAGAACACAGGCAGGGGCTTGCTCTCCTGCACCTGCTGCAGCCCTCAGACCCACGGCCGGCCTGACCCAGCTCACAGCACAGGCTCCCTGAGCTGACGACCAGAAGTTACGCTCCTTCTCGAGGCTGGGGTCTGGGGGCTCAGCCGTGTGGCTACAGGACAGGGGTCCCGCTTCCCTTCTGGCCTGCTGCCCCCTCCACGTTCAAGGGCAGCACCACGGTCCTGACCCTCAGCCTCCCTCTGCCTTCAGCTGGAGAAGAGCTCCACTTTCACCGGTCCCCTGCCCGAAGCCCCGAAGCACCAGCTGTGCCTGCAGGCGAGCCCTGGCCAGCTAGCGCCCAGGCCTAGGGGTGAGGCACGGGCGTCTTGGGGCCCTGATCCTGCCGGCCAGAGTTCCCGCCCCTCGTTTCAGCATGGCCCTGACTCTGCCCTCCATGACCTGCTACCTGCTGAGTGGGGCGCTCGGCCTGGGTTCGCCCCACCCGGCTCTTCGCTGGCAGCTGGCTGTGGCCCCGGGCCCCTGCCGGCCCTCCAGCAGGTTGTGGCTGGAGGTGGGGCGTCTGCCGCCAGGACTAAGGCCCGGAGCAGAGGGGCCTCCGCTGCTCCCAGACCCTCTGCGTCCTCGCCTGTGCCGTGGTCCTCCAGGCTGGGGCCCTGCTCGGCCCCAGACGCCCCGCCAGGCGTGGCGGCTGGGCCTTCACCCTGGGGGGTACTGGACAGTAACCTCCTCTCTGTCCCCCCCCCCAGGCCGTACTTCGAAGGCCTGTCCCACTCCAGCTCGCAGACAGAGGTCGGGAGCATCCACAGCGCCCGGAGCCAGAAGGAGCCTCCGAGTCCAGTGAGTGACCAGGACCAGGGGCTCCGCTGGGGTCTCTGAGTCACCCCCGGAGTCTGACACGGTGGCGCACTCCTGGGTTCTGGCGTGGCCAGTGCCAGGTGGCTGTTGTGGGTGACCGTGAGCCCATGGTCCAGGACATGCCAGCCGGTCTCGCCGGGCTGCCTCCAAGCCCGGAGCCCCTGCCCAGGGTGCACCAGCCTCTGCACCAGCGCCCACCACAGCCCGATTCCTTCCCGCCTCCTCCCCACAGGCTGACGTGCCCGAGAAGATGCGGGCTCTGGGCACCAAGCAGCCGAGCGACAGCACCTCCGATTCCGTGGCCCAGGTAAGCGGGGGTGGGGCTGCGTTTGGACACGGCACGCCGGCACGGAGCCCACTTCCCCGCTGCCTTAGCACAGCGGCTGCCGACGTGGCGGGCTGCAGAGGCAGGTGCTCCTGTTGCCAGAGCTCAGAACGGGCACCCAGAACCACAGGGAGGGCCCCCTGCGTTCACGCCCCCAGGTGTGCTCGGGGCCCTGGGATTCACCCCCTGTAGGTGTGCTCGGGGCCCTGGGTTCACAGCAGCTCTGGGTGGACAGCAGGAACAGGCCCGCGAACACCGTGTTGGTCCTGCTGCCCTTGTGGGGGTTCCCAAGGAAGGCCCAGGGCAGGTTTGGGGGGTTCGGTGCTGCTTTCCCGTGGCGGCCTGGCCTAGGGCCTTGTGGTTGGCAGTTAGGGTCAGCTGGCTTCCCAGGGCACACTCAGGGAGCCCCCAGCCCCAGAGAGGCCTAAACTCCACCACCCAGACCATGGCCCCTGAGGCCCAGGAGTACCGTGCCAGGCGTTCGTCCCCAGTGCCTCCCTTCTCTGCCCGTCAGAGTGCACCCGCCCCCGGCGAGCAGCCAGCACAGCCTGAGGACAGCCCGGAGGCGGAGACCTCTGCTCTGGACGTGTTCACCGAGAAGCTGCCACCCAGCGGACGCATCACCAAGACGGAGTCCCTGGTCATCCCGTCCACCAGGTGACTGGCCGCTCCGGGGGAGCCTTCGGCCAGGCGATGCCTGCCTGGGCCAGCGTGGGAGGGCGTGTGGGCGTCCCCCGGGGGCAGCACTCAGCGTCACAGATCCCCAGGCCCTTCGCTGGGGGGGTCATACTGGCCCCCCTCCCCCCTTTGCCGCCAGCCATGCACAGGTCTGACCGCCTGGGTGTGGCTGCTGTGGGGGCAGGGAGGCCCGTGGTCCCCGTCTCCCGTCCCCTGGACCAGACAGCATCAGCCGTGGCTGCTGGGGCCGTGCTTGTGCTGGAGCTGGTGGACGGCACCTGCCAAGCCCCTGTGCTGGGCGCCGGGGGAGCCGGCCCCACGGCCGTGCGCCGCCTGGAGGGCACAGGGTCCAGGACCAGCCCCTGCCTCCCGGCGTGGGTCAGCCGATGGGGTGGGGGTCTGAGTTGCCATGACCCGGGCGGCTTCCTGGTGGCACCCGCCTGCCGGGTGTCTCCCGTGCCCTCGTCCCCTCCCCCACCGGAGCCCCTCCCCGGTCCCTGTGCTGTCCTGCCCGGTCCCCCACTGCCTCTAGGGCCTTGGAGGGAGCGTGGGGCTGGGGCGGTCCCCGGCCGCTCCCGAGGTCGCGGCCCCACAGCTGAGCGGCCCTCACTTTAAAGCGCGTGTGTTCCGTGTCAGCCCCCACCTCACAGAGCAGCGCCCCCCGCCCGCCGTGGCGCGCACACCCCTCACAGAAGCGAGACGCAGGCTGGTTTTCACCCCCGGGAGCCGGCAGTGGGAGCCAGTGGGGCAGGCCCATGAGGCGCCCAGTCCCACAGGGCTTGGTGTGGTTTCTGGGACAGGAACTTTCCAGAGCAGTGGGTCTGGAGGCTGGCGTTTGCCTGGTGGGGGGCGCACATGGGCCTGTGCCTGACTGGAAAGGGGTCACCCAGAGCGCCAGGATGCTGGGCCCTGGCCTGCACCAGGCTTGTCCCCGGGTGGCGGTCCTCAGTCCTCACAGACGCCCCCCCAGGGCCCTCGAAGGTGCCCTGCGTGCCCACGAGCCAACAGCAGTGGGCGGGGTCCACCCAGGGCACCTGGCACCGGGGTGCAGCCCTGTGCCCTCCGGGGCTGGTGGGCTCTTGGGGCCCGTGTGGCCGCCCTTCGTGGCCTCCAATGCCACGTGCTTCCCTGGGGCCCTGAGCGCCTGTGGCCGCCTTCCCCGCAGGTCCGAGGGGAAGCAGGCCGGCCGCCGGGGCCGGAGCACTTCCCTAAAGGAGCGGCAGCCGGCGCGTCCGCAGAGCGAGCGGGCCAACAGCTTGGACAACGAGCGCTGCCCGGACACGCGGAGCCAGCTGCAGGTGCGGGGCGGGGGGGGGGCGCGCCCACCCGGGCAGGTTCCACGGCCTCCCCAGGGCCCACCCCGGGCTGAGCAGCTTGAGGGTGAGGTCGCCTGCTCCCTGGAGGGCTTGTTGGGGCTGCCCACTCTGGTCCCCGGCGGCCGTGGGCCCCGCAGCCCCTTCGGCCCCGCGCCTCTGTCCAGAGCAAAGCCAGGGTCTGCACGTGGGGCCGGTGAGGGGCAGCTCCCCTCACGCCCGGCGTGGTGGGGCCTGTGTTTGCAGATCCCTAGGAAGACCGTGTACGACCAGTTAAACCACATCCTCGTCTCCGACGACCGGCTCCCCGACAACATCATTCTCGTCAACACCTCAGACTGGCAGGGGCAGGTGGGGAGGGGCTGGCTGGGCGGCCTCCCTGCGGGGGCGGGGGGGGGGGGGGTCGGTGCGTGCCCCCCCCTGCAGTGGGGGAGGGGCTGGGCGGCCTCCCTGCGGGGGCGGGGGGGGGTCGGTGCGTGTCCCCCCCCTGCAGTGGGGGAGGGGCTGGGCGGCCTCCGCGGTGGGGGCGGTGCGTGTCCCCCCCCCTGCAGTGGGGGAGGGGCTGGGCGGCCTTCCTGCGGGGGCGGGGGGGGGTCAGCGCATCCTCTCTGCGGGGGCGGGGGGAGGGGGGTCGGTGCGTGTCCCCCCCCTGCAGTGGGGGAGGGGCTGGGCGGCCTTCCTGCGGGGGCGGGGGGGGGGTCAGCGCATCCTCTCTGCGGGGGCGGGGGGAGGGGGGTCGGTGCGTGTCCCCCCCCCTGCAGTGGGGGAGGGGCTGGGCGGCCTCCGCGGTGGGGGCGTCTGGCCAGCCTTGCCCCTTGTGGACCCTGAACCCCGCGGCTCACGCCCCCCCGGCCCCCCAGTTCCTCTCAGACGTCCTGCAGCGGCACACGCTCCCGGTGGTGTGCACGTGCTCTCCGGCCGACGTCCAGGCGGCCTTCAGCACCATCGTGTCTCGGATACAGAGATAGTGAGTCCCGCACCTTCACCTTCCCTGCCGTGTGTGCGGATCCGGGCGGCGGGGGGGGGCGGGGAGCAGCGGCCCAGGCGGGGCCCGCAGACCCGGCTCGGGTTTGGGGGCCGAGGGCTGCCTGCCGTGGAGGGGCGCGGTTTAGGGGCGCAGCGACGCCCCGAGCTCTGTGCCCCGAGCTGTGCCCTGGGGGCGCTCAGCGAGGTTGGTCCTCCCAGCAAGGACGGTTCCCTGAGGCGTCCGTCCCCTGTCCCCCGCAGCTGCAACTGTAATTCGCAGCCCCCGACCCCCGTGAAGATCGCGGTGGCCGGAGCGCAGCATTACCTCAGCGCCATCCTGCGGCTCTTCGTGGAGCAGCTGTCACACAAGACCCCCGACTGGCTGGGCTACATGCGCTTCCTGGTCATCCCGCTGGGTGAGGCCCCGCGGCTCGGTTCTGCCGGCGGCCCTCCCAGACCGGCCCACAGTTAGGGCGGCCCGATACCGTGCGGGCTTGGGGTCAGGGGCACTGGCCGGGTGGGCTTTGGCCCCTTGAAGTGACCCGGGTCCCCAGTGCTCGAACTTCCCCGGCTTCCGGTTTGCGTGGTTTGTCTCAGCACCAACTCCTGTTCCCCTGGCAAGTGCTGCGTCCTCGAGGAGACCCCGCCCGCCCCACAGCGCCAGGCCACGGGCGCCCAAGGCTGGTCTGGGCGGTGGGCTGCCAGCTGCAGGTCGGAGCCGCGCCCCCTGATGCGCTCCCCTTGGCCCGCAGGCTCCCACCCGGTGGCCAGGTACCTGGGCTCCGTGGACTACAGGTACAACAACTTCTTCCAGGACCTGGCCTGGAGAGACCTCTTCAACAAGCTGGAGGCCCAGAGCACAGGTGAGGCCCGGCCCCTGCCCCACACCCACGCCTCGCCCCCCGCCCGCCCTCCGGGGGCGTGGCCTGTTCGCTGCCTCCCGAGGGGAGAGCTGTGTGCTGAGCGCCTGGGAGGAAGGTGGGGTCAGGGGACAGGGCCGGGGTGACCTCCGCCAGGGTGCTCCCCTTTGCCTGCCGTGAGCCACGGCGCTCTCTGGCGACTGGGCCCGGGGGGGGATGTGGAGAGACCTGGCTGCCCTGGCCTAGGGCCCTCGGAGGGTGGCGGCCACAGGACCCCTCCCGGTCTCCTCGCGCAGTGCAGGACACGCCGGACATTGTGTCGAGAATCACGCAGTACATCTCGGGGGCCAACTGCGCCCACCAGCTGCCCATCGCAGAGGCCATGCTGACCTACAAGCAGAAGAGGTACCTCTGGGCCCGGGCGGGTGCGCGGTGGCCAGGGGGACCCGCTGTCCCTCTGCGGTCTCGGCCCAGGCGGCCTGCGTCCTCGCGGCCCCAGCTCACTGGGGGCTCCTCGGGGCTCCCGTGCTGGGATGGGGGTGCCTGCGAGCCACCCAGGCGGCTCCCCGTTTTCCTGGGCCACAGCACCCTTCCCCGGTCTGCGTCGGAATTAGGAGAAGCTGGTTGCTTTTTCTTTTTTTGTGTGTCTTGGAATTTCCCAGAATAAACGTTGCGGGAATAGTGGTTATGCTGCTGCTCCCTGCGGTCTGGGCGCAGCTCCTTCCACCACTTGGGCGTGTTGCCCAAGGTGCCTCACGTCCACCTGCCCAGAGCAGACAGCGGCCAGGAGCCCTGGCTGGGATGCCCGCACACGGGGGCGGGGCTGGGGGCACAGGCTGGGGCCCTGAAGGTTCAGGAGACCGGGCGGCCCCTTAGCCGGGCCTCGAACAGGGTGGGGAAGGGCCAGTGCGGGAGGTGGGCTGGAGGGGCGGGCGGGCGGCTGCGGCTGATCTCGTGGACCAGGCAGAGGGTCTCTGCTCCGCAGAGGGGCCGATGCGCAGCCGCTGAGGCAGAGACAGACCCGAGCCGAAGCCTCCGCCAGGTGCCCGGGCCGCTCAGGGCCCCCGCTCGCCAGGGGTGTGCCGAACCCCTGCAGCCTGCGGAGCCGCTCCCGGGCGCCTGACAACGTCCTGTTTTTCTCTTTGGCGGCTTTCTAAAAAGGAGAAAGAACTTTCATTTTGACTTTACCCTCAGGTACCACTGTCCCTGGGTCCGAGCACCTGTCCGTCCGCTGGCTGGTCTTTAGGGCTGTTTAGCAGTGTCCGCAGCTGGGGCTGCACCCTCAGATTTGTGTCCCTACCGGGAGTCGGGTTGGGGAGCCCTTTCCCACCCGCTCCTCCCCCTGCCCACCCCCGGCTCCAGGGACTGCAAAGCCTGGATGTAGCCAGGCAGGCCCTTTGTTTCAGTCCAGAGTTTGGGTGAAGAAGCGGCCGGTTTGACCTTTCAGCAGGTCGCTGTGGGACCACCTCTTAGAGCAGCGGGGCCGGTGTCCCCTGAGAGCCGCTGACCTTGGGCACATCGTGCTTGTTAACTGGCTCGCACGCCAGCAGCTGCTGCAGGACGGCGCTCACGCTGCCTCCACCCTGGGGAAGGGGAGGCCAGGCGGTGGGGAGCCTGTCGCGGCGCCCTGGTCAGCGGCCAGCTCGAGCCCAGCTCCAGGGCACCCCCAGGCAGCAGAGAGCAGCTCGGGCGTTTTCCCAGCGAGGTTTTGTGGCTCATCTGGATGGGTGGCCGACCCAGGCAAGGAGCTCTTCCACCCTGGGCACCCTGAGAGCTGCCCTTCCACATGGGGCCCCTGCCTGCCTGGCACCCGGTGCTGGGTCCCTCGGGGCACTGCTCTGCCCAGGTCTCCTGGGAAAGCCCCCCACAGAGGGTCCTTGAGTCCCTGGCAGTCTCATGGCTGGGCCCTGGGACAGGCCAGGAGGAGGGTCTGAGCTGGTGCAACTGTCCTGCTAAACAAGCCTCAGCGGGCTAGAGAAAGACCAGCCGTGGTGTGCCCTGCTGACCCCGCGGGCTGTCCTCAGGCCGGCGCCGCTGTCTGCACCCGCCTTAAGTGGAGGCTCCAGGAGCCTGCCGTGTGCTTCGCTGCCTGGGCTGCAGCTTCCGAGTGTACCACACTCGGCTGGTCTGAGCAGCAGGCAGGGGCTCTGGAGACCCTGCACCTCATCCTGCCTCCTGCGCCAGCCTCCGCGTCACAGTGGTGACACCGGCACCGGGGGAGGGGCTTCCAGATGCCTTGGGTGCAGCCCCCCTCGGAGCCCAGGGCCAGGAGGGCAGGCTCTGTCCTGGAGGGGTCCTGAGACCCGGGGCCCACGAGGGCCTTGGCAGGGGGATCCTCTCTGCCCAGCACCGGCACCCGCCTGAGGTTGGACCCCATCGTCGGTGCCCCCGGCACCTGCTGGAGGTCTGCCCAGCGCCCCACACCGGCCTCACGAGGGTTGCGCCCCCTTAGCTCCCACCTCCCGACCTGAGAAGTGGACGCACGTTTCGCACCTCCCCCCACAGGCCGTCTCCTGAGCCAGGCCTGGGGGGCCTCGCCCGGGGTCCTCGCCCAGAGCCACGGGCTCCAGCCGCAGGAGCTCTGGCCGCTCCCCCCCCACCCCTAGAATCCTCCTCCACGTGCAGGGTCCGGGCCGAGGGGTCTCAGTGGAAGCCGGTGTCACCCCCGTCCCGCGGGGCGCATGCCCTGTGCTGGATGTCGTCTGCATGGCCGGGGGCACGGCTTGGCTTTGCCGCTTCGTGCTGTGGAGTCCCCTGAGCCCCGCCTGAGACCTCGTCTGCCTCCCTGCGTGGGGTCGGGGGAGGGCCGTGGGGCGGTGGCTCGCGGAGGGAGTCCCTGAGGGTCGGAGCCCGGGGCCGCCCAGGACCTCCTGCCCCTCGCATGCAGAGGAGGCCTGGGCACAGGATTTGGGTTGTTTTATTGTTTGAAGTGAAATAAGGAGGCGTCTCCTCTTTCAACTGTGTCCCCTTAGAAAAGAAGAAGAGCCGGGATTTTCCGTGGAAAGAACCTGCAGGTTCTTTCATCCAAAGATGGTCCTTGCGGGGAGGAGGGGCGGGGCTGGGGCAGAGGTCGTGGGTCCCCGTGTCCAGGTGGCGCCCGGGGGAGACGGTCCTGCCAGGCCCAGGAGTCCCGTGCGGGGACTGCAGTCTACGCTGGCCCCGGGCCAGGGCCCCATGTCCCACTGGGGCCACACTTCATGGGGCGCGGGCCTTGCAACCCGCGGGGCAGCGAGGGCAGGGCCGCTTACGAGGCTCCTGTTCCCGAGAGCTGGTGCCTGGGAGCCCCGCTGGGCCAGAGACTTCTCCCCGAGCGACACCCCGGGCCCCTGACGTGCATGGCCTGCACGTGAGTGGGCGCCTGCCGAGAGCCGCTCTGTCTGGGGAGATGAGTCAGAAGCAGAGCTGAGAAAATGGCTCAGAGAGCAGGCCCTCGGCTGCATGGACGCCACCAGCCAAGGAGACACCTCTTTTCCCTGAGGTGGGGGCAAGGGGGAGATGGCCCAAGACCGGCCCTGCCCCGAGAACTGACCGGAAGGCCCAGATGGAGGCGCTCTTCCTGCTGCTGATGGAGCCTCCTTCTCGAGTCCCGAGGGCGAGCCCTGGACCACAGCCCAGGCCAAGGGGGACAGCAGTGGGCAGCCTGGCCAGCCCTGGCCTCGGAGGAGGAGGAGGGGAGATGCCGACACTGGACAGGCTGTGACCAGCGGTGCCGTCGAGGCTGAGGTCCCGCCGAAAGTCACACCGAGCTGCTGAGCTCCCCGCAGCAGCTTGGCCCAGGGCACTGCGTCTCACCTCGGGCTGCTCTCTGGGCATCGTTCTGCTCCAGCGTGGCATGCGCACCCATCACCGAGGCCCCCAGGGGCAGCAGCTGTACCCGGACCATCTGGGAAAAAAGTCTTCGTGGTCTGGCTTGGGAGGAGGCCCAGCTGTGCCTGGGCACCCTGGGGTACCACCCTCTCTTGGGGCCGAGTGGGGAAGGCCAGCCGCGGGGCTGGCACAAAGGCCTCTGGGCAGCGGGCTGCAGGACGGCAACCTTGCCTGGACCTCGGCGAGGCTGCAGGCTCCACCTTTCCCCTCTGAGCTGCCCCACGGGCCTCTGGGCCTCAGGTCCAGAGACGCGTCTGCCTTCCCGTGTGTCGGAAGGGACCTGCGGACAGAGGGCCCTCCAGGCCCTGCAGGCGGGGTGGGGCCGGCGCCCGTCCTTGGGGAGAGGGTAACTCTGTTTTCCTTGTCTCAGCCCGGACGAGGAGTCCTCTCAGAAGTTCATTCCCTTTGTCGGGGTGAGTACTTCCCGCGTGGGCCGTTGCTTTGCCCAGCCCGGTCCTGCCTCTTGTGGCAAAAAAGGTCTTTTATAAGCAGTCTCTTTTTGCGTTCACGCGGCACATTCCAGAACTTCCTTCACCAGTTTGAGTTGAGGGCCGCCTCTCGTGTGCCGAGTGGGATGAGTGCTGCTGGCGTCTGCGCAGCTGGCAGCCCCCCGGGCCGAGGGGTCCAGTTCTCAGCACTGCCCTGGGCCTCGCGGCCAGTGTCAGACTCGGCTGTTGGGACAGGCCCCACCGCATGGGTCAGAGGGCCACCTCTGTCCCTCAGGACCTGCAGGGCAGGCCTGCTTGGCCAGGTCGTGGCCTGTCTGTTGGGAGGTTTTGCTTTTCCCGCCCTGAGGAGTCCGGGCTGCTCCCCGCCGCCGGCCCAGTTCCCACAGCCCCGTCCCCTGTGGTCTCCAGCGCAGGCGTCTGCTGTGAGAGCCACGCAGCCGCTTGGTAGGCAGGGCCACGGGCGGGGCAGGGCCTCCGGGCCTCGGTTTACCCTGGTCAGGCGTCCAGGTGGCTGCTGGCCTTGCCGAGAGAGCCAGCCTGGAGCAGCCCGTCCTGTGGAAGCTGCCCCGGTGACGGGAGGGCCCTGTGCCCTTGGCTGCCCTTGAGGCGCCACCGCGCGTGCATGAGGCGGGGCTCGTGGTTGTGATTTTCTTTAACCTGACACTGCCTCCACCCTGTCTCCATGGGTCTAGGACCCCCTCAGCCTCGCAGGGTCGGCGTGGCACCCGCCTGGTGTGGTCCAGGCACTTCCCGCCCTGCTGGACAGGGCTCCCCCCGCTCCAGTGTCTGGGACCCCCCTCTCTCACGGGGTCCACACAGGGCCAGTGACAGAGGCTCCCAGCTGGCAGGGCTCCAGAGTGGGACCCGAGAGGTTGGGCCATGGGAGAGGGTGCCCCCCAACCCTGGCGAGGCCCCCGTGTCCTGACCCCTGGCCACAGAGCTGGCAGCTGTGGGCCTGTGCCTTCGTTCTGGGAGCGCGGCGTGGCCAGAGCGCTGCCGCTGAAGGGTGTCTCCCAGGCCACCTGCAGGGGGTCCCTCACTGTGACCTGTGCTGCGGCTGAGCAGCCAGGCAGTGGCTCCCTGAGCCCAGCTCTGCCCCAAGGACAGGAGGGGCTGGGACCCCGCTTGGCCCCAGGAGCCCCGGGGGGGTGGGGGGTAGGGGGCGCAGACGGCAGGAGCAGGAAGCGGGTCTGGAGCCCGGGGGTGGGGGGTGGGGGGGTGGCGGCCCAGCCCCACGCTCCCGCCCGCAGCAGCCTGTTGCCTTCCAGGTCGTGAAGGTTGGGATAGTGGAACCAGCTTCGGCCACATCAGGTAACCTGGGGCTGGAGGGAGGGCGGGCGTGAGCAGGACCTCTCCCTGGGGCTTCTGTTCCCCGAGGGGCCGGCCCTGCCCCCGCACTCGCCCTGCAGCGCACGGCCGCCTCGGCCTCAGAGGGCCTGGGGCTGCGGGGCAGGCCCACGGGGTGCTAAGCTCCTCCCGACTCCTTCCCCAGGCGACTCAGACGACGCGGCCCCCTCCGGCTCCTGTGTGCTCTCGTCCACCCCGCCGTCCACGTCTCCTGCGGCCAAGGAGGCCTCCCCCACCCCGCCGTCCTCCCCGTCCGTGAGCGGGGGCCTGTCCTCCCCCAGGTAAACGCAGCCGTGCGCGCCGTCTGCCCCCCACCCGCTCACGGCACCCACCCCCGTGCGGCAGAGGCTGGGCTGAAGACGGCCAGGGTCCCTCACGTCCTGGGACCCGGGAGCCAGGGAGCAGAGGGTCAGACAGAAGGCCTCGGGGCACCCTCAGATGGAGATGCCCGGCCTGAGGGGTGGGGGCGCCAGACCGCCCAGTGCCCGGGGGTGACCAGGGCCCGGCCCCGGCCTTCCTGGGGACAGAAGCCAGCGTCTGTGAGGGGGGTGCTCCGCACATGGCGGGTTTGGGGGACGCGGCTGCGAGTAGGTGAGAGGTGGGTGGCGTGGCCAGCAGTCCCTCGGCCACCTGTGGGCGCACACAAGCAGAACCAGCCCAGATAGGACGGCCGCACGGTCAGGGGCCGTGCCTCAAGGGGTGGTTGAGCTGGCCCTCCAGACGCCAGCGGCAGCGGGGCGGGCCCCGGGCCCGGACACTCCTGGACGAGCCCAGCACCGTGACGACGCCAGGGCCGCGCGCAGGCCGGGCTGTCCCAGGAGACCCGTGCGGCCCCCGGCGGGCTGCAGGTTGGGGTTCCCTCTGCTGGTCAGCCGCTGCAGGCGGGCACCCCCTCCCTGTGCCCGCCTCCGGGATGCTGATCACCTGCTGAGGACGGAGGGGTGAGCCTCCCTCGTCTTTCACAGCCAGGGCGTCGGCGCCGAGCTGATGGGGCTGCAGGTGGATTACTGGACGGCAGCCCAGCCCGCAGACAGGAAGAGAGACGCGGAGAAGAAGGACCCACCCACCACCAAAAACACACTCAAGTGCACCTTCCGGTCTCTCCAGGTCAGCAGGCTGCCCAGCAGCGGCGAGGCCGCGGCCACGCCCACCATGTCCATGACCGTGGTCACCAAGGAGAAGAACAAGAAGGGTGAGGTGGGGGAGGTGGGCCGGCCGACGGGCACACGGAGGGGCAGCCGCGCCGGGCCTGGGGGCGGCCTCCGACTGGAGCCCGAGCGAGGCGACCTGGTGGGCGGGCGGGTGGGCGGGCGGGGGTCCGGGGCCGGGGTGAGCCCGCTGGCCCCTGGCCCTGGAGGAGCGGTGGGAGGACAGCCTGGCCCCTTTTCCCTAGTGATGTTCCTGCCCAAGAAAGCCAAGGACAAGGACACCGAGCCCAAAAGCCAGTGCATCGAGGGCATCAGCCGCCTGATCTGCACGGCCAAGCACCAGCAGAACATGCTGCGGGGTGAGCTCCGGGGCCCCGGGGGGCGGGTCCAGGCCGGTCCCATAAGAAGCGAGGCCGAAGCCAGGGACCGCTGCTCTTGCGAAGCTGTGGTCCTGCCGCAGAGCGCGTTCCCTCGTTTGAGCTCACTGGGAGGCGGCCCCTCGTGTGCTCAGGACAGCTCTTCACGTTCCGAGAAGCGATGTCTCAGTCCTTTCCGCTCTTTCTTTGGGAACGTGCCTGAGGCACGAGCAAGTTCCCGGGCTAGGGCTCGAGCCCGCGCCACAGAGGTGACCATGCCAAACCCTTAACCCAGCAGGCCACCAGAGAACTCCCTTTCTGCTTTCTTAAGAAATTTACGTATCTCAGACTTTTTCTAGAGGATACCCTGCAACTGACCCATTCGGAAGGTGGGGCTCTGAAGACTTCTCTTTCACGAGCTCAAGGCTGCCTGCCGACCGCAGTGGGCGGGAAGCACCCCAGCCCTCCTGGGTTGACTTTCTGGTTTCAAGCTGGTTGGCAGACCCCGGCTGGCACGGGGCGGCGGGGCGGGGGTGTGGACACGCAGCTGCCCCAAGGCCGGGGAGAGGCTGGCCGCCGCGGGAAGGGCCGGCGGCCGGGTCAGCAGGCTGGGCTGGGCCCTCCCGGCCCGCCTCCCCGGGGCCCCCGCCAGCCCGGCTCTGCTCCGGGCCTGGTGGGCGGCGGGGTCAGGCGGTCTTGTCCCCACAGTCCTCATCGACGGGGTGGAGTGGAACGACGTCAAGTTCTTCCAGCTGGCGGCCCAGTGGTCCTCCCACGTCAAGCACTTTCCCATCTGCGTCTTCGGGCACTCCAAGTCCCCCTTCTAGCCCCGCCGCCGGCACGGCCTCGCCAGCTCCCCGCCCTGCAGCCCCGCGGCGACCGGGACCGGGCGCCGCGAGGGCTCAGCTGCTTCCTGGTTAACGTTTCCGTTCACGCGGAGACAGACCCTCGCACACGCAGAGACAGTCTTAAGTATGAACACGCCGGCGACCTGGAAACGAACGGGGCAGCTGCCCCCGGGCCCGTGACGGCTCCGCTTATTAACCAGAGTGTCGGGCAGGGCTGGGGGTCAGGGGGACAGTGTCAGAGGGGGGGGCTTGAGAATCATGGAAGGCGTGTTTCGGCCTCAGGACCCCGCGCCAGCCCCCCAAGATGGGTTCTCGCCTTCGCCTCCTGTCCTGAGAGCTCCCTGCTTCCTCGGGGAGCTGGGGTCAGGCGCACAGCCACGCGGGCCCCCAGGCACCGAGCCGGGGGCCCCGAGGCCCGAGGCCAGCCTTCTGCTGGGGGCGTCCTGAGCAGAACACAGAGGCCAGTCAGCCCAGCCCTGGGCCCCAGCTCCGCCCTCTCGTGGTTCCCAATAAACTCCAGCCTCGTGGGGCAGTGGAGGCTTTATAGGAGCGGATATTTCTAATGCTTTTAAATACATGTTATAATGTAGCTGCCAAACAGACATTGCTCTTCTGAAGTCCCAGCAGCGCCTCAGGGCTGCGGCCGAGCCAGCAGTGCTGCCCCGCATCCCAGCCCCGCAACCCCCGCCTCGCCCCAGTGGCTCGCTCCCGCCGTGTCCTGTAAGCACCGCTGTGCTGCCAGGCGTCCCCACCCCACACTGGGCCAGCCCAGTGGGCCTCCGCAGCTGCCCCCACCCCGGCCTGCCTGCTGGCTGGGAGGCCTCCGAGCCTGGCAACCAAGTGTGTCACCTGCCACACTAACGTGGCCAGACCATAGGCGCTCCACCGGGGCCGTGGGTGTGCGCAGCCTGGCACCTCACGGGCCAGGACCTCGCCTCTCTAAGCCAAGCTCCTCAGAGAGAGGTTTTGGGTTTGGGGCCCATGTGGGGACAGCTGTGCGCGCCACCTCCCCAGGCAGCAGGAGAGGGGCATCCTGACCCAGGGTCCTGCCCAGTGCCCCTGCTCCCCAACAGCCCTGCACTCCAAGACTCCGCAGGAAGAGCCTGCCAGCTCCTCCCCCTTGTCAGCTGTGGCCATAGGACACGGGGACCCCCCCATGGGGCTGTGAGCCCCCCAGGCTGCACTCAGAAAAACAGTGCCAGACGCAGCACCGGCTGCAGGCCTTTCCGGTTCCTCTGGAGGACGGGCCTCGCCAACAGCCCGTGGCACAGCGGAGTCCCACTCGGGGCTGAAAGATAGCCCATCTCTCTTGCCTGTGACCTAGCTGCTTACCTCCTCCCCCAGGCGGCTACACAAAGTCTGAGTGCCCGAGACACTGGGTCCCAGTGGCAGAAAGGATTTGCATGTGACCTGGGACCAGGGCTCCTGCCCCTCCCTGGGAAGCTCTGGGCAAGGCTGCAAGGCGCTGAGGCCACCGCCTCGGGGGCGGCCTGGGCGGGTCCCCCGTGGCTGCTGCGCTCAGAAGCGGCCGCCTCGGGACCTGGAGCCTCCCCACCCTCACTCCCGCTGCTGGGCTCAGGGCCGTGTCAGAGCTCGTTTCCTTTCCAAAGGTCACGCACAGCGGGAAGAAGCTCTGGTTGAGACGCCCATGCCGGGCCCTCCGGCTGCAGAGCTAGTTTTCATTAGAGGAAGGGGCCAAAGTGGGGCTGTCCTGTCCACCGTGGCTGGGAGCTGCCCTCCTCCCCGCTCCCCGGCTTCTCGTCTGTGCCCCTGTGCCCACGAGGCGAAGACGCCCGCCCCTCTGCTCCGGGGCCCGCCCGCCGCACTGCTCCTGGACCGGGAGCTCGTGCCACCGGCCCCGGCCACCCCAGCTCCCGCTGGTGCCTCAGTGTCCCCATCAGCTGAACGGGGATGGTCTCGCCTGCCCCGCCTACCTCATGGAGCTGTTCTGAGGGTTCGTGTAAGAGCACTTTGTCTCTCAGAGGACGATGACACACAAGCCAAAGCTGTCTGTGACTGAGCCAGGGCAGCCATGAGCACAGGGAGGGTGGCGTGGGGCACACGTGAGGTATGTGGGCCCCAGACGTGGCCCCACAGGACAGGAGCAGCCCCCTCACAGCCGGGGTCTCAGCCCAGTGAGTGACCAGAGGCAACTGGGACTCAAAGGTTAAGCCATCAGTCACCTTCAGGCAAGGCCAGGCTCCTTGTGGGCCTGGCGGCACAGTGTGGGCAGGCCCTGCCCTTGCTCAGGCCAGATGGAGGCCAGCTTGCCCGGTACCTGGGCCACTGCTTCCTCCTCCCTCGTGTTGGTCCCCTGGGCCACCGTCTCCTCAGGGCATGCAGGCCAGTGTCCTGAGTCAGTGTCACGGCCACAGCTCTGTGCAGGGATGGCCTCGGTCCAGAGCCGAAGGCCTCTGGCAAGGCTGGCGGGACCAGAGCCGCCTCTCAGTCCGAGAGGAAGACCCGACTGGCCTTTGTCCCCGAACAGACTCCCCACGACAAGACCGCGCCACGCGCTTCCAAAGGCCAGTTTCCTGAGCCCCACGCCTGTCCCTCTGCCCCCTTCTCACGACCTGTCCTGTCCTGTCCTGTCCTCCAGTGAGGTGGGAAGACAAGGGCCTGGCAGGGGCCAGGGCTGGGCTTGGGGCGCCCTCCCCGAGGGTCTGACCCTGCAGGCCAAGGGGGGCCACTGTTCCGTCCTGCAGCCCCCACGCGGGTCTGCGCGTTGCTTGGTTCCTAGGATGTACGTGTTGCTAGTTTGGTTTTTTTTTTAATGGAAAACAAGATTAATGTAAATAGCCTTTTGGGAAACAAGAGTCTAACCCGTCCCGTATGTGACCACGTGGACTATTTAAGGTGCTGATGCGAGACTAATAAAACCGGGAGCACGCCTCCAGGTCCTCCCCGCCTGTGTGTGATTCCTGCCCGGCCGCTGCCGTCCCCAGCCCGGCGCCCGCGCGCCGCGGGCAGGCGCACACCCGAGGGGCCGGGGGTCGCGGCGCGCCCGGCTGGGGGCGTGGTCTGCGCGGCGAGGCCCGCCCCCCCCCCCGCCCCCGGCGGCCGCGGAGTCTGGACCCGGGGCTGGAAGGGGAGCGGGGTGCGGGGCCGGCGGGGCCGAGCCGCGGGCCCCGGGCGGGGCCGCGTCCGCGTGGCGAGCGGAACCTCGGGCGCGCCTGACCGTCGAGCCCGGACGCAGGCGCAACGCGGGCCGGAAGCGGAAGCGGCGGGCCCTGCAGAAGCGGAAGTCCCGCCCACCGCGATGGGCCCGCCCCGCCCCCTCCTCTCGATCCAGGGTACCCCTCCCTCCGGCCGGGTCCCGTCCGTGCCCACCTCTGCTCCCGCGCCCCTGGCTCCAGCCCCAGCGTACCTCACCCCGCCATGTCCTTCGCGGGTGTGCCCCGCTCTCCCCTCCCCGCCGCCCGGTACCCTAGTGTACCGCACCTCCTTCGCTTCAGACTCCTTGTGTACCCCACCTGCCCGCCGCCTCCGTACCCCCAGTGCATCCCGCCCCGCCCCCGCTGACCGCTGCACCCTCAGCAGTTTCCTCCGCTTGACCCTCCACTGTGCTTCCCCCCGACCCCGGCGCTGCCACCCGCCAGCGGACTTCTCCCGGCCCCATGGAGTGGAGAGGGGCGGCTGCGGCCTCCTCGCGTGGACCTGCGGGCGGGGTGGTGCGCGGAGCCCGGCTTCGGGGTGTGGCTTGGGGTGGCGTAGAGGTGAGGTCACAAGGGTCTGGAGGAGGGAGGCGGGCAGTGCCTCCTTTCTCTCTTGGTGGCCTGGTCATTCTTCCTGAGAAGTCACCCCAGAGCCTCGGAGGGGGAAGCCAAGGATCTGGAGCCATGGTGGGAGAGGGGGCTTCCCTGGGGGAGGCTGCGGGAGGGCAGGGGGCTGCTGCAGCTGCTCCAGCCTGGGGTGACCATGTCGTGAAAACCAGCCGCAGGAGCTGGGAGACCCAGGCCACCCAGTGTGGGGGACCTTTTGGGGCTCACTGGCTGAGGTCCACCCAGCACTGTCTAGCCAGTGGCTGGAAGATGAGCCCAGCAGACCCTGACGCGGCTTCCCTCTGCCTGAGGGGCCCAGGTAGGTGGGGCCCTCCCCCCAGAGCCCCAGAGGTGCAGCTGAACAGCCCAAGGGGCTGGACATGGATGGCGTGAAGCCCTGGTTTAAGGCCCTCAAGGGGAAGAAGCCAGAGTCGCGGCTGCCTGAAGTGAACGGGCAGCCCTCTGCCCCGCCAAGCCCAGCGATGGCCTGGGGCCAGCCCAGTGCCCAGAGCGGCAGTCAGCACATGCTGCAGACTCAGGACTGGGTAAGCTGAAGGAAGCCGTGGCCTCTGCACCCCTGGAACCCCCAGCACTGGCTTGGGGGGTGTGTGTGGGTGGAGATGGGGCCTCTCAAGCTGGCGGAGGTGCCGAATGGCCTTGGGTAAGAAGCAGGTGCTGAGGCGAGGACCACAGAGCGTCAGCATTCTCCTCCCTAGAGCCCCGAGTGGAAACCAAGGTGGGTGTGCACCCCTCCTGCCTCCCACCACTGTGGCCACCCCAACCCCAGGCGGCACCAAGCTGGGGGAGCCCAGGCAGGGGAGCTCTGCCCCCACGGCAGGGACCATCCTCCTGACCAGGTAGGTGAGTAGTCAGTCAGCAGGAGGAATTTGTCACCAGAGGTCATGACCAAAGACTCCTGGAGCTCTGCTGCGTGACAGCTCCAATCTGGAGGCACCACCGTCTCCCCCCAGTGAGCATGTGGGCAGCTGCCCCGCTGCTGCGCAGCCGTGAGCAGACGGGATACAGCTGCTGTTGCCCCAGGGATGCTTCCTGGGCAAAGGCTCCCTGGGGGGCGGGGGTCAGGGCCTGGCCAGATGGAGCTGGGCTGTGGCCAGCCGAGTGTTCGGTGTGCGCACACGCGTGATGGCAGGTTGAGAGTAAGAGGTGGCGGGGGAAAGCGCGGGCTCCGTGCACCCCACCAGCCGCGCCCCCGCCCGAATGCCTGTGGGGCACCTTTGGGGGTGCTGGGGGACCAAGCGAGCAGACCGTCGGCTTTCGTGAGGCCGGCATCCCGGGACAGGTCGTCCAGGATATAAAGCACCAGCGAGCTGCCTGTTGGGCTGTCACGGGCAGGAGCCACTCCGGAGGGCGCGGGACCTGGGGACATCCCGCCTGGCCTGGCAGCCCTCAGGCAGGGGCCACCTGCTGTGTCTGCAGTTCTGAGTGGTGGGTGGGTGGGTGGCTGTAGGTCGGGGGTGGCGGGAGATGGGGGGCAGGTGGGAGGCAGCAGAGCAGGAAAGGCGCGCCAGCGGGAAGCTGCACGGCGAGGGCCCAGGCCCGGCCCCATCTCTGCAGGCTCCTGGGGCCGGGGCGTCCCTGCCTGGGGTGGGGGTGAGGGGGCTCCCCACACCCTGGTCGCCCCTCTGGTGTCCTCCCACCTCTTCCCCCTCGGGGCTGCAGCCCCTGGGGCAGTGTCAGCCGCTTGCTGCGGCCTTGAGGTACACAGCAGGCGGCGCTCCCCGGCTGTCCCGCAGGGAGTCTTTCCCCGTGGCGTGGGATCATCCTCCGGGTCTCACTCTGGCCCCTTGTCAGGCCTCGTCCTTCAGGGACCAGCCTGGGCGACACGAGTCAGCGGCACTGTTCCCTTCGCCCCTGTCCCTTCCCGGCCCAAGCCCCGTGGACGCCGCCCTCCTCTGCGGCGGCCCCCAGAAGGGCAGCCACATCAGGTCTGAGGAGACCCCTCCCGACAGGCCTCTGCGGAAGGCTGGGCGAGCCCGTGCCCTTCTGCCCGCGACCTGTCCTGCTGGAACGGCCACAGAGGGCGCCGAAGAAGGCAAGAACCACAGGACGGAGTTGGGCAGGAGGGGCCGGCCCCATGCCGGTGGGCGAAGCTGCCCTGGCTCCTGAGCCCCGGTCCCCGGTGCTGCTGCTCGCTGCGTCCTAATCCCCACTTCAAATGTGAATTAACAGTGCAGGGCGCCGGACATCTGAAGGAGACCTCTCGCGAAGGAGCGGGAAACACCTCGGAAAAGGGGCATCAGAGGGAGCACAGGCCTGGCAGAGCAGGGCAGCGGTGGGGGGTGTGGCCGCGCCCAGGGTGACCTGCGCCATCTCAGAAGGATTGGCCCTGCAGCCAAACGACAGGGACCCGGAAGGGAGCCCTGGGGAGGCGGCGATGCGGGCACCACGGGAGGCACGTGACCGTGCCAGGTCAGTGCAGAGACGGGGCCAGGCAGAGGGTACAGACAACCATTCAGAAACCTGTAGCCGCTACGGATGTAATCAACTGATGCAGAGGACAGGCGAGTGGAGAAGGCACACTTGTTTGTTGTTTTCTTTCTTTTTTCTTTTTTTTTTTCTGTCGACTGTACTTGCGGCATTCAGAAGTTCCCGGACCAGGACCAGGGATCAGACCCCTCCCACAGCAGTGACCCAACCTGCTGCAGTAAAAACGCCTGAGCCTTCACTCACAGAGCCACAGGGAGACTCCGAAAGGCACGTTCAACAACAGGAAGAAACCTAGCAGGACTCATGGAAACCTGAGAGAAACTTTAGGACACCCCGAGGTGTTAGCGGGAAACTTGGCAGTGGGAGAGACCGCGTGCTCTTGGAGAGGGAGACCCGCCGGCGGAGAGGGTTGTCCCAGGCCTGTCCCAACCCAGTGACGTCGCAATGAAGACACTAAACGCTCGTCTTCCTTTTTCGACTTGGCAAATGGTCAGGTGGAGAAATAAGCGAGAATAGGTCCGGCTCTAGCAGCTATGACTTCATGTCAAACTCGTCCGTCATCAATGCGACGGGGCCCTGTCACGTGACGCCTGCGCAGCAGCACCGAATGGGGACCTAGAAACTGACCCAGATGCCCACGGGCACTGCGTGCAGGCTTCGACGGCATCTCGGATCGCGGAGGAAGCGTAGACGGGGTGATGAGTTGTGCTGGGACACTGGGAGCTGTCTGGACGCCGTCCCTCGCATTGAGCGAAGAAAAAGAAAACCACAAGAGGACTAGGAACTCCGGGCAGATCCCTTTGTGACGGTGGGGAAGTGGCGGCCTTTGGAACCACGCTTCAGAGTCCAGAAGCTGTAGAAGCAAAGATGGACACGTTCAACCACGTGGAAAACAAACTCTCATCCGGGCAAAATACACACCACGAGCAAAGTCAAAATAACGGACACGGTTGCCCAGACTCTCGAGTGGCAGCAGGCAGAGTCCAGATACGTGGTGCTGGGAACACGGGCTGTCTCCAAGCCAAGGGGTGGAGTCGGGCTCTCGCCTGAAGCCGAGGACAACAGTTCCCTCGAGACGGATCAAAGGCATACACCTTCGCGCGAAAACGGTGAAACTTCTTGAAGAAAACCGGGGGAAACTTTGTGACGTTGGGTTTGGCAATGATTTCTTGGGTGTGACACCAGTGGTACAGGTGACAGGAGTCAAAGTAAAGGGGACTTGATCGAAATTTAAAAATTTGGTCGTCAAAAGACGGTATCAACAGAGGGGACAGTCAACCTGTGGAACGGGGGAGAACGTAACTGCGAGGCTTGGGGTGCTGACCCCCCAGTCGTCAGAAATCTGAGCAAAACTTTAGAGTTTGAACCTCTGCATCCAAAGTTCCACGTGCAAAAGCTCAAGCAGCACAGACCGTGAAGTATTATAGCACACGTTTTTTTCTTAATTTTTATATTTTTGTCTTTTTGTCTTTTCTAGGGCCGCACCCGCGGCATGTGGAGGTTCCCAGGCTAGGGGTCGAATCGGAGCTGCAGCCACCGGCCTACGCCAGGGCCACAGCAACGCGGGATCTCAGCCGCGTCTGCAGCCTACACCACAGCGCACGGCAACGCCGGATCCTTAACCCACTGAGCGAGGCCAGGGACCGAACCCTCAACCTCATGGTTCCTAGTCGGATTCCTTAACCACTGCGCCACGACGGGAACTCCCAACACGTGGGTATTTTTTAAAAATCCTTCTAGAAGCAGGTGCATGCAGTTCACACCCATGTGGTCCACGATTCAGCTGTCCTTGCGAATTCCATATCCGCTAAGGGATTAATGCCCTGAGTATCTAGAGAACTCTGAAAGCAACAATGGCAACAATCACTTGATTCAAAAGTGGGCAAAGGGCACCCCCGTTGTGGCTCAGTGGTAAAGAACCTGGCTAGGATCTATGAGGTTGCAGGTTCGATCCCTGGCCTCGTTCAGTGGGTTAAGGATCTGCTGTTGCCGTGTGCTGCGGTTCCACATGCCGCAAGTGTGGCCTGAAGAGAAAAAAACGGGCCAAGGACTTGTCTCTCCGTGGTGCAACGGGATCAGGGCGTCTTGGGAGTAGTGGGACACAGGTTCGATCCCCAGCCCAGCCCAGTGGGTTAAGGATCCAGCATTGCCACAGCTGTGGCTTAGGTTGAGACTGCAGCATGGATCTGATCCCTGGTCCAGGAACTCCATATGCCAAGGGGCAGTTCCATTGTGGCTCAGATGTAACCAAGCCAACTAGCATCCACGAGTAATTGGCTTTGATCCCTGGCCCCGCTCAGTGGGTTAAGGATCCAGCGTTGCTGTGAGCTGTGGTGTAACAGGTTGCAGACACAGCTCGGATCTGGTGTTGCTGTGGCTGTGGTGGAGACCAGCAGCTGCAGCTCCAATTCGACCCCTAGCCTGGGAACTTCCATGTGCCGTGGATGCAGCCCTAAAAAGACAAATACCAATAATTTAAAAAAAAGAACAAGGTGAAGATGTGGGGAAATCGGAACTCTTGTCTGCGGCTGGCGGGAACGTAAGATGGTGCAGTCGCCACGGGGAGCAAGACGGAAGGTCCTCAGGGGCGTAGGCACAGCACCGCCACGAGCCCCAGCAGCTCTAATTCTGGCCAGACGTCTGCAAGAGGCAAAGGCAGGGACCCAGAATCCTGCTCATCCACGTTTGCAGGAGCCCTGCTCACGGTCGCCAGAAGGTGGATGCAAAGCAAATGTCACTGACGGGTGAATGTGGGAAAAACATACAGCGGGGTGTCATCCAGCTTAAAGAGGAAGGACGTTCTGGCACCTGCTGCAGCACGGATGCGCCTGAGGACGAGGGCTGAGTGAGCTGAGCCAGACCCAGAGGGACAGTCGCTATGTGGCCACTACGTGAGGTCCCTGGTAGTGTCCACCTTCGAGACAGGAAGTAGAACGGTGGTGTCTGGATGGGGAGTTAGAGTTTCATGGGACAGAGGCTCAGTGTGGGGAGAAGAAAAGTTCGGAGTTGAGAGCGGTGACGGTTGCACAACAGTGTGGAAGCACTTAGGCCAGTGAGCTGTGCGTGTAAAAATGACTGAATGTATATCTTGTTATGTGTATTTTATCACAGTTTAAAAAAAACAATGGGGGGGGGGGGAGTTCCCGTTGTGCCTCAGCAGGTTAAGGACTCAACACGGGTGTCCGTGAGGACGTGCACTTGATCCGTCCTCGCTCAGTGGGTTAAGGGGCTGGCGATACCCCGAGCTGCAGGTGCAGCTCGGATCCCGTGTGGCTGTGGCTTAAGCGGGCAGCCGCAGCTCCGTTCTGCCTCTAGCCCGGGACCTTCCGTATGCTGAGGGTGCGGCCCTAAAAAGACACACCCCAAAAGAGGACCCAGAGACTGTCTGCTGAGGCACAGCTGCCTGTGGAGGAGAAGCAAAACCAGCCCCTTCAAGTCCCAGACAGCAAGCTTCCCGGCAGCCAGCCAGGTCGGCCTGGCACAGAAGGGCGGGCCTCTGAGCGGGAGCTGGTCCCGAGCTGTAAGGAAACAGCAGTGAGCTCGAAGTACAGCGGAGGCGGAGGGGACCTGGAGCACAGCCGGCGCCGGTGCGCGTCCCTGAAGGCTGGGAGGGAGGCGGTGCAGGGCCTCGATGGCTCTGGTGCTCCAACCGCCAGTCCTGCAGGGCTCTGCCAGTCTGGCCTGGAGACCACAGCCTGGGCCAGCTGGGGCCAGCAGGTTGTACGAAACGGAGTCGCAGGCCGTCCCGTGCAGACCTCCCCTCGAGGAAGCACCGGGTGCGGCCGGAGCGCCCAGCGGGCCACGCACTCCCGGCTGCGGGAAAGGGGCAGACGGCGCCCAGAAGCTACAGGCCTTTTGCCGAAGGAGAGCCCCGACTGACCGGAGAGAGAACTAAATGCTAGGAGGTGTCAGGGACACAAAGGAAATTAAATTGACAAAACTAGGAAAGGCCAGGGGCGGCCTAGGTGCCGGCAGCGGGGTCGGCGCCCCTGCTGGTGCGAGGGCGGCATGGCACGCCGCCTCCGGGCGGGATCCGAGCGGGATCCGAGCGGGAGAAACGCCCCTCGTCCATCCGGCAGCAGGCGCCCGGTGGTCCGGGCCTGGGGGTGGTTAGATGACGCGCCCGATGCTTCAGGCGAGAGCAGAAGGGCAGTGACCCCATGAACGAGCCCCTGGGAATCCACACGGAAAAGTCTCAGAAGCTAAGGGAACAGCAGGTGGAAAGCATCCTGGCCGCTCTGGGGACTCCCAGCAAAGAGCAGCCCCGTGCCGCTCGTGGTCACTGCCCACGTCTGTCTGAGGCAGGGACCGAACCGGCTCCCGGCGCCTGGGGTGGACCGGGAGCCTTGCTCCAGACCTTATCAATAGGTTTTATTTCTCGGGGAAAAGATCCGAAGCAGGCGTGGCATTGTTCATGTGGGGGGGCACATTCGCGGGTTCTAAAATATCGTTTCCTTTACAGTCTCCTCCCCATTTCAAACTAAATGCACACATGAGGCCAGGCTGCGGTGGGCCAGGTCTCTCACGGGTGGGTCCCTGGGTGCAGACCTGGGGCCCCAGGGAACTGTAGCTGGCTGCAGGGGCCTCTCCTGTGGTTCGCCCAGCCCTCCCCTCACCTGCAGTGGCCCAAGAAAGCCCAGCCCTGCCAGAGCTGTGGGTGGGGTGCAGCACCCGGAAGCTCGGGGGCAGCCCACAGTCGCGTTCAGAAAGAAGTAGCCAAGCCGTAAATCTGTAGCAATCCCATGAGAAATCCCACACGCACCATCCCAGTGCTTTAAACATGCCAGTCTCAGCAAAAAGGCATCACGTGACCAAAAGAGCAAAGAAAAAAGAGGCGTAGCCTTGAGCAGCACAGTCATCGCTGGGTGTGGCCGGCTGGGCGGGCACGTGGATGCTGAACTCGGCGAGGAGAGCAGCAATCGCCTTTTCTTTCCGCTGGAACCTAGGGGGTTCAGCAACACCTCCTGTCCCCCTCACCCCTGAGCAGGGCGGGAAACCTGTCTGGGGAGCAGATGCCCCAGGGACAGAGACCCCGAGAGGTGGGAGCAATGAAGCGGGAAGGTGGACAGCAGGTGGCCGAGTGGTAGCCGGCATCACAGCTGCCCCTTTAGAGAGACCGCTGTCCCCGTCCCACGGGAGCGCGGAGCGGGGCCCTGAGACGGCCAAGGCAGCACCAACCCGGGAGGTTAGAAAGACGTCCCCGGGGGGCGGGGGGGAGACAAGCGTCCCCTGCCCCTGCGTATAGCACAGAAAGGAGTCCGCTTTTCCCAGGGAACGTGCGAAGATGAAAAGAGCTCCTGGTAAATAAACGGAGGAGAACAGAGTTTAGACGTGCGGCGGAGGGACCGGGAGACGGGGAGCCTGGCGCGAAGCGGGAGAAAGACGAGAGGCTGGAAGGACCACCCAGCGGGCCCACGGCGCAGCCGAGCGGGCACGGGGGTCCTCGCCAGAGAGCCGGCGGGATGGAGCCCCCGGGGCCAGCGCCACGCACCAGGTGGGGGTGCCTTTACCACGGGGTCTCACCGCATGGGGAGCAAAGCAAAGTCCCTGAATCCTGATGATCTGGATTGTCTTACAAACTGATTTTCTTCTTCTCTCTCTCTCTCTCCCTCTCTCTCCCTCTCTCTCTCTCTCTCTCTCTCTCTCTCTCTCTTTTTTGCTTTTTGGGGCCACACTCGTGGCATATGGAAGTTCCCTGGCTAGGGGTCCAACTGGAGCTCCAGCTGCCGGCCTACACCACAGCCCCAGCAATGCCAGATCAGAGCCGCCTCTTTGACCTACACCACAGCTCATGGCGACACCAGATCCTTAACCCACTGAGCGAGGCCAGGGATCGAACCTGCATCCTCACGGATCCTAGTTGGGTTTGCTACCACTGATCCACGCCAGGAACTCTCACACTGGTTTTCAAACACCTGAAGACACGAATAACAAAGGAAACTCTAAAGTGGTCCCTGGTGGCCTAGGGGCTGACGATGTGGTGTTTTTACTGCTGTGGCGCAGGTTCTATTCCAGCCCCGGGAACTTCTGCACACTTCGGGCGCAGCCAGAGACGAGTCAGGCAAGGTTCACGCTGCCCAGAGCGGCCACGTGTACGTAGGGAGCCAGCATCCCCGGACAGCAGTGCTGCGGAAGGCGAGGAGGGGCCAGAGCCAAGGAGGGGCGATGCGTGAAGCACGGGTTGAATGCCCTGAACGCGCAGTAAGCACGTCCAGCCAAGCCGCAGACTTGACGGCCCTGGGAGGAAGCACCGCGGGCTCTGGCCTCCGGGACCGCGGTGCGGGGACCCTGTTCGCCACGTTTCTGTCCCCAGCGCCCAGGAGGGCACAGGACACAGAAGACATACTGTGCTCAAGGCGTGTGTTCTGAATACAGGACGTTGCATATAAACACGAGGAAACCGTGTCCTGCTTGGAAATCTACTGATAAAACTCTTGTCAGTAGCAGGAGGAGGGAGCTCACGTGATTCTGTCCTGGGCGTCGAAAAATTCCCTGCCTGCCTGTCGGCCACCTTGGGAAACAGACGAACGTAGGAAGACCTGGGCCTTTCCGTGAGCTGCGGAGCGAGCAGGGCCCGCGGCACACGTCGTCCAAAGGGCCGCCCAACGTTCAAGCGGCAGGCGGGCATCGTCACTGCAGTGAGACGGCTGGCCGGCAGCGGGAGCCGGTGCCAGAGTCGGGAAAGGGAGTGAGCCGTGAGGACCTAAAAGGAAAAGATGAAACGGTCACTGTTTGCAGTTGACGTGTTGTCTAAAATCCACGCAGACCGATGAAAGTAAAAGACCAGGCGCAAAAGAGGGAGACTGGCTAAGTGATCCCCGATGCAAACGTGACAGCTTCCAATATGCTGAAAATAACCAGAAAATGCAGAGGAAGAAGGGAGGGATCCCTTCCCTTCAGCAGCAGAAACCACGGCTCCTAGAAGCAAGCAACCTGTGCGTGTGCGATACCCGCACGGAGGACGCTGCGAAACGTGACTCACCGGCCGAGGATGCCCCGGAAACCTGTCCCGTGTTATTGGGTGGGAAGGCTCAAGGCGGTGGGCGCTTTGGGTGTTTTGGCTGTGCCCGCAGCCTGCAGAAGTCCCAGGCCAGGGATTGAAGCTGAGCCACAGCAGTGACATATGCCACCAGTGGACTCCATGTTTTCAACCTTCCAGAATTCCCCCAAATAACTAATTCAGGCACTCCTGATTTAAAAAAAAGAAACACTTGGAGTTCCCTCAGGGCTCAGTGGGTTAAGGATCTGGCATTGTCACTGCGGCAGCTCTGGTTCTAGCTGTGCTGTGGGTTTGATCTCTGGCTCAGGAACTTCCATGTACTGTGGGCATAGCCTAAAAAAAAAAAAAAAAGAAAGAAAGAAGAAAGAAAGAAAGAAAGAGAGAGAGAAAGAAAGAAAAAAGAAAAAGAAACACTTTTCATGAATTTTGAAAACTTTATCTTAAAAGTACATAGTGTTTCCAGCGGTGAATTTCTGTTGTTGTGTAATAAACGTCTCCATAATTTAGCTGCTTGGAATTAAAGAAGTTTCATAATAATTTCTTCAGGAGCTCCCTGGTGGCTCAGCAGGTTAAGGATCCCAGGTTGTCACTCTAATGGCTTGGGTTGCTGCCTGGGCACTGGTTAAATCCCTGGCCAGGAAACTTCCACATGCCGCAGGTGGATCCAAGGGGCGGGGGGGGAAAAAAAAGCATTTTAAAAAATAAGAGCAGGGCGTTCCCGTTGTGACTCAGAAGTAACAAACCTGCCTTAGGACCCATGAGGATGCAGGTTCCATCCCTGGCCTCGCTCAGTGGGTTAAGGATCTGGTGTTGCCGGGAGCTGTGGTGTAGGTCACAGACGTAGGTTGGACCCTGCAGTGCTGTGGCTGTGGTGTAGGCCGGCAGCTGCAGCGCCGATTCTACCCCTGGCCTGGGGACTTCCACGTGGCTCAGGTGTGGCCCTAAAAAGCAAACAACAATAATAACAACAGCAACAATAGATAAGAGCAAGGCCTTGGTCCCAGCGAGGAGACCCACAACCCAGCACAAACAGTCAGGACGGATCGGATCCCTGTTTAAATTGGGGGGTTTGCCTTATGCTCCGCATGGCACCGCAGAGCGGGGGGGCGGACTTTCCCATGACTGGTATTGGGGTGACTGGCTGTCCATTTAGAAAACCACAGCTGTCTCACCACTCCTCTCACGCACACACTGTTAAAACCAGACCGCAGGGGTTCCTGCCGGGGCGCAATGGGACCAGGGGTGTGTCTGCCGTGCTGGGACCCAGGTCTGATCCCTGGCCTGGCAAAAAAGAAAAAACAAACAAAAAATTCTGAAGCACAGAGCACTGGGAGAACGTGCCTGTGTTTAGAATCTGTGTGGGAAATGCCCACTTTAGGCCAAATCCAGACAGGAAAGTTCCGGCCAGTAGAACTGCTGTTTGAAAGGTTGGTACGATGGGAGTCAAAGCGTTACAGGACCGTCCGGAAGAAAATATCAGTAATATTTAAGATATTCAAACGTTCGCCAGCCAGAATCTTTGAAGTTTGCTTCAGAATAACAACAAAATGCTTTTTAAAACTGAGCAGAAAAGTGGGTAAAGGGTGTGGACGTAGAATTCATAAGAAGGAGACCGAACGGGCCAGGACCATAAGGACAGGCCTGCCCGGCGTTGGTGAGGAGGCGAGGAGGATGATAACTCCGCGTTGTTGGTCTGTTCTTCTTTCTTTCCTTTTTTTTTTTTTCCCGTCTTTTTAGGGCCGCACCCACGGTATATGGAGCTTCCCAGGCTAGGAGTCCACTTGGAACTGTTGCTGCCAGCCTACACCACAGTCACAGCCACAGCCACAGCCATACGGGATCTGAACCGCATCTTTGGCCAACACTACAGCTCACAGCAACGCCGGATCCTTAACCCACTGAGCGAGGCCAGGGATCAAACCTGGAGCCTCATGGATACGAGTCAGGTTTGTTACCCCCAAGCCGCGACGGGAGCTCCGGGCCGTGTGTTTCTGTTGCCTTCACACTCGAGCGATGCTTTGTTGTGGGCAATTGCCCCTTGGCCTTCCTGCCTCCAGGGAGGCTGGGCCCCCAGGCGGTGCCAGCTTCTGCCCCTTTGTGAGCACCCTGCTTTGTAGGCTCCGGAACGTGGGCTCTCTCTCCTCCTACAGCGGTTCTGAGCTCTCCCCACCCTGCCCTCTGTGCCAGCCGGCTGCCTTTCCTACTCCTGCCCAAGCCCTTCAGTCTGGACCCCTGTTCCCTCCGGGGGTGTGTGCATGTGTGTGTGTGTGTGTGTGTGTGTGTGTGTGTGTGTGCGCGTGCACGCGTGTGCATGTTCTCTGTTCTCTTTTTTTCTGAAAACTGTCTACGTGATTGACTCTCCCATTTTCTCATATTTTGGTAACTGTTTTCTTTTGTTGGTTGGTTTGGCTGCACCCACGGCACTTGGAAGTTCCCGGGCCAGGAACAGACTCCGAGCCACAGCAGCGACACCGCGGGTCCTTAACCCGCTAGGCCACCAGGCCCTCCTTGTCACCTGTTTTCTGTATCAGATTTCTGTGATCAGCATTTGCTGTGACGACGCCCTGAGGCAAGCAGCTCCAAAATGTCCACGCTGCTCAACCACGGACTTTGGTTCCCTGCTCGCAAGTCCGCGGGCAGCAGGGTGTGTGCCCCTCATTCCCGGAGGCCTCCCTGGGGGCTGCGCTTGTGCCGTGTGGTGGACACTCGGAGGCCCACTCGGTCTGCACAGGCAGAGGTGCCCCGGCAACATTCTGTGGATTGCCGGGCGCCAGTGGGCAGGGTGACCCCCTCGAGCAGGAACCACTGTGCCATCGCGTATCAGAGGGCAGGCTTGGGTGTCATTACAGGAGGGGTGGAGCGTTTGGGCAACAGTCTCCCGCACCCTCTCTAGGGGTCTTAACTCGGAGCTGACTCTTTTCTTCCTTGTTCAGCTGCACCCTCAGCATATGGCAGTTCCCAGGCCGGGGATCAAATCAGAGCTGCAACTTCGACCTCTGCCACAGCTGTGGCAACGCCTGGGGATTGAACTGGCAGTGCCACAGAGGCAAGCCGGGTCATAAAGCCACTGGGCCCAGCGGGAACTCCTGACACCACGCTTTTCATTTTAAAGAGCTCACCCCTTCTCTGAACGGCCCTTTCCCACACCCGCTCGCCTGGTGGAGAGGACAGGACCACAGTTACGGGGGAGGTGCCGTGCTTTCTTTCGCTCCCTGTCACAGCTCCTTGGCCTCTGGCTGGTGGTTTGGGTTCTGTGCTTCATGCAGAGGCTTCCTCCAGTGGGGGGGCTGCTGTCAGTCTGCCCTGCCCAGTGGGGCACCAGGGCTGGTGGAGGGCTCCCTGTGCCAGGGCAGCCTCAGCAGCTGTCCAGTACCCTGGGGTGTGATGGGCGGGGTTCTGACACCCCACCTCTTCTCTGGGGCTGGTCTCTTCCCCCAGAAAGGACCCTCCTCTCCTGGGTGGAGGGGACACAGCCGGGCTGCCACCGTGGTGGGTGCAGAGTGGCGAGGAGGCTGGGAACGTCACTTTGCTTTTTGGCTTAAACAACAGAAGTCTGTAGTCTCACAGTCTGGGGGCTGCAAGTTCAAAGTCTAAGTGTCAGCGGGTTGGTGCCCCCCGAGGCTGAGGGGGGCCGTGCGCCGAGCAGCCTCCGTGGCGGCAGACAGTCGCCTCTCCCTCCATCTCCGCACACCGTCTTCCTTCTATGTGCATTTTTCGGGTCCAAATATCCACTTTTTTTGCCATGCGAACCCTTTTCAAGTGTATGGTTCAGTCGTGGGAAGTATATTCACGCTGTTGTGAAACACATCTCTAGAACTTTCTACCTTGCAAATTTGAAAGTCTCCCCGTTACACAACCCAACCCCCACCCAGCCAGCCCCGGCAGCCATGGTTCCATGCTCTGACTCCAAATCCCACGGGGTCCCCGCTAACTCCTGTGAGCAAACGAAGCAGTGTCTGTGCTCTTTGGTGACTGGCTCTTCCCCGCAGGGTCTCTGAGGGGCACCCATGCTGCTGCAAGTGTCAGAATGTCCTCCTAAGGCTGGGTCACACTCCATTGTGTGCATTGCCCCTTTAGGCTTATTCCCGCGTCTGCTGACGGGCGTTTGGGTTGCAGCCACTTTTTGGCTACTGTGAACAATGCTGCTGCGAACACGAGTGCAGAAATATCTTTGAGGCTTGCTTTCAGCTCTTTGGATGTACACCCAGAAGTGGGATTGCTGGATCGTATGGTAGTTCTATTTTTAAGGTTTTGAGGAATGGGGATTGAGTCTGTCTTAATCCTCTTTTTATTTTTAGCATCCCCCCCACCCCCCGTGTCCTCCCGGAGGTAGCCTACCTGGGGAGGAGGGGTCCCACGGGAGCACAGCGTGCTTCTGGCCTTTCCCAGTTGGGAACCTCTCCCAGCCTCCTCCCTCCTGGGGACAGCTCTCTTTCACGGACGCCCCACCCACTCTTCTTGCGTCCTTATGGACATCTGAGCCGTATTTTTTCGCCTACACCTCTTTACTCTCATTTTAGAGGGGCAGGGGGGCGGCTGAACTTTGGGTCCCACCTCCTTTGAGGCACACACAGCCTGAGTGCCTGTTCTGGGGGCCTCCCCAGGGCGGGCATGGGGGCCAGGTCCAGAGGGCCGCTTCTGCCCAGCCATGCCTGGGCAACCAGCTGCATGGACTTCACTGCCTAAGGGGTTGACAGTGCACACAGAAAAGCAGGGAAGGTGCCGGGGCCAGGGTGTCCACGCGCAGAGCTGCTGTGCAAAGCCACGCGAGGCCACAGGACCAGAGGCTGAGGTCCTGCCTACTCACCGGTGCTGGCTGGGGGAGAGGGGCGACCAACTCAACGTTGGAACGCGCCCCCCTGGTGGGGAGGGCGACGAGAGTCGGTGGGTGCGGGGACCCCCAAAGGGTGGCCGGCACGGACCCCTGACTGTCCCCGCAGGTGTGCGAGCCGCAGGAGAGCAGCTACCCGAGCCGCCGCTGGAGCCTCAGCATCGATCAGCGCCGGCGGCAGGCTCTGCGGGGCGCCAACGACGGCGGGTGGACAGAGTCCCTCAGGGTGCGCGGGGTGGGGCGCGCGGAGGGTCCGGCCCCCGCCCCGCCCCCGCCGCGCCCCGCCCGTCTGCGCCCTCCCGGCCCCGCCCTGGCCCGCTGCGATCCCTGACCCAGCCCTCCCCGCAGGACCTCTCGCAGATCGCGGCCCGGCTGGTGTCCGAGGACGTGGACAAGGACGTGCTCCTCCCCCATCCGCCGAGGACCGCCGAGTCCACCAAGGCCTTCCAAGCCGCCTTGGTCCAGAGTGCGCCTTTCCGGCACAACGTGACTTTGGAGGCCCAGGCCTCGAGGTCTCGGCCCTCTTAAGAGCCCACTCAGCCCAGTGTCTGTCTGCCAGCGCCTTTCCTGTGGGTTCTGGGGAGACAGCCTGCCAGGTCTGGGCCGCACGTCCCCTGTGCCCCATCACAGCCCACCTGACGGTCACGACCAGCCAGGGAGGAGGACACAGGCCCCGGGAGGGCGTCTGGCTGCCCCGCCTCAGAGCTCGCACCCCGGAGGCCTTGGAGGCCCCCCGGTTGGTGTGACGTGTGCAGCCCAGCCTTCAAGAGGCTGTCCAGAGACGCCTGGGGGACAGTGCAGTGGCACCTTCCGGGATGGCCCCCTAGGCTGCCAGGGGCCATTACCCTGGGGATGAGCAGCTGTTGGTGGCCTGGGAGGGGTGTGGCTCTTGGCGCCTGGACCACCTCTCACCTGGCCTGGGTGGAGGGAGTCCGGGCTGAGGTGCGTGGCCCCCTCGGGAATTGGGCACCTGCCTGCGTGGAGCAGAGGTGTGCAGGGACCAGCAGTCTTCCAGGAGAGTGGGGTTTTGATGTCATGAGCCGCCTGTACTGGTGCCTGCCCGCGGGGAGCACTGGGTCTCACTTTGGATCTTCGGGAGGCCCACAGGGGCACACGGACCTTGGGTGATGCTGTGATGGGGGGAAGCGGGCGGCAGGGAGGCTTCCTGGAGGAGGCGGTCCTCCTTGCCTGTGCACCACGAGTTTGGTGGGCAGAGGGCCTGGGGGAGCTGTGAAGGTGTCTGGCTTTGTCTCCGTGTTGAGGGGTGGGTGGAGGGTTTGGGGGTCGGTGAGGCGGGGGCTGCGTTTTGGGGAGACCGAGCTGGAGGGGGCAGGAGGTGGGAGGAGGGGGGGAGGGAGGTGATCTTAGGCTCCCAGCCTCGGCCCGCAGGGTGGGCGTTTCTTCCCTTGGACTCGGCGCCGGACCGGCAGGGGGCTGGGGGCAGCGTGTGTGGTCAGCTTGCGGGGGGCGCTTTAGGCCAAAGGAGGTGATCCTCCCCCGGGCCCAGGGTGAGGGCAGCGCTGGGGGTCCTGCGTGCACTGGCTAGTGGGCAAGGCTGCCCCGCCTGGCCCCTCGCAGACCGGCTGCGGAGAGGCTGCGACCCGCCCCGCTGCCCGTCCCTGCCTCTCGCTGCTCCTCACTGTGAGGCCGCAGAGGTCCTTCCCTAGGAAGACGTCCAAGGTCACGCCGCTGGGCCCGCCACCTACCCCATTCTGTCTGGAGTCCCCTGGGCATAATTTTGTTCCTCCGGGAGTTCCCGTTGTGGCTCAGTGGTAATGAATCCAGCTAGGATCCATGAGGATGCGGGTTCGATCCCCGACCTCGCTCAGTGGGTTTAGGATCCTGTGTTGCTGTGGCTCTGGTGTAGGCCAGCGGCTGCAGCTCCGATTCAACCCCTAGCCTGGGAACTTCCATATGCTGTGGGTGCGGCCCTGAAAAGACAAAAAGAAAAATTGTTCCTGTGTATTCCTCAGCATCTCTAAGGTGGTGCAGAGCCACAGGGATGGTGGGGCTGGGAGGAGCTGGGAGGCGTGTCCCGAGGGGCAGAGAAGGGCACGGGTGAGGTTTGGGCAGGGCCACGGGAGACCCCATGGCGCCCCCTCCTCCTTCTCCAGCCCCCCCCCCCAAAGAAGTGGGGAGGAGGTGTCAGGGGCCAGAATCTGCCCTGGGCCAGACACCACGCTGGGTAGGAAAACCCCCAGCCTCTAAGCTGAAGTGTTAGCAGCTATGACGGCAATGACAGGGGCTGGGGCCCCGAGTGGTTCTCAAGGACAGCGTGTCTTCAGCAGAGGCCCAGGGCCTGACCTGCTCACCCTGCCAGGCCTCCTGGGGTGTCAGATGGGGTGGGTCCAGGGCCCTCTGGCCTGCACGAAGGCTCACTCCCTGGGACCACCCAGCGCTCCCCACCACAGCAGCAGAAGCTGCACAGCCTCCCTGGAGCTGGGGCCCAGGGCTGGGCATCGTCCCCCGCTGGCCCTGGGGGGACGAGCAGGGAGGCCATGGCCCTCTCCAGTTGGGCCTGGTGTCCAGGGAGAGGTGACAGCGCCTGGAGACAGTTTTTTGTCCGCCGAGTGTGTGCGTTTCCTGCCACTGCCCTAACAAGCGACCACGGACTCAGTGTCTGCAGGCAGATCCCCGAAGGGGAGGGTCTGCAGAGGCTGAGGCGGCCTCACTGGGCTGTGCCGGGCGGCAGGGCTGCTGTCTTGCCGCGGGCGCCAGCCCCGCTCGGCTTCGGGAGCCCCCACCCCGTTCTCCGCCTCCGCCTCCGGAGCCAGGGGCCCACAACTCTCTTCTGCCGCTGTCCCCACGTCAGGGCCACAGGATGGCCTCAGGCCCGCTCGGTGATCAGGAGACTGTTCTAAGGTCGCTGGTCAGCAAGATTCCCCACCCTCTTGCCACCAGCCGAGCACAGTGGCAGGTTTGGGGTGAAGACCTTTGAGGGGCGGCACCTGCCTTCCACTGGGGCGCCTGGCATCGGCTGGGTAAGAGTGCTGCTCAGTTCCCGCAGAGCCCAGGCCCCCAGCAACCAAAAGTTGCGGGGCCCCAGGGTCCCCAGTGCCCTGGCTGGGAGCCTGCATGAGAGGAGGGGCCCCAGGGTACACAGCTCGGGCAGCTCACACTGCTCAGCACAGGGTGCCCAGTCACCACAGAGAGGGGACACTGTAGGGTGACCACCGTGCATCCATTCTAAACTGTCCCAAGCAGGTAGGTCTCTCCCTAAAGTCTGGGAGGACCAGTACGCCTCCCCAGACTCAAGGGACACCACTCGGGTGCCCCTGTGGCGGCAAGGACGGTCACCTGGGCTGGCTCGCGGGTCAGGTGGCTCAGAGCAGGAAGCAGAAGCCCCTCTGGATACGCCCGGCAGAAGGGAGAGTTGCCCTTGGCCCCCCTCGCAGGGCACGGCCCCCAGGGCTGGCCGGGCACCTGGGAGGTGTCACTGGAGCCCTCCCCAGGCCAGCACGCAGTTGCTGCCCAGCACTGGCCGTTCACCACAGTGACTTCGTTGGCCTTAGAAGCCTTGCTCGCTGTTCAGCGACCCAACAAAGTTTTAAAAATCTCGCCAAGAATTTTATCCTCAAGACTGCTGTTAACAGGGTGAAGTTTGTTCGGATATTTCTAAAGGCCCAGGCAGACACAAGAGCATGTATGGAAATGCAGAATAAGTGTAGAAGAGTCCTTTCAGATTTTTAAAAGTGTAGAGAGAAGACATGATTGCTGAAATTAGATGAATGCTTCCTTCCTTCCTCTGAGTTTAAGAATCAAATTATTTTTATTTTTTGTTTTTATTCAAAAATTTTTTTTGTCTCTTTAGGGCCGCACCCACGGCCTATGGAGGTTCCCAGGCTGGGGTCCAACTGGAGCTGTAGCCGCCGGCCTACGTCACGGCCACAGCAAGGCCGGATCTGAGCTGCGTCTGCGACCTACACCACAGCTCATGGCAACGCTGGATCCTTAACCCACTGAGCGAGGCCAGGGATGGAACCCGTTCCGCTGCGCCCCGACAGGAACTCCTCACCCCTGTCCTTTTCGCAAAGTGACTTGTCCCAGAGCTGGTCTAGGGGCTGGGCCTTGTGTGCAGTCTCCTTTCTGTCCATCTGGGGAGAGGAACACAGGGCGAAAGCCAGCCGAGGAGCTGGCGCGGGCTTGGCGGCGTCTCCCAAAGGTGTATTAGAAGTCACGGTGCTTTGGGAGGGCGATTCCGCCTCCTTGGGGGAGTCGTGCAATTCCAATGGCTTCCGACTGCCACTCACCTGCCAGCACCCGCGCCGGGAGGAAAACGGCCCCCACCTTTCAGCTGCCTCTGCTCTCCAGGGGCTGTCTTATTTCCAGAAGGGAGGCGGGGGCAGGCACTTTACAGGCAGGACGTTGCGGGCACTCTCTGTGCCCGGCAGCTGCCTGGGCATGTATTTATTGGGGGTTCTGATTAAGTTTTGGTCCACCTGTTAGGTAGTGCTGCAGCTTCGCCGTCCAGATGAGGAGATGCAGGCCCCGGAGGCAGGGTCCAGGCCTGCGGGGAGCGAGGGAGACCATCGCACCCCCCCGACGCTTGGCGGACGGCCTACATGTCAGCAGCACCTAGCCCCTGCTCCTCTGCTCCTCTGCCTTTCCTGGCAGGCGGTCAGCCCTGGGGCCTCTGGAGCCCCGGCCCCTCCAGGTCCCACAGGGCTGGCTCCCCCTTTGCAGCCCCCCGGCAGTCAGGTTGATCCTGGACCCGGCCCCCTGCTTCTCTCCGTGCGGGGCTCCATCCCCTCCGCCCAGCAGCCTCCCCACCCGCCTCCCCGGGCAGCGCGTCCGGGCCGTCCTGGACCTCAGGCGCCCAGCTCACACGCGGGGCTGGGAGGACAGGCGGGAGCCTCGCTCGCTCCCGCGGCCCCCGCGCCTCCCTGCACCCCCTGGTCTGGGCTGTGCCTGCGGGGGGGCCCCCCCCCGGGGGCGGGGGGCGCCTTCCGGAGGGCGGCCTCCTCCGGGCACGCCCACCCCTCCTCCCTCGGGCACCGTCAGGGGGGCCGTGCCAGCTGAGAGGTGGGGGGAAGCGGCCCGCAACTGTGTGCCGGGGGCCGTGCGGGCGGGGCGCCGACGGCCGGGGCCGGAGGGCCCGGGCCGCCCACGGAGCGGTGGGCCGCCGAGCGCCTGCGACCGCGCGGACTCGGAGGGCGCCCTCGGGCGGGAGGCTGCGCGGAAAGGGCCGGGCGGGGGGGGGGGGTGCCCAGGGCGGACCCGGGGCGGAGGGCCGATGGGCCGCTGCGGCCCGGGGCCCGGGGTGCGGGCGGGGCGGGGCGGGGGCGCGGGAGGCGGCGGGGAGCGCGCGGCCGCGGGGCGGGTAACGGCCCGCGCGGTGGGCGGCGGCGCCCGAGGCCCCTCCCTCCCCGCGGCCGCTCCTCCTCTTCCTCTCCCGCCCGCGCCGCGGCCCTCGGTCCCTGCGCGGCCTCGGCGGCCTCGGCGGCCTCGGCGGCGGCGGCGGCGGCGGCGGCGGCGGCGGTGGCAGCGGCGGCGGCGGCGGCGGCGGCGGCAGCGCGGCCCCTTTAAACCGCCCGCCCGCGCCCCCGCGCCCCGCGCCCGCGCGCCTCCATTTTCCAGGCCGCCCGCGCCGAGCCCAGCGCCCAGCCCGGCCCAGCCCGCGGCCTCCGCCGCCGCCGCCGGACATGGCCGCCAACATGTACAGGGTCGGAGGTAAGGCCGCCGCCCGCCCGCCGCCGCCGCCGCCGCGAGGCGCCGCGGGCCCCGGCCCCGCCACCCGCGTCCCCGCCGGGCCCCCCATCGCGCCGCCCCGCCGCGCCTCTGGCCCCGGCCGGCGCCCCGGGCCTCGCCGTCCGCCGCCCCCTTCCCCCCCCCCCCCCCCGCGCGCGCCCCCTCGGCACCCCCTGCCCGGGTCCCCCATCTTGTCCCGCCCCTCCCCCCGTTCCGCTTCCCCCCTCCCCCTCCGCCCGCCTCCCCATCGCCCCCCCCATCGGCCCACTTCTGGTCCCCTCCCTCCACCTCTGCACCCCTCCCCCACTGCAGGCCGCCTGCCTGGGCCACCCTCCCTCCTGCCCGCAGCGCCCACCCCTCTGCTGCCCCCCCCCCGCCCCCGCCCCTGTCTCCTTCCCCTTCCCGCTCCATCTTTTCTGAGCAGCCGGCTCCTCCACCACCACCTCTGCCCTGGCCGTGCTCGTCGCCACCCGACATGGCCCCTTGGCCCGGCCCCTCCTGGAGCCGGTGGGGGGTAGTGGCTGGGCCGGCAGCGGCCAGGCGGGGGGCTCTGCCCACCTGTTGGGGGCTGAGCGTGGGGCTGAGGAGCTCTGGGAGTCGCAGAGCATCCTTTGGGGCTGGGGGGCCTGGCGGGATCCCCCCAACTCGGGAGCAGGAGCACGTGGCTTTGGGAGGTGCTGGCGGCTCCTGGGAGTGGGAGTTTGGGGCCCTTGTGGTGTGGAGAGCACACTGGTGGCGGCGGCGGCGGCGAGGGCTGGTTCAGCTGCTGGGGGCGGGGGGCAGTGGTCCCCTCCGGGGGTGGGGAGCTGTATGTGGGGGCCGCGTTCTGCTGCGAGCCTGCGGTCACCTGGGAGCTGCCCTTTGGGCCCCGGCGTGGGCCTGGGGGCTTCCCCAGCAGGATTCCCTCTCCAGGTCCTCAGCGGCCTGTGCTCCCCCCAGCGTGCTGCTGGCACCCCGATCCTTTCTCTGCTGTCTCCTGTTTCTGCTGCCCAGCAGGGAGGTGCTTTGCATTTGGGGAAGAGGCAGGTGGCCCCCTGGTTAGGGGGTGCAGAGCTAGCTGAGATCCGGGGTGGGGGCTTCCTTCCTGGGGCTGTTGCTTCTCCCACTCAAGCCCCAGGAAGCCCCCAGCTTTGGGCTTTGCCCCACTTTGTGGGGAGGGGGCTCTAGGAGGCTCGTGCTACCGGTCCCCATGGGGTCCCGAGCTGGCCTCATCTGGTCCTTCACAGGTGGTGAGATGCCCACCCTCTCGGAGACTTTGAGCCGCCCGCTTGCCCCCCTTTGGTCAGGGCCGAGGACAGCTCTGGCCTGGCTTTCCAAGTCACCTGTGTCTTCAGTCTGCTACCCTCTCTCGCTGGCCGGCTGACCCCCGAGTGCCAGGCCAACCTTGTGACCTTGGGCGCACCCGCCCCGCTGTCCAGCCCTCCCTTCTCTCTGGCTCAGAGGTGGTCACGGAAATGGGGGCCCTTACCCCATTCGGCAGCAGGCCCCTGGTGGACACGGCAGGGGGGTGGGGAGCAGGCTAGGGGGCGGGGGCCTTCAGAGAGGGGCTCTCCAGTCCAGGGGGGAGCCGACCTGTGGAGGGAGGCCCCGGGGGTCTCTCATTACACTGCCAGGCTGGGTGGCCCCCCGTGGAACCTCACGGACGGAGTTGCTTTCTCCGTCCGTTGGCCCCTAGCCCAGCTGCTGCAGCCCAGGGCTCCTGCCCGCCTGGCAGCTGCCCCCTTTCAGTGCCACCCCCTCGCCCTCCTGGAACGCCTTTCCTCAGCACAGACCCCCCTCCTGCCCAGCCCAAGGCCCTCCTCTGGTCTGGCCATCCCCCCGCCCACCCGGTGCCCCTTGGCTTTCCCCAGGCAGAACCTCTCTGCAGGTGTGGGCTCACCTCCCACCCCAAGCTGTGGCCCTGAAGTCGCTCAGCGTGTTCAGTAAATGGAGTGTTCCCAGGGCAGGGGCGCCCAGCTCCCGGCCGGCCGCAGACACCGAGGCTTGAGAGGGAGGCTTGGGCGTCACCCAGAGGCCCTTGGTGGCCTCTTCTGCCTCCCCCTCCCAGGCCCCCCCCCCCGCCCCCCGGTGCCTGCTTGTCGCGACTGGTTCCAAGGGCCGGGGTGCCCCTGGACTTGGACTTCTGTCACTCTCCTCTTGGCATCCCCCCCTCCCCCGGTGTAAACAGGGGTCCTGTGGTGTGGCCCACGGGTGGGGCTGCTTCCACTCGGACCCCTTCGGTCCCTGCAGGGAAGCCTCGTTTGCCCCTGTCCACTGGGCCGCGGGCTCGACCGGCCTGGTGCAGGCCGGCTGGGCTGCTGTCCCGAGGTGCTGCTGCTGCGCGGGGGGCCATGTCTGGGTGTCTCAGGGTCCAGATGGAGGCGGCCTGCCCTGGCCGGGGGCGCGCCCCCACCCGCCCCGGGGGCTCCTCCACTAAAGCCCCCCGAGAGCAGAGCCTTTGCCGAAGGTGCCGGCTTCAGCAGGAAGAAGCACAGGTCGCCTGTTAAATTTGAATTTCAGATAAACAGTTTCTTAGCATACGTGTGTCCTGAATACCGTGTGGGCCACATTTACACGAGAAGTTGCTCGCAGAGTCCCGCGTCACTTGGGAGTCCTGCGTGTCCCACCTGGCAGGCTGTCCCGAGGCCCTGCCAGGAGTCGGGCGGGGTGAAGGCCTGGCCGCAGCTTTGGGCCAGCTGACCGCCTGGGCCGATTGGGTCGGCCTGGGAGGGGCAGGGCCTGCTTCGTCCCTGGGAAGTGACCTGGCCTGGACAGAGGCCTTCTGTCGGCGGCGGCAGCTGTGGCCGCGAGGGTGGCAGGCGAGGTCTCAGTGTGTACGGCGGGGTCAGCCACGGCCCGGCTCCTCTGGGGTCCGTGCCCTGAGGGCAGGGGGGCCTCGAGCAGGCGTCCAGAACCAGCCACGGGCTGAGGGCCCCACAGGCAGCTCTTCTCTCTGGACAGTTCATGCAGAAACCTGGTCTGCTGTGTCTCAGGACAGAAAGGCGAAAGCCAGCAGCCCGGAGCCTCCTGACAACACAGCCACTGTTTGGGGAGGTGTGGTTTTTGTGTGTTTTTTGCGTTTTTTCTTAGGGCGGTGTGTGCGGCATATGCAAGTTCCCAGGCTAGGGGTCGAATCGGAGCTCCAGCCGCCGGCCTACACCACAGCCACAGCCACGCTAGATCCGGGCCGCATCTGCGACCTACACCACAGCTCACGGCAACGCCGGGTCCTCAACCTGCTGAGCAGGCCCAGGAATCGAACCAGTATCCTCCGGGGTACTAGTTGGGTCTGTTACTGCTGCGCCACAGCGGGAACCCCTGGGCGGGTGTGTTTTAATTGGTGGCTGCACCCATGTCAGGGTTTCTGTTTTCCCTTCTTTGGGAGAAGGCAGCGTCCCCTCTTCCCGGTGGTTTGATTTTTAAAGATAACACTTGGGAGAGGTGACGGGCCCGCCCCTCACCCTGCAGGCAGCTCGAAGTGTCCCTGTGACCAGAAATGCGTCTTTGGTTTTTGGGTAAACTTTTGAATAGGTGCGGCCTTCACACATGACAGTTCCGCACTTGGGCAGGCCCAGTTGGGCCGCGCCGGGGACCCAGGCGAGGCGGGGGTCCCGGCATGGGCCTCGGGCTGCGAGGGGCCGGGCTGGGCTGGGGCCTTCCGTGGTGCCTCCCCGGGGAAACGGGGCCGTTAAAATCTCGGGCTGATGAGAAGAGGAGCCGTGGTTCAGGGAGGTCGGCGTAGACGGTCCCAAGAAGCACGTCCTCCAGGCCCGAGGTCCCCCTGGCCCCGCACCCCTGCTGTTTGCAGTGACCTGCCCAGGCGGCCGGCTGGACACACCCGCTCCCCAGCTTGCCTGCCCAGGAACTTGCGATCCTGCGCTGTCCCGTGCTGCCCCGGCTCCGGCTATCCCTGGGCCCCCGCGTCTCTGCCCCCCAGGCCCGCCTGTCCTCAGGGAGCAGCTGGGCCGTGTCTGAGGGCCTGGCATCCTGGGGCTCCTGGGCCCCGCATGGACAGGCGAGGCTGCCGGTGCCGTCCCCAGGGCCACCCGTGTCCTGCGGCGTCTGGGGAGAGCCCGGGAGGCGCCCTTGGCCCCCGCACCCTCTGCCTGGCACCACGTCACAGCCACGGGGCCGCTCCCTCCCCCACCCCCGTACCTCAGGTTTCTTGGGGCCTCCGTGCTCCTCGTCCGTGGGACGTGGATGGGCGCCTTCTCGCGGGGACGCTGGGCCCTGCGGCCCCTCCCTGGCCCTTTTCCAGCCGCGGTCCGTGTCCAGCCTTGGAGGTGGCGCTTCTGAGGAACAGGTCTGCTGGCCCCCCCCGCCCCCGAAAACCGCCCCTTGGCTCCCGCAGTGGAAGGTTAAGTCTGAGCGCCCTAGAGGCTGGGCAGCTGGGCCCTGCCCCCGGTGCCGCTGGGCTCTGCTGGGTGACGAGTGTGACAGTGACGCCTTGAGGTGCGGGCTGCTTGTCTCAAGGGGAGGGCGGGGCTCCCCTGGGCTTGGGAGGGTCACAGGAGGTCGCCTCTGAGAGGGCAGCCTGAGCTCAAAGGCTGGGCCCAGGGGGTTGTCGGCATTCTAGGCCAAGGGCCCTGGCAGGGCCTTCTCTGGGGTCTGCTCGGAGATGATGCTGTCCCCTCATCCAGTGTCCAGAGGGATGGGGACACCTGCCGCGCTCAGGTGTGGCGCCTGGCGGTCCTCAGCCCCCGCCCTGTGCTCCAGCCCTCGAGGGAGGCCAGGCCCCTTGGTTACTGGCCACTTCCCCCTCTAGGCAGGTCCCATCTCATTCCTGAACTTTTGCGGGGACCGCACGTGGCCGTCACTGGCTGTCCTTGCAGGGCCATCACTGTATGCGGGGGCCCACCGGGGTCCCTTCGTGCTGCAGCTTGCGGGGGCGCGTGGGTGGGAGGCCTGGCTGGGAGATGGAGCTGCCGGGCGAGGGTGGATGCGGTGGAAGGGCTGGAGGTGGTCCTCCAGAGTCCCGGGTCCGGGTTCCCCAGGCGCCCTGCCCTCGCAGGGAGCTGCTCCTGGGCTGTGCTGAGTTCCTCCCAGTCCATCCCCAGGCTTGGCTTGCCCACTCCTGGGGTCTCTGCTCCGCCGTTCCCGCTGCAAGGAGCCCGGAGGGCCCGGGGCTTCAGGGTCCCGCCCGGAGAGCTGGTGCGCGTCAGCTGTGGAGGGAGGCTCCGGGGCCTGGCCGTGCATGTGTGCGTCACCCCGCGTGGCCTGGCCCTCCAGGGTGGTCCCCGTGTTCTTGCGGAACTTGCTTTTGTCCCTCTGGCTCCCCTGCGAGCGAGCGCCTGCTGGCTGTGGCCACCCTGCCCGCTCACTGTGGACGCGCATCCCGTCCAGCCTCATCGCCCCGCGCGATTGTCTGAGCCTCCGCCGGCTCCCTGAGGGTGAGGTGTGACCAGTCACGCTGGCACGTCCGCGGTCACGTGTACCTGGCGCCCTGCCCTTAATGGTGTCCACGTCTGGCCTGCTTAGAACCACACTGTTGGGGAGTTTCTGTCGCGGCTCAGCGGTTATGAACCTGACTTACATCCGTGAAGTCAAGGGTTCCATCCCTGGGCTCGCTCAGTGGGCTAAGGATCTGCTGTTGCTGTGAGCCGCGGTGTAGGTCGCAGACGCGGCTCGGACCTGGCGTGGCTGTGGCTGTGGTGTAGGCCAGCAGCTGCAGCTCCAATTTGACCCCTAGCCTGGGATCCTCCGTATGCTGCGGGGGTGGCCCTAAATAGCAAAAAAAAAAAGTTAATCAAGTGGCCCCAGCTAGCCCTGAAGGGTGTCCTGCGTCCCTAAGCGCGGGGAGGCTCCGTGCGGCCCCAGGAGCAAACCCGTGTGTCACAGGGCAGCCGGCGTGAGTCGGGTGCTCAGGAACCCGTGGTACCGCATGTACCAAACCTGGCGTCTTTAAACCGAGCTGCACAGAGAGCAAGGCAGTGTGTCGATCGGCTGATGGCAACGTGGCCGGAGCAGTGGCTCCGTTCTCGCTAGTTCGGCTGACTTTAGGGAACGCAATTACTGTGACGAGTGGGAGCGGCCTGTGTGTGCGCGTGTGTTTAAAATTTAAAGTCAGGTCTGTTGAAGCTCCCTTTCAACATACCCTTTTGTGTATCTGGCTCTTTGATTTTGGCAAACGCACCCGCTTGTGTCAGCCGCACATCTTGGGAACGTTGGTGGACCTGCAGGTCTCCCTTTTGCCTTTTGTCGTCGGCCCCTCCCCCAGCTCCAGCCACCTCTGATCTGTCCCTGTCACTCCAGGTTTCCCTTTTGCAGAATGTCACTCGAGGAACCACGCAGTGTGCCGGCTTCTTTGCCGGAGCGTGAGGCCTCCGGGGCTGTCGGCGCGTTCGGCGTGCGGCCCGCCTGCCGCGTGGGGCCTGGTGCGTGCACGCACCAGGGTTTGTTCAGTCGACGGACCGGTGACGCTGGGACTTGGCACTGCAGGCCGCCCTGGCGCGGTCCTCGAGGCGGCGGCTTGTTAGCGGCAGGCGGTCGTTGCTCACGGTTCTGGAGGCTGCTGTCCCTCATCGAGGCTCCGACAGACTCCGTGTCTGACGGGAGCCCACTTCCTGGGCAGGGAGCTCTGGGGGCTCTTAGAAGAAAGACCTCGGATCCCACTTGGGGGTGCACCCAGAGCACCTCCCACAGCGCCCGCCAGTGCCGTCGTGCCGGGGGTCAGGCTTCAGCATGAATTTTTGAAGGACGTGAGCGTCCACGTTGTAGGGGGGTTATTTCCGGCTTCCGGCGGCGGCCGCGGGAGGCCGCTGTGCACACCCCTGCCCGGCTTTCCCTGGGAACACGTGTCCTCGCCGGGGGAGAAGGGGCCCGGCAGCGGGCTGGCCTGGACCTGTGCCAGGGCCTCCTCACAGCACTCGATCTGGGCAGGTGGTTCCACAAGGCTTTCGGACAGGTGTGCCCGGCACCTCACCACAGTTTCTTCTCTTTTCTTTCCTTTTAGGGCCGCACCCACGGCATCTGAACGTTCCCAGGCTGGGGGTGGAGGTGCAGCCGCGGCACCGCCAGATCCTGAACCCGCCGAGCGAGGCCAGGGATCGACCGCATCCTCACACACTCGAGGCAGGTTCTTAACCTGCCGAGCCACAGCGGGCGCTCCCGCCGTGTCAGTACGCGTTTGCCTGAGGACCCCCGATTCCCGAAGGCCGTGCCGTGGGTCTGCTCTCCTCCCTGTGCCTTCGGTCCGGTGTTTACACAAACCTGTGGCTGGTTTTTCACATTAGAAAGAAGCTTTCGGTTGAGCTGTGTGAGTGGTATGTTCTGGATGGCAGCCTTTTACCAAACAGGTATTTTGCAAACTTTTCTCTATTTTTTTGCACATTTTGTGTATGGACTCTGCCTGCTCTGAGGTCACAGAGATTTTGTCCTGTTTTCTTGTCCGATGTTTATGGTTTTGGGTTTGACGTTGAGGGTTGTGGCCCATCTTGTGGCCGAGGTCTCCGGTATCTGGCTCGGTGCGCGAGCGTCCCGTTGGGCCTCCCATTTCGTGACCTCTTGACCTCCGTGCCGAACGAGCGGCACTTCTCTCGCACCCATTTCCCGCGTGTCCGTCATCCCCGGGGCTCCTCGGCCCCCTTCCATCCGGCATGCGCGCTGCCCGGATGGCCGGGACTTCGCCGGGACCTCGGTCTGGGAAAGGGCGTCTCCGACTCTGTCCTTTGTTCCGTGTTGCTCAGCCAACCCCGGCCTCGCGTTTCCTGCATAAAGTCGGGGGTTGGCTCCCTGGTTTCTGCAGAAAAGAAGAGTGGCGTTTAGATCCGGGGTAGGTTGAGCCCGTGGTTCAGATCAGTTTGGGAACAACTGGCATCTTCACCTGTGCCGCGTCCTCGGCTGTGGCCCGCTGCCTGTTTCTGTATGACTCACGAGCTAAGAATGGCTCTTACGTTTTTAAATGGTTGAGAAAAAAAAAATCAAAAGAGGACACGTGAAAAATCCATGAAATTCAAATCCCAGCCCATAAATAAAGTTGTGTTGGCAGCGGCCGTGCTCCAGGGTTTGCACGAGTCCCGGGCTGCTCTGGGGCTCAGCGCCCTCAGGCTGTAGTGGGCCCACCTGTTCACCTGCTTACCTGTGGGCTCACCTGTGGTCCCTGTTCCTGGGAACCGCGGTGCCCATTGCCCAGAGTTCCGCGTGAGAGCCCGCAGAGAGCCTGGGCCCAGGGCCTTGTGGCTTTAGGGGCGTGCATGGCGATTGTCACTGGCCAACGTGGCTCACGTGGTGACACTGCAGCGTTCCCACCGCGAGAAGGTAAAGGTCGGAAAAGCCGGAAGCTGTTAGGCGGGCTTGTCAGTCATCACAGCCGCGTAGCCTCGTGGAGGTAAACGGGTCGGGATGGAGGCCCTGCGTCGCCGCGCGGCCCGGGCGTGCAGACGGCCTTGGGGCGGGCAGCTCCTGGGACCGAGAATGCGGGTTCCTGCCCGGGGCCTGCACTCCCTGCGGGATGGGCGGGTCCTGTGGTCCGGGCCTCTGAGGACTCTGTGTGGGCCAGGCGGGACCGAGGTTTTCAAACAAGTGGCGAAGATGCCAGCTTGGTGCAGGATGAAGCCGGTCAGGGCGGCCCCGGGGAGCGGGTGAGCTGCAGGGCCTGGGTGTGTCTGCCTGGGCATTCGGGGGCAGCCCTGGGTCGGAGCGCTGGTTCTTGAGCTTCTGGACTGGCACCAGTCCCCCAGTTCTCAGACCTTCAGGCAGGTGCTGGGACCTCAGCCCCCGTTCCTGTGTGAGCTGATCCATAGGGTAAACCCGCACGTGTGCACACACGTGTGTGTCAAATTCACACGCGCATCTGTCTCCTGTTGGTTCTGGTTCCCTGGAGAACCCTGGCCGGTTGCAGATGACCCTGCTAAGGCGTGTGGAGCAGGAGAGGGCCTGGCCCGACACCTTGACAGAGCTCGTTGGGCCTGAGTGCCCGGGGCCTGGCGTCGGTCCTGCTGCGTGTCAGCAGGTGCTTCAGGCAGAGGTTCGAACCTCCTGCTGTACCCAGCCTGTGGTGTCGGCAGCGCGCGTCCCCTGACCTCGCCGACGTGGCGGCCATCAGTTCTGTGGTTTTATCAGAACCAGAAGCTGGATGCCTGCCCTGCCTACCGTGCAGCCGTTTGAGGACGTAGCTGTGGTTAAATTTGACTGCAGTTTCTTAAACCCAGGGTGGAAATTGGAATTTTTCAGCATGAGAAGAACCATTCTCAGCCGCATTATCAAACACTGAGTGCCTTTGGAAGTTAGTTTTTGCTGCATACTTGATAACGGTCCTTTATGAATTCATCTGGAAGGTACGTGCAATAGCACTTAATGCAAAACTTACCCTGGGTGCAGTTACTTTGGTGATGGAAACACCACTTTATACGGTTTGCTCACTGTCAAAAGCAGAAACAAGGAGTCTGCTGGGGCTCGGAGGGTTAAGGGCCTGATGCTGGCTCTGCTGTGGCTCGGGTCACTGCTGGGGTGCGGGTTCAGTCCTTGGCCCGGGAACTTCCACATGCCGTGGGCACAGCCAGAAAAGAAAAAAAAAGGTGGAAATGAGGAAGGGGAGGGGGGGGCGCTCTGTCCCCCCGGGTGGCCGCGGGCGTGCTTGCCGAGCTCAGCTGCGGTCCCAGCCCAGCCCCTGGGCCTCGGTGCTCCAGAGCTGTGTGGCTGCGGTGAGGGCCTTGCCCCCAAGCTTCTGCACCGCAGTCACCCGTGGGGCTCAGGGTGCCCGTCCTCGGGCGACGCAGGAGCAGGAGGCAGGAGCTGTGTGCTTGGCACAGCAGCTGTGCTCCGGGTTGAGCTCAGGCCGGCAGACGGGTGTGGACCAGAGCAGCCCGGAGGTCGGCGTCAGGGCGTCTGACGGGCCTCCCCTGGGGTCTCGGACACGTGACCACACGCAGCGCGCCTTGGCGTCCAGGGTGTCTGTCCCAGGCTGGTCACATGGTTGTGGCTTGGTCAGTCTCCAGCCCTTTGGAGGTCAGGTTGACCCCTGACCCCAGCCGCAAATCACCCTGGGCCACGTGCCCAGGTGAGCAAGACCCCCCGTCATGCAGGACAGAAGGGGTTCTGAGGTGACCTTCCAGAAGCAGGCCGAGGGCCACCCCTTGGACTGCGCGGGTGTGGACAGCCAGGCCCCGCCCAGGTGCTGAAGGGATCCGGTTCACCCGCAGGGATGTGCTCCGTGACGGTCCCGCCGCGCGGAGGGAGGCCCTCGGCCGCGTCGCGGGTCTGGGCTGTCGGGGACCGTCGCGCCAGGGAGGGACGGTCAGCCACGCCGACTCCGAACCCGGAAGCAGGTCGCCTCTCCGCACAGCTGCGTTGCGGACCAGCGCGGCCGCGGGAGGCGCGCCCGGTCTGTTTTCATTTCACGGCAAAGCGTGTGGGCGCGTGTTGTGTTAGCACCCCCGTGGTCTCCGGTTTGGCCTCCTGTCCTGCAGAGCCTGGCGTCATCAGCGGTCTGGGTTCTCACCCACCACAGCTTACGTGTTGCTCTGTGTTTGGGTTTTGTTGATGTTTCGACCAGGGTTTCGTCGTTTTCAGCGTGTAGATCTTTGCGCAGAACTTGGTTTGGTTTGGTCTGGTCTGGTCTGGTCTGGTCTGGTCAGGGCTGCGGCCGTGGCACGTGGAGGTTCCTAGGTTAGGGGTCAAGTCGTAGCTATAGCCGCCAGCCTGCACCACAGCTCGCAGCCACGCCGGGTCCTTAACCCACTGAGGGAGGCCAGGGATGAAACCCACGTCCTCATGGATACTGGTTGGGTTCCTTAATCCCTGAGCCATAGTGGGAACTCCTGGATGGAACTTTTGATCTTTAAAAACCTGTGGCTTGTTCATTTGTTACCTAAGCTTGCTAAACCCTCACTCCTTAGTTTTATTTTTTCGAATTTTTTTGTCTTTTGTCGTTTTCGGACCTCACCTGTGGCATACGGAGGTTCCCAGGCTGGGGGTCTCATCGGAGCTGCAGCCGCCGGCCTATGCCACAGCTCACAACAAGGCCGGATCCTTAGCCCACGAAGCGAGGCCAGGGACTGAACCCTCCACCTCATGGTTCCCGGTCAGATTCCTTTCTGCTGCACCATGGCGGGAACTCCTCTCCTTGGTTTTAAAACAGGTCTTTGGAGGTTCTTTGAGAATTCCTCTGTGGACGGTCGCGCCCCGTGCACGTAGAGCCCCTGCCCTCTGCCTGCCTTTCCCGTGTGCGAGGACCCCGGGAGCACGGCCGTGAGGACGGTGCTCGTGGGTGCCCGGTTCCCGGCCTGAGGGGAAGCCCCGGGGACTGGTCATTCGTCCTCAGAGGTGATTCACGCGGGCTCCCGTGAGTGTCTGCTGGCAGGGGAGCAGGAGCTCCTCCATCCTGTTGGCGTCGGCCTTTGGATCAGAGGTGCTGAGGAGTGTTGAGGGGTCACCTGCATTTTCTGCTTCCCAGGGTTGGGGCGTGTTGCCCGCTTCCTCCAGCTGAGGGGTGTGGAGAGTTGTGCATCTTTGGCCGGGGGCACAGCTCTGTGGGTCCTGTGATGTCAGCCTGTGCTTGTGGTGTCAGCGTGGTGCTGGCCGCCTCAACGGGGGGCTTTCTCCCCCTGTCTGCTGGGGCTCCACCGGCCAAGGCTGCTGGCCGGGCCGGGGCGGGGCGTCTCTTCTTTCCTCCTTTGGAAGGTTTCCCTCTGCGGGTGGCGGGCGACCGGAGGCCCTGTCTTCCTTCGTCTCCCACCTGCTGGCGCGGCATTTCCGGGCAGTAAAGCCCCGTCCTCTTCAGTGCAGGGCTGTGGGTGTTGGCTGATGTTGGCAGTTGTGTAACTGCTGCCCGGGTCACCGGTCGCCGGGTTCCTCCCCAAGCCCCCTGACCTCTGGTCGCCCTCCTGCCGCCCCCCCCCACCCCCGTGGCCAGGGCACCTCGCCTGGGGCTCTGCCGCTGGATGCAGACCTGCTGCCAGGCTGCCTGGACCCTCCCCCGCCCCGCCCCAGCCAGGGCCATACGAGGCTTGCTTCCAGTTCTTGGCACAGGGGAGTAATCACCCCAGGGTGAGGTTTGCTCTTGTGCTGGATTCTTAGAGTGACAGCTTGCATGATTGACTGGAGACCTTTTTCATAAAAACTGCTTTATTGAGATGAAGCCCATCTGCGATGAGGCCCACCCATTTGGTTTTTGTTTTTTTTGTTTTTGTCTCTTGAGGGCCGCACCCACAGCACATGGAGGTTCCCAGGCTAGGGGTCGAATCGGAGCTGCAGCTGCCGGCCTATACCACAGCCACAGCCACGCCAGATCCTTAACCCACTGAGCGAGGCCAGATATCGAACCCGCGTCCTCATGGGTGCTAGTTGGGGTGTTACTGCCGAGCCCCGCAGGACTCCCAGCGTTTGGTGTTCAGGATGTTTCCATTCCCTGAGACCAGGCCCGCTGCACCTGCAGCCCCGTGCACTCCTCTGCAGCCACCTGGCACTACGGCTGGTCCGCCAGGGGTTGTTGCTGTTGCCCCGTCTGTGGCACTTGGGCCGCTTGCCTGTGCAGGCCTCAGTGAAATCCAGCCAAGGCCGCGTCCCGGCCAGCCGTCCCCCACCGGGCTGGACTGGGTGGCGAGGGGCAGGGGACGGAACCCCCGGTGTAGATTGGCGGAGACCGGGGCTGCAGCCAGGCTGGCAGCTGGGGGGGCGCCACGTGGCTGTCCTGGGCTTTCTGGAGTGAGCCTCGTGGACTCCTTGACCAGAGCCCTGCCCGCTCCTGGTGGCCTTGAGGAGCCGGGTAGCCTGTGTGGCTTTTCTTTGAAGGGAGTTTGCTGACCTGAGGTCTGAGGGCCCCGGCAGGGTGCCAGCGCCCGCGGGACCCTGCTCCCTGGCGCCTGGCCTCACGCCTGTCCCAGTGAGCTCTCGCTCTGTTCACCGCTCTTGTCTTCGGGGGCAAGGGTGGGAGGACCCTGGGGCTTGTGCTCGGGGCAGGGGCGGGGGCTGGCAGCCCCCCACTGCCGTGGTCTCTGGGGTGGCCGTGGCCGCGCCTGTGGCTCTCCTTCCTGCTCTGGCCGTAGGACTCTTGGGCCCGCCCTCCAGGCCAGCATCAGGCCCCCGCCCGCCACCGCCTTGTGCTCCTGCTACCTCGCAGCCCCCGCCCCTGCCGCCTTTCCCCTCGGTCCCGGGCCCCAGCCGCGGGGGCGCAGGCGAGCAGGGCCCAGGGCCCGGGCCGCGGGCTGACTCTCTTGTCCCGTTTGCAGACTACGTCTACTTTGAGAACTCCTCCAGCAACCCGTACCTGATCCGCAGGATCGAGGAGCTCAACAAGGTAGCGTGTGCGGCCTGTCTGGGTGGGGGCGGTTCCCAGGGCCCCTGTGGCGGCTGGGGGGATGTTCCCAGGGCCACTGTTGGATGAGACCTGCGCCCAGCCCCGAGCCAGGACTGCATGCGGGCATCTTGGGCCTCAGGTCGGCCGCCTGCTCAGCCCCCAGTGGCTTCCATCCCAGGGCCACCTGCCCAGGACCAGGTCCCCCTCCTCGGAGAGCCCATTCACGTGGGCCCCTGGTGGCCTCACTCAGTGTTTGGAGAGGGTCCAGGTTGGACAGTTTCAAGCAAAGAGCCGAGGATGCCACCTGTGACCACAGCCCAAGGGTCCCTGCGGGGTCCCTGCCCAAATCCCGCTCCTGCCCTGTCTGTGGGCACCCTTGGCAGGTGCTCACGGCTGGGTTGGGGGCAGGGGGTTGTGTGGGAGTGGGCTCTCAGGTCCAGAGTGGCATCTCTCAGGACTGGGCAGTCTCCCTGTGACCGTGGCGGCCCAGAGGTGTGAGCCGCCCTTCCCCCCCCAGTTGGGATGTTGGCTCAGCAGCTGCTTCCTTCCCCATCCTCGCAGAGGGCCGCTGTGGCCCCCTCTCTGGAGCTGCCCTCTCAGAAGCACCTGTCGTCACCTGGGCCAGGGAGGGGCCACCTTGCTGTACCCCCATACTGCCAGTTTGCCAGAAGCTGCTTTCCTGGACCTCGAGCCTTGTGGCCATGTGGCCTGATTCTGGGGACTGGGGGTGGAGTGGGGGTGTTGACCCCCCCCCAAAGATCAGACTCCGCTACACCTGCACCCTGACCCTGTGGCCATGCTCACCAAACGGGAGGGGGTGCCTGTGCCCCTGAAGTCCTGGCCTGGGCAGGGCAGGCTGCATGGCGCATCCTAGAGCTGCCACAAGGCCTGGGCTGGGGCAGTGACTGCAGTGTCCCTTGGGGCCACTGCACCGCTGGAGCCTGTACTCCCATCAGAAGAGACTGAGAAACGAGGTGGTGGGGGCAGCAGGGAACTAAAGGCCAGACAAGCCTGGGCGTCCTCGGACCGGCGGCGGCGGCGGCGGCGGCGGCTGTGACTGGAGAGCCGGGTGGAGCGCAGCTCCGCGAAGTTGGAATGAAACCGGAAGTTCCCAGCAGAGGCGGGACCTGCAGGGAAGGGTTGGATGGGAGAGTGGAGACCCGCCCAGCAGGCGGACGGAGACAAAGAGGAGGTGTTCCTGCCGTGGCAGCAGGTTAGGAACCCGGCTGCCGTGAGCGGCTCAGGTGGCAGCCTGGCACGGATTCCATCCCTGGCCCAGGAGCTTCCATGTGCTGCAGGTGCGGCCATTTAAAAAAAAAAAAAATCGGAGAGGCAGAGCCTCCCTCCAGCGCCCCAGCATCCGCTTAGCAGGAGTTGGAGGGACCGAAGGCTCTGCAAACAAGAAGTGACCCGGGAGAGAGCCCCCCATCTTCCCCCGGAACCGCAGCCCCGTCCAGCCCTGAGGACAGAGGACGCCCCAGCAGAGGGACAGCCTGCAGGCCGCCCACCGGTCCTCACGACTCTGCGGCCCAGAGCAGTGTGGGGACCCCGGAGTGAGCACCAGGGCTCGGAACCAAGTCGGGGTGCGCTGCTCCCGCTTCATCCCTTTCCTGTGAATGAAGACGATTCTGTGGTGACTTTTCCGTGAGGAAACCCCAGTGGCTGTCACTGCAGACAGGCTGCTCTGGGCAAAGCCAGGCTTGTTCCAACTCGTCGAAACCCTTCCACCGGTGGCAGGGGGTGCCCTCTGCCGCCTCCCCCAGCCCTCCCAGGACTCTGGGCTTTCCTGAGCTTTCAGAATAATTGTCAAGTTTTCTCCTGAGAACTTGGATTGGAAATATATTGCATTCGCATTGTTTCCATGGGAAATTAAATCTTCACAGTACTGGAGCAAAGCGCCCTTTTGAAAGAACAGGGAACGGCAGGCTAGGGGCGTGAGAACGGGGTGGGGGGGCAAGCCCCATATGGGCCCCTGGGTGCCGGCCAGGCAGGAGAAGCCCAGAAAGGACCAGAGGGCAGGCGGGAGGCCTCCTGGGAAGGAGCCAGATTGTGGAGTCGGGTTTGGAATAGGGGTGTGGCAACCTCCCAAAATGACAACAGAGAACAAACAGTAGAAGGGGGGGGCCCCGACCCCAGTGTCCACCTGGGTCAGCCCGGACCAGGGCTCCCACTGGGCCTGCTCTGGAGCCATGGCCACCTCCAGCCGTGTGGGACTTCTGTCCAAGGGCCCCTGCCCTGGCTCCCACCAGATTGAGGAGAGGCTGGAGTTGCGAGGGGCCTGCGCAGCAGAGATCTGGGCAGAGTCCCAGAGGGAGGCTCTTGGAGAGAAGGTTCTGGAAATCTGGGGTCTCCTGGGTGTGGCCTGAGCCAGGCTTGCAGAGGCGAGGCTGCAGCGGGCAGGTGGGCAACCCGTGTGAAAGGGCGCATCCTCGGGGCTGGCGCCGGGCGGGGCTGCACGCCCACCGGGAGCCGGAGCGCGGACCGGACCGCGGCCGCCGTGCGAGGTCCTCGTGCCGGTCGCCTTAGACTGTCGAGGTGCCGGATGTCGCCGTGGTGTGGAAGCCCCGGCCATTCTGAGCCCAGCAGACCGTCTGCAGAACCGTTTGTGGGAGGCGGGTGTTGGCCTGGGGTTCCCAGCCCGGGCACAGCTCTGAACACCGCTGCATACGGACAGTGTCTACAGGCCCGACGTGGCTGTTCCGACAAGTCGTGCTTCTCACGTCCAGTCTCCACACGCCAAAGACCTGCGCATCTTCAGGTGGTCTTGCAGCCACGAGTTTCGCTGGTCGATTGGAGAATAAAATTTGGCTGGTTGCAGTTCTGGAAAAGTCCTTCACTCTCTTTAAGCAACTCGGTGGTCCGGGGTGAGGACGCCTGTGGCCGGCGCCCCCTGCAGTCGCCGTGGCGGAGGCAAGAAGCCCGAGAGAGTGGACAACGCTTTGAATTTATGCTCCAGGATGCGAAAAATTCCTACGGCTTCTTCTTGAAAGGTTTCCAGCTTAAGGGACTTTAGTGATTGAAACTTAAATACTTCCCTTAGAGGTCATTTTGTCTAGTGTTGTAAATGCTGCTATACTAGCTTCTACAAAGATAAGAGTGGTGATACAACCTTTGCATTACTATTAAAAACTTCGTAAACGCTGGTTAGTTTAAAAGAGACACAACTGGGAGTTCCCGCTGTGGCTCAGCAGTTAACGAATCTGACTAGCATCGTGAAGGTGCAGGGTCGATCCCTGGCCTTGCTCAGTGGGTTAAGGATCCGGTGTTGCCATGAGCTGGGGTGTAGGTGGCAGACGCGGCTCGGCTCTGGCGTGGCTGTGGCTGTGGTGCAGGCCGGCAGCTGCAGCTCCACGTTGACCCTACCCTGGGAGCCTCCATGTGCAGCCCTTAAAAAAGACAAAAAAAAAGATGCAATTGGCCCCAGTCACTGGGCCACTGGACAGCGCCCCCCTCGCCCGCCTTCCTGCCCCCAGAGAGGAGTCGGCGCCTGCATCCGTCTGCCCTCTGCTCTTCCAGCCTTTGCTGATGACCCGCTTCCTGCCGCCCCGAGGGTTGACTCGGCAGAGAAGAAACGGCAGGGGAGCCTTCTCTTCCCTGGGGTCGCTGACTGTCACGAGGCAGGGGACTAGGGGAGGCATCCGAGGGGAAATTCGCCCCCAGAGATTCTGTGATGAGCCTCCAGAGTTTGGAGAGGTCCTTCGGCACAGGGTGACCAGCCAGGGATGCGTGCTGGGCCCCGAGGGGCTGGGCTGGCCGGGACGACCCGCTGGGGTTCCTGGGGTTCCGTGCTTCCGGCTCACTGACGCTCGGGGGAGGGTTTCCTGGCAGCGAAGAGAGTTTCCCTTCTGCCCCTTGCCAGGCGTTTAGGACCCCGTAGCCTGTAGCAGGCGCACCAGTTGGGATCTGCGTTCCACTTGGACCTGTGGGACTCCTTCACGCAGTAAACCGAAGAGAGCCCCTGCGATAAGCTAAGAGCAGAGGAGAGCAGGCGTGCTTGCCCCGGAGGGTCTTCCCCCCGGAGGGTCTTCCCCGCAGGCTTGCTCAGTGGCCCTGCTGCCTCTCGGTCTCCGTCCTTCTCACACTCCGGGCAACCCCTCCAGTGTCTGGACATCTGCCCTGTCCTGTGCCAGGCTGCCTGCCATCGGGGTTGTGGATCCAGGTTGCAGGGCGTCCCCTGCCTGGGAGCAGGGCGGCCCCTGGGCCAGGGCAGAGCCGGCTCTGGCCAAAGCCTCGTCACAGGTGTCCTTTCTGGTGGCCCGGGGTTCCCCTGGTGTCCACAGGGGGCACCGGACGGAGGTGGGAGCAGGGCGGGCTTAGGTCCCGTGTGCCTCCCCCACCCGCGAGGCCCTGCCGCAGCGGCCCTGCTAGAGTGGAGCCCGGGGGCGGGCGGCGCTCAGACCCTGCCTTGCTCTTGCAGACGGCCAGCGGGAACGTGGAGGCCAAGGTGGTGTGCTTCTACCGGAGGCGGGACATCTCCAGCTCCCTCGTCGCCCTGGCCGACAAGCATGCCAGTGAGTGCCGGCCCGCCCGTCCCCCGGAAGTCACCGGCTGTGCGCGCTTGGGGGCGCGGCTGGCATCAGTCCCCTGAGAAGTTTCTCGCCTCAAGATGGACTTGGGGGCCTTCTCAAATCCTTGGCTGGTGCTGCCCTGCGCCACGGCGGGGTCCACGGGGTGTGTGCGTCCGGTCCAGGGAGCAGTCGCTTCTCTGCTGGCCCCGTCTGGCCCCCGGGAGGATGGGTTCCCCGTGAGGCCTCCCACCTTGGGGTTTTGGCCTGTGTGCGCTTGTGCGGCCCGCTGCATCAGCGGCGTCCCCGTGGTACGCGTGACTCCGTGTCCACTGGTGGACCGTGATGCTGTGCCCAGAGCGGCCACCTTAGAGGTGGGACCCAGTGGCCGCTTGGTGGCTTCTGGTGCCGAGGCAAAGAGCCAGGTCCCTTGGGGTACAGTGCCGCGCGTCCCAGAGGCACGGTCCGTGTGGGCGCGGGCCCCGCCCCCGCCCTGCAGGGGACCCGTGTTGGCTCATGTTCTTGCTGTCAGAACCCTGGCAGTGGCCTTGGGGCGGGGCTGCAGGGCCACGGACCTGCTGGCGACCTGGGGTGAGGATGACCATGGGCCTCCTTCCCTGTGTCTGGGGCCAGCTCTGTGCTCTCAGGCGCCAGAGCTCAGCCAGGAGCCAGCAGGGCTCTGGGGGGAGCGTGGCCGGGGAGACCGCAGGAGCAGCAGCTTCTCCAGAAGCGCTGAGTTGGCGGCAGAGGCCCCCAGGCGCTGGTGGGGCTCCCGTGCGCCTGTGACGTCCCTCGCCAGGGACCGAAGGCCACGCGGTGGGGACACGTGTCGTGCGCGTGGCATGTGACGCTCTGGGGAGGTGGCCGGCTTGCCCGGCCCAGCACAGGCCCTGTGTTCTCGGAGCCATGTCCGTTCGGGCCGCCCTGTCCCGCGGTGACTTCTGCAGGAATCGTGAGGTCATCAGCCCCCTGCCAGCGTATGCTGGCAGGGGGGTGTGCCCCCTGTGAGGTCAGAGCGGCTGCTCCAGTCTCGTCTGGGCCCGCAGCCCCCGTCCTTCCCCTGCCAGGGTGTCCAGCCCCAGAGCAGTTGCCCTGGAGAAGCCCTTACTAGGGTGTCCAGGCCAGTGTGCTCCCCTCGGCCCCTGCTCGAAGTGTGTCTCCCTGCCACGCACACAGAGCTGTTGTCCTGAGAGCGAGACCTTGCCCGAGGGAGCAGCGGCACAGATTGCAGCCCCCCGGACCCCCTGGGGTGAGCTGCAGGGCCTGGGAGAGTCAGCAGGGTGTCGGCCCTGCTGGGCGGGTGGGAGCAGAGCCTGCCTGCGCCTTGCGGGTGGGCCCCCAGCTCTGAGCCCAGGGCCAGGGCACGCCAGATTCCAGAGGGAGGGGCTTTTGTGCCAGGGACCACCTGCCCCTGGGTTCTTAGAGGCCGAGTGCCACGGCCCATGTGTGCTCACAGGTCTGCTGGGGACGGGGCTCGGTGCTGTCCTGGTCAGGGAGCTGGACGCTGTCCTGGCCCCAGCTCTGGCCACCCTGAGGCTGTACGCATGGCCCTGGGACCTGCTGACGGCAGGGAGCCCTGGTGGGCTGGGGCCTCGGAGCCGCTGTGAGCCTGTGTCAGGGTGGGACAGGGCAGGGTCTGCAGGCCTAAAGCGGGTGTTCAGGGGCCCCGGGCTGGCAGGCCCCCGGCAGAGGAGCCAGCCCAGGCTGGCTGCGAGCATGTTAGGGTGCGGGGCTGCTGGGCCGGCGTCGGACACTGGGCGTGTCCTCCGTGGGGATGCACTGGGATCCGGGTGGGGGGTGGCAGCCGCGTGGGGGCTCGGGTGTCTGGCCTGGTCCCAGTCTGAGCTGCAGGCACTGGGTGGGGGGTGCGGCTCACCTGCCCACTGGCACGAGGACTCCCCGAAACCGCCTCCGGGGGGCAGCAGAGGGCTGCGGCCCGGCTGGTGGCCCAGGGCCCCAGGGGTGGGGACTGGCTGGGGAGGGCTTGCCATGCCCCCTCCTTTGGGCTTTGGGGCAGAGGATGGGGTTCAGCTGTGTCTGGCTTCCCCTCAACTCCTGCACGGCTGCAGGCTCCACTGTGCCTCGAGGGCACCCAGCTCCCGTGGCCGGGCTCTCCCTGTGGCTGAGGCCGCAGGCAGTGAGTTTGCGTGGGTGACCTGCCTCGGTGGCTGAGATGCACCCCCGCCCAGTCCGTGCTCTGAGGCGTGTCTGGCTGCCCCAGCTCTGAGGGGCAGGTGTGTTCTATGTGCAGGGAGGGAGGGGGTGCCGCTCAGGCTCACAGAGTCTCAGGCAGCAGGGCATTGGGGTGGGTGGGGGGCCAAGCCTGGCTGGCTGGGCTGTCCAGAGGCCCAGGTGTTCTCTGGTTTCGGCTGGGTGGTCTGCGGCCCCCTTGTCCACCCTGCCTCCCAGCTTTGCAGCCCTCGGTCCAGGCCGGGCAGGGAGTGGGCAGCTAACCTGCCATCTGGACGCTGTCTGTCTGTTGTATAGCCCTGTCAGTCTGCTATAAAACCGGACCAGGGGCCGACAACGGCGAGGAAGGTAAGAGCCACCCTCAGCCAGAGGGTCCTGGCATCTGTGCGCCGGCCGCCTGCATGCCCGTCCCTGCGTTCCCTGCCGCGAGGCGGCCCAAGGAGAGGCCCGCGCTCTGCAGCTTGGCTCCAAGGGGCCGGGAGGCTCTGGGCAAGGTGTGCGGTGGGCCTTGGGCCCAGGCCGTGGGGTCTCTGCCCTTCTGGACGTGTAGCACCGGCTCTCTTGTTCTCCTCCTCCTGCCTGCTGCTTCCCGGGCCAGCGGAAGCGCGGTGTTCCTTCCTGCTCAGATGCCCGGGGCTCCGGGGCTTTGGGGCCCCGTGGGGTGGCTGGGCTGCAACGGGCGCATTGGCACCAGCATGTCTGCCGGGGCCCTGCGGGGACCTCCCCTGCCATCCACCTGGGTCCAGCAGGGGGTGGTATCCGTGAAGCCGGTGGGCAGGCCTTTGTCCAGTGGCCCGAGTGTGTGTCTCTGGCACCAGCTCACAGGAGCTCTGTCCTTCAGGAGAGGTAGAGGAGGAGGTGGAGAACCCGGAAATGGTAGACCTGCCCGAGAAGCTCAAGCACCAGCTGAGGCATCGGGAGCTGTTCCTCTCGAGGCAGCTGGAGTCCCTGCCTGCCACCCACATCAGGTACCCGGAGGCCCGGGCGGGCGGGAGGCTCTGCCCGCCGCCGCTGACACGCGTGCTTCTCTTACAGAGGGAAGTGCAGTGTCACTTTGCTCAACGAGACCGAGTCCCTCAAGTCCTACCTGGAGCGGGAGGTGAGGCCCCGACACTGCGGGCTCGCGCGTCCTGGGGGGCGGAGGCAGAGGCTGGGCACTGGCCTCCACCCATCTCCGTGGAGACCGCTGCCCCCGGCTCACCTTGGGCTCAGACCCTTCCCTGCCCGCGGCGCCCCGAGGCCAGGTGGTGGTCCCTTTTCCTCCCGGGGTCCCGTGCAGCCCCGCTCGTGCCTCCAGAGCAAGGGGGCCTCAGGGGGTCTGCCTGCCTCATCCGCAGGCGGGTCCAGGAGGCACAGCTCGTCCTGGAAGACAGGAAGCGGCCACGTGCTGGCGCTCGGCCCTCCCAGCGGGTCGTCACCGCGCAGCAGTCCAGGCCACTGTCTGGTCCTCACTGAGTCGACCCAGAACTGTGTTGGCTGAGTGACGAGAAGGGTTCCTGAATTTATAAGATCTAAAATGTCACTGCTGCCAGGGGGCCATGGAACCGACCTCCTTGTCCCACGGCGGCCCCAGGGCGGGTGGCTCTCGGGGGCTGCCGGCCCAGCACCGCTTCCCTGAGGTTCCCCAGAAACCTCTCCAGATGCTGCATGAGGGTGTCCTGGGAGCAGGAGAGCCCCGTTCTGAGACCTGGCGGGGGCGGGGTGGGCGTGGGGGCACCTGAAGCCACTGTTACCTAGAGGGGCCAGGGGCCTCCCTGCCTGCGGTGACCCCTGTCCTCAGCCACAGGCCCTTCCCAGGCAGGGCCCAGTGAGATGAGGGGGGTCAGACTGGGCCACAGGCTCTCAGGGGCCTGGCGCGCACCTGCCCTCAAGAGGACTGTGGTGGGGCCCGGCAGCCGAGGGCCAGAGCAGGGTCTGCAGCCCCCAGGTGTGTGTTCCCTGGAGGATAGGGGTGTTGTCTGTGGTTGGGGAACCCCTCAGCGACAGCCACACAGGGAGTGACGTGAGGGGCATCCATGAGCAAAGCGGTGGCTGTGAAATGGTTTCTTGCTGCCGAGCTTGTGGGCCGTGCAGGGTGTGTGTGGATGTGGCCTTTGGGGAACTGTGTGTGTCTCCAGGGCGCCCGCCCGGGTGCTTTCTGCTTATCTCCACTCACCTGTCCGGGAAGTGGGTCACTCCCACACCTTGAAAGAGCAGGTGCCGCAGTGGGCCGGCTTCCCTCCTGGTCGGGACGGCCCAGGCCTCCAGGGGCCCGCAGGCACAGGTGCGGGCGCCCGCCACCCGGCGCCCTGGGGAGTGAGCCAGACTCCGCGTGGTTCCTGAAAGGGGGCGGGCGGGGCAGCTGCAGGTGTGCAGAGCAGGATGCAGAGCAACCTCGGAGTCAGGAAGGACCAGGCCAGGACGGGGCGGGCGGGCGTCCTGGCGCTGCGCCCCTGGGGAGGGCTGGGTGGGCAGGCTTTGCTTCTGGAAAGCAGCCCCAGCCAGCTGAGTGCAGATTCCGAGAAACAAAATCAAGCCTGAGAGCGTAGAGTCGCGAGAGCAAAGGGCCGGGAAGGCCCGCAGGGGACGCCGTGCTCGGAGGCCAGGCCGTGGTCGGCGACGCCCGAGCTGCGAGGCCAGAGCCTCTGTACCCTTTGTGTGCGTCTCTCGTGCCAACGACGGCGGGAAAACGCACCCCCTGCCTGAAGGCCGTGCCCAGACTCTGTGGGATTTGTCCCCAGATGCCTCGGGATTTTTGCTGCTATTAACTGCTTTTATCAGATCGATTTTCAAACGGGTGCTGCTGCTAAGAGGCGCTGGCGTGGGCCTGGCCCTGCCGTCGAGGCTGCCGAGGCCCCGCGCGGCCCCGGGCCGTGTGCCGACCGCCGCCCCGCCTGCTCTTGCCCAGGACTTCTTCTTCTACTCTCTGGTCTACGACCCGCAGCAGAAGACGCTTCTGGCCGACAAGGGGGAGATCCGAGTGGGGAACCGCTACCAGGCAGACATCACCGACCTGCTGAAGGAAGGTCGGTGGGGACCCTCGGGGGGCGGCGTGGGGTCTGGTCGGGGCGCCGGGCCCAGGACCCTGCGCAGGGCGCACCATCGGGCCTTGCTGGCACCCGGAGACTGTGTTGGCTTTTGGCAGATGTTTCCATAACTTGGAAAAGCTCCTTTTCTCCCCAAAACCTCCTCTGAACGAATCTGCCCATGTCACGTCTGGGGGTGGGGGCACTGTCCTTGCGGCCGCAGTGACGTGGCGCTCTGCTCCCCTGCCCCCTCCTGGGGGCCCTGGGTGGGCCGGACCCCTGCCCTCAGCTGGGGCCCGCCCTGTTGGCACCCCTGTTTCTGAGTGTTGTTCATGCCCGTGGCCACCTGCCGCCCCCCCTGTGGTTTGCACGCCCCCCCCACCCCCACCCCCGCTTGCATAACCGCGCCACTGCTCCTATGTGCAGTGGCCGCGAGGCAGGCGTGACGGCTGGTTCTTGCCACCGCTGCCCGCGCGGTTCTCAGGACGAGGCTGTGCTGGGGCCCCGCTGCCTGGGGCCTCCAGCTCCCTCGGGCAGGGGCAGCCGCTCGCTGCCCTTGTGCCCGCGGTCGGTTCCTCTTGGCGAGCACGTCCCGCGTCCTGCTCCCGCCTCACGGTGTCCCTCTGTGTGCGGGACCCCCTGACGTCCCCTCTTCCTATGGCCACTGCTCCTTTTAGGCTGGTCTAGTTAAATGTCTGCTCTTGGCTTGGGGGCGAGCTTCCAGACCCATGAACCCAGGCCCCCCACCCCACCCTTGCGTGCGCACAACATGACTCCCCTGCTTCTCCTCCTGGGGATCTTGCTCTGTCTTTGGGGGACCCTGCTCGTCTGATGGCAGGTGAGAGGAAGGCATCAAGCCGGGCCAGCCGGCCGCAGCTCCCTCTACCAGGTCCCGTGTGCCGGGCTTCGTCCCGGGTGTGGGAAGCCTGCCTCCCTGCGGGCCCCGGGGCTCTGCCCTGTGGTCCTGCTTTGCGGCCCGCTGGTGTGACTAATTGGAGGTCCCCTGAATGCTGGCACAGCCCCTCCCGGGCCAGTGAGGGGCCGGTCCCCTGCTGGGGATGTAGCCGAGGCCCTGCTCTGGGGACCTCCGGAGCCTGTGTCCCAGGCTGTGGCTGAGGGTGCAGGGCCTGGGGACAGCCACATCCAGTGGGAAACAAGAGAGGCCACGTGAGAGCCAGAGCAGGCTGTGGAGTGGCCGGAACGTCCGAGGACCCCACTGGCAGAGGACGCACCTCTGGCCGAGGGGCACCTGGGGAAGCCTGGCCCGTGTCCGGGGGCGGCAGTTGCTCCTGACTGCCGGGCCGTTGGAGTGAGACGAGGCCCCACAGCCTCGGCTTCCCGGGTTTCCGCCCTCCTGGAGCCCAGACCCTTCCTGGGAGCGAAGCCACGCTCCTGCCTCCAGCGCGCGGCGTGAGTGGAGCCGGTGTGGAGCCGGGACCGGTGGGGCCAGAGCCACTGGGGGTGGCCCTGGGCTCAGCTGCCCGGCAGGTGCTGGAGCTGGTCGAGGCCCAGCCCTTGGGTCCAGGAGGAGCGGGACCCAGCCTCCCTGGCGCCCACCCGTCCCTGGTGAGGGGCCTCGCTGCCGAGCCTCCACCGGGAAGGAGCCCACTCGGGACACCGGGAAAATCCCGCCTGCGCTCAGCCCGAAGATGCCGCTTCCCCTTGGAGCAGCCCTGGGACCCAGACCCGCGGATCCTCGCACCCCCTCCGCTGGGTCCCTTCTGCGCATCCGCCCTGTGGGGCTTCTCCTGGAGCCCCCGGCCATGCCTGACCTTCTGCCTGGCTGGGGGCGTGCCTTACCTGGGCAACGTCCAGCTGTGCCAGCCCTGCCAGGCTCGCACCGGGCTCCCGTGGGCTTGCCGTGTGCTAGGTGGCCTATCCTAGGTCTGAAAGGTGGTCGCTGCCAAGACCCCCCCCAAGGCTGAGGGGGTCTGCAGACATGCAGCCTGAGAGCCTGAGCTGAGTGCGGCCGAGGTGTGGCCTCCGCCAGGTACCTGCTCCAGGCCCCTGGGCGCCTCCTGTCCCTGTGCCGGCCTGGCCGCGCTCAAGCCGGGACCCTGGTTCCGGTCTCAGGGAAGCTTCCTTGTCCCCTGCTGAGGAGCCCTCAGAGAGGGCGCTTGGCACCAGCAGTTGCCCAGGACAGAAACTCCCAGGCCTGGGGCCCTGAGCGCCCCTGTGGGCTCCCTCCAGGAAAGGAAAGGTACTCTGGGACGGGCCTGCCCGGGTGGCAGGTGTGTGTCCGCACGCAGTGGACGTCTGTGTCTCGGCTGCGACGGGCTGATGACGTGAGTGCAGCTGGGGGGCGCTGTACTGAGTCCGCGACGTCTCAGACTAGAAAGCCTGACTGATCTGAGCCCAGTCGCCTCTGCCCCTGCGTCCAGCTGGCTGTGGACCCCCCCCCCCCGCCCCCCACCGGGCGCCCTCATCAGGCGCTGCCCCGAGGACTGTGTGCCAGGCTCACTCGCCCGCCCCGCCCCGCCCCTCCCGGCACTGCAGGAGGGCGAGCGGTGCCCCCGCCATAGGCAGGCCGGTCCCTCGTGGGACCCTGGGCTCTGAGTGGCTGGGTCGGGGCCCTGGGGGCTTCTCCCAGCCTCGGGTCAGGAGCCGTTGCTGGCTTCGCAGGGGAGGAGGACGGCCGGGACCAGTCCAAACTCGAGACCAAGGTGTGGGAGGCACACAACCCGCTCGTTGACAAGCAGATCGACCAGTTCCTGGTGGTGGCCCGGTGAGTTCCCGGCTGGGATGGCCATGCACTGCCCGGACCCCCGGGCACAAGACTGGCACGGGGACGCGGCCGCCTCCCCACCCCCGGAGTGGGCTTCGGGACATGAGGCCTTGGCGTCTGTCGGGAGGGGGGTGGTTCGGGGGGCTGGGACCTCGCTCTGTGGAGAACCCCTCTCCCTGCCAAGGAGGCCTGGCAGAGTCGGGCCTGGCCCTTCCCTGAATGTGGAGCCAGCTTTTCAGGGCTGCGGACACTGCCACTGGGTCCCTGGGCAGCTCAGCACCTGCACCCCGACCCACATCCCTCAGGGGCAGAGGCTGAGTAAGCTAGGCACAGACTGCAGGGCTGGACAGAGGGGCTTGTCCACTTCTAGACCGGGTGTGGCTGTGCCCTTGAGACTGCGGAGGCAGCTGGGAGGCCCAGGGCCTTCTGGGCAGAGGAGAGGCTCCGGCCGGGTTCCGGGCAGGGGGGGATGTGCCCAGAAGGCTCCTGGGCTGGGTGCTGCAGAGACAAAGCAGAGGCGGCCTCTGAGCGTCAGGACCTGCAGGCTGTTTATGAGAAGCGCCGTCCCTGTGCTCCAGACCAAAGCGCTCTGTCCCCAGACGGCTGGGGCGTCTCAGTGTGTCCAGGTTGGTCCGGCTGCCCCTCCTGCTGGTCCACTCCAGTGGTCCGTGTCTCCCCTCCCCCCCCAGCTCCGTGGGCACCTTCGCGCGGGCCCTGGACTGCAGCAGCTCCGTCCGCCAGCCCAGCCTGCACATGAGCGCCGCGGCCGCCTCCAGGGACATTACACTGGTGAGTGGGCCGGTGGACAGCGGCCGCGGGGCACGTCTGCTGAGGGTCAGCATCCACCGGGGCCACAGCCCCTCCACAGCCACCCCAGCACAGGGCTCTCGTTGCCCCAGCACTGGCCAGAGGCCGCTGGCCGGCAGGTGGTCAGGCCTGCTGGGCCCTTGCTGGGCCACGGACTGTGCGCCCCGGGCTGCCCTGTTCCTTCCGCACTTCGTGTCTGGGGGAAGCTGCATCTTGCCCAGGGCGCCTCCTCCCATGGGTCAGTCCCCCCCCGCCCCCGTCTGCTGGCTGCTCATGGCTGGAAGAATCCCTAGAACAGGCCCAGCTGAGCTGGGTCCTCCGTGGAGCGGCGGCCCACCAAGGTCGGCCTGGGGACACGCCTGCTCCCTCCTCTCCGCTCCGAGCCGCCGCCCCCCCACCCCCAAGTCTCCCCCCATCTCCTCCTCAGCGGGGGGGGGGTGGGGGAAGGCAAGCCCCACGTGGGGTGGGGCCCCCGCGTCCTGTGGCCTCCCACCCATGGCCCAGGTGTGTCCCCTGCTTCTGCCACAGTTCCACGCCATGGACACGCTGCACAGGAGCGTCTACGATGTTGCCAAGGCCATCTCGGCCCTGGTGCCCCAGGGCGGGCCTGTGCTCTGCAGGGACGAGATGGAGGAGTGGTCGGCCTCCGAGGCCAGCCTTTTCGAGGAGGCCCTGGAGAAATACGGGAAGGATTTTACAGACATTCAGCAAGATTTTGTGAGTACTGCGGGCGGGCTGGACCCTGCCACGCCCCCCGGGGCACCGCGTTTCTACCCCCTCATCCGTCAGGTGTGCCCCCTCAGTCGGTGGTGGCTCCAGAGGTGGGGCCTGGCGGGGCCTGGCCTGGCTCGCCAGCGTCCTCACGGGCACTCAGCACCCCATGCTGCTTTGGTCTTGGTGGTGGGTTTTAGCTGCACCCTTGTTTTGCGTCCTTTGAAATTGTTCATTCCCGCTTGGGCAGGGCCTGTGCCCTCAGGGCCCGCTCCTACCCTTACAGCCCTGGAAACACTTAAACTTGCCTGGAAGGAATGTGGCCTCGCTGCCGTGGCCAACCAGCAGGTCACTCCGGAGAGCGTGTCCAGGCAGAGGGCGGCGGGGTGGCTGGGCCGGCCTGAGCACGAGCTCCGAGGAGGAGTCGGGACAGGTGGCCTTGACAGCATCTGCTTCCCAGTGGCATTTTGCAAGGCCTCCAGCAGGCTGCTGGAGAAGCAGTGTCAGTGCCCAAAGGCCGCCAGAGGAACCTCCCAGCCCCTTGGAGACGTGGCGAAGGCTGCGCCCGGGAGCTGGCCCCTCTGCGTGGAACTGGCTGCAGACCTAGGCAGAGTAGTGGTAGTGAGACCGACTCAGATGGAGCTAAGCGGGGCTGCGGGGCCCTCGTGCTCCTTCGAGGCTGGCCAGGTGCATGAAGCATGGGGTCTGGGTCCCTGACGCACAGGCAGACGCTCTAGACAAACCCGAGCCCTGGGACCTCCTCCTCGTGCGCTCGTAGGAACCGGGTCCGCGGGTTGTGCGGGAAACCCAGGGCAGCCCAACCCGCACCAGGGAGAATCGCTCGCGCCCCCCCCCCCGCCCCGGCGGACTCGGATCAGCTGTAGGAGCCCAGAGCTGGCACCCGGAGCCCGGGAGCAGACAGTCACACCCGCAGGCCTAGGGTGGGGCGGAGGAAGGGGGCACACTCGCACCGAGCGGGGGGCGAGGAGGAAGCCCGCGCACGGGAGCGGGTTGGGGAATGTGGGGTCTGCCCGCGCGGAAGTTGGCCTTGAAGGAGCGTCCCCGGCCCCCGTGACGGGCCCTCCTCCCGCAGCTGCCCTGGAAGTCGCTCACCAGCATCATCGAGTACTACTACATGTGGAAGACCACCGACAGATACGTGCAGCAGGTGGGCGCCGCCGCGGCTCCGGGGCCTGGGGCCGCTCAGCGTGGCCGGGCAGGGGCGGGCGGCGCGGGGACCCACCCGCGGGTCCTTCTGACCCTCTGTTTTTTGTGTCTTAAGAAACGCTTGAAGGCAGCCGAAGCAGAGAGCAAGTTAAAGCAAGTTTATATCCCCAACTAGTAAGTGCGCCTCTAAGCACCATTGCCACTGTCCTTGGCCGGGCTGGGTGGGCCCCGGGGGGGGGGGGGAGGGGGGGCACTGCCTGGCTCGAGACCAGGGGGGTCCGGGGGCGGCGGGCCCGGCCCTGGCTCTCCCTCAGCCTCCCAGCTGGCACAGGCGTCAGGACTCAAACCCGCTCAGCCCGGGGTTCACCGGGGCGGGTGGAGCTCGGCTGTAGACAGGAGCTGCTCTGGGACCCGAGGAGAGAAAGGCCACATCGGGGGCAGGGGTCGGCGGCTCCCCCGGGGCCAGGCGGGTCCCGCGGTGCGAAGCTGGGCGCTCCCATGACGGCTCCCTCTCTCCCTCCCCCAAGTAACAAGCCAAACCCAAACCAGATCAGCGTCAATAGCATCAAGGCAGGCGTGGTGAACGGAGGGGCGCCGGGCCAGAGCCCTGGGGCCGGCCGGGCCTGCGAGAGCTGTTACAGTAAGTACCCCGCCCAGCACCCAGGGCACACCCCGCCCCTCAGCGCGGGGTGGGGGGGTGGGGGGGGCAGGGGGTGGGGGTGGGGGCTGGCCTGGGGGCGGGGGCCCACCCTGCCTGGGAAAGCCCTCTCAGGGAGTGGGTGCCGGGGCGCCCGGGCCCGGGGCGGGCAGGGTGGCGGGCGGGCGACAGCTGTGTAATGCTCTCTTGCCATCACTGGTTCTGCTTAAGAATCCGTCTATTTCCAACTTTGTTGTCCGTAGCCACCCAGTCTTACCAGTGGTATTCTTGGGGTCCCCCTAACATGCAGTGTCGTCTCTGCGCGTCTTGTTGGACATATTGGAAGAAATATGGTGGCTTGAAAATGCCAACCCGGTTAGATGGAGAGAGGCCAGGACCCAACCGCAGTAACATGGTGAGTGCCCCCCCCCCGCCCCCCGTGCCCCGCGGCCTGGCCCGCGGTCACGGCGCTGTGTCGGGGCGGCCTGCCCCCTTCCGCAGAGCCCCCACGGCATCCCAGCCCGGAGCAGCGGGAGCCCCAAGTTTGCCATGAAGACGCGACAGGCTTTCTACCTGCACACCACCAAGCTCACGCGGATCGCCCGGCGCCTGTGCCGAGAGATCCTGCGCCCATGGCACGCCGCCCGGCACCCCTACATGCCCATCAACAGCGCGGCCATCAAGGCTGAGTGTGAGTGTTCGCCCGCGGGCCGCGGTCTCTGGGGGGAGGAGACGCCAGCGGGGGCGGGGGGAGGAGCTCTGACCCGGACCCCTCACGCCCACGGCCCCCACAGGTACGGCCCGGCTGCCCGAAGCCGCCCAGAGCCCGCTGGTGCTGAAGCAGGCCGTGCGGAAGCCCCTGGAAGCTGTGCTGCGGTACCTCGGTGAGCTGCCCTCCCGCCCCGGGGCCTGGCCAGCCGTCTCCCTCCCTGCTCCCCCCCTTGCCCCTGAAGTCCCCGGGCTTCCCCATGCCCACCCCGCGCCCCCAGGGCAGGCTCACGGCTGGCTGGGAGGTGTGCCCAGCTCGGCAGCAGCCTCTGGGAGAGGGCCCTCGTGGCCTGGGGCTCCTGAGCCCCTCTGCTGGCTCGGCCAGGGGCTTGGGCGGGGCGGGGCGGGGCGGGGCGGCCCGCTTTGCCGGGCTTGGCCGTGTTCGCCAGTCAGTTCCTCCTGGTGCCATGGCGGGGGCCTTCCCTCGCGAAGGACTTTCCAGAACCGTGAGCCAAGCGTGCTCACGGCAGACACAAGTGGCCCTGACACCATTTGCTGTCTGGGTCCTGAGGCTGACCTTGTCCCGACCTGTGGGAGGGGGTGACCTGTGGCCCCTGAGAGCCCCTGAGGGCTGGGGGGCCTTGGTAGCTGTGACCTGTGGCTGCCAGGACAGCCCTGGGGGCTTGTCCTTGCCCAGCCGGCCGAGCCGTTGATGCATTATCTGGCTGGTGGCCAGCCCTGTGCCATGAGTGCCGGTGGCCCCTTCGTGGGCCTGCTTATTTACGGGTGCCTGGAGCCCCACTGGCTGGGGCTGAGACCGAGGAGATCGGCGCCGGGGGCTGTCCTTGCTCAGGATGCCCAGGGCCCTGGTCGCCATGGACCCCCCCCCCCCCCGTGTGAACTGGGGCCCTCGGCCAGGGCCTGGCATCACAGCTGATGACCCACAGCGTGCCTGCCGCGTTGTCCCCCACAGAGACCCATCCCCGGCCCCCAAAGCCCGACCCCGTGAAGAACGTGTCGGGTGTGCTCAGCGGCCTGGCCCCCGCCAAGTCGGCCCCCGTCATCAACAACGGCTCCCCCACCATCCTAGGCAAGAGGAGCTACGAGCAGCACAACGGGGTGGACGGTGAGTCGTGGGGGCCTGACCAGCTCAGCCCGTGGTCCCGGGGCTCCCGGCCCTGGACCCGCCCCACCCATGCCCGCTGACTGTGTGTTCTCTCCTCTCTCCTGCCATCGGGCGCTGCCAGGCAACGTGAAGAAGCGCCTCTTGATGCCCAGTAGGGGTAAGGCCCGGGGCGCCGCTGGCGTGGTTGCTCTGCCGGCCCTCCGCGCGGAGCCTGTGTGTGCTGTGCTCACGCATGCGCGGCAGCTGGCTCAGGGCACGTCCAAGGGCAGTCCACGCGGGCTGGGCCGCTCCCTGCTGCCCCCCTTCTCCCGATTCACCTGTCACTCGTCAGAGATCTGAGCGCTGGCCTGGGGCCTCTGGCTCACGGGCCACCCCTCCTTCCTGGCCCAGTGCCCGGTCAGTGGACTGTCCTTGCTCGGGTGGCCCTGGTGCCCCCGCTGCCTGCCTGCACTGTCTGCCTTCGCGTTGTGACCGCCCGCATGCCATCAGCCTCAGCTTGCGTGGCCGCCTGCGCTGTGCTTGCAACCTCAGCCTATGTCCCTGCCCAGTGGGGGGTTCCGGGACCCTGGTTCCTTGGGGGCAGATGAGACACATTTGTGGTCCAGCTGGCATGGCTTGGTGGGGGTTTACAAGACCTGGGTGGACTCCCAGGCCAGGGCCCCACAGGGAGGCACAGCTAGGGCTGGGGGACCCAGAGCTGAGGCAACAGCGCCCTTCCAGGTGGGGGGGGGGGGTTGCCATCGGGAGCCAGGTGGGCAGTGTCCTCTGGTGTGGGGCGCCCCTAGCTTGCCCAGAGCCCTGCTTTTGCCCCCCTTAGCTGGGCACTGGCTGCCCCAGCATGGGCGCCGGGAGGGGGTCGCAGCGGCAGCAAGGGATGTGTCCGGCGCCCGCGAGGGTCAGCCTGCAGTAGGATCCCCTGCGGATGGTGAGCAGGGAGCCAAGCCCAGGGGGCGGACCAGGAAATGCACCTGGCGCTCCTCCTGCCCGTCACTCGTGATGGGAAGGTCAGGTCCAATGTGGGCACTGTGCCTTGTGGACGTGCCAAGGGCCCCCGCCCAAGCTCAGGACTGGGAGCGTTGCTGGCCCCGGGAAGCTGGCCCAGGTGGTCGGCCAGGCTGGGTTATCCTGGCACCTGTCGGGGGGGTGGGTGCCAGCCATGGGGACTTGGGAGGTGGCGGCGGGCAGTGGCCATCTCCAGTCCAGCCCTGTCCTCTGGGTGCTCCCTTTCTCGGCCGTGTCTGGGAGCCTGGCAGGTGTGTTCTGTGGGGTCAGCCGGGGGTGCCAGTGCCAAGTTCTGCCAGCGCACTTGTCTGGATGCAGGTTCCTGCCGGCCCTGCTGCCTCATCCACGACCCCCTTGGTGGGGACGAGGGGCCCCCAGGGCAGGCACCAGCATGCCTGGTCCCCAGCCACGCCCTCCCTGTCGTCCCCTGTAGCCGGGGCTGCCAAGGTGCTAGGGCTCAGCAGTAGGGGCTGACCTGCCCTGCTGCCCCCACGACAGGCCCCCAGGGATGGTCGTCACGTCCCATAGGAGAGGCCGCCGCAGGCAGGCGCCCGCCAGCAGGCACAGTGGGGCCGCAGTGTGCAAGGCTGCTCATCAGCCGGGGGAGAAAGTCCATTTCCCTCTGCAGCTTTTCCCAAACCGATGTGTTTGCACATCTGCTTCAGCCCCGAGTGCAGGTCCTGGGAGCCCTGGGAGGCGGCCCCGGCTGGCCTTGGGGTGCTGCGGGCGCGGGCCAGCGGCAGGGCCTAACTCGGCCTCCACCCCGGCCGCCGCGGCACACGCGCCCGCTCCCGGTTAACTGCGTTCTCTTCCCTCCGCCGCTGTCCCGCTGCTAGGCACCTACCTGGGTAAGTAGCCGGGCCGCAGGGCTGCCGGCGGTGCCAGGCCTTCCCCGCCGCCTGCGGGGCGGGGGCTGAGTTAGCGCGCGCGGTTGGTGGGGAGGGCGGCCGCTTGTGCTTGGCTCTTGTTCTGCTCGTCCAGGGACAAACCTCACACGACCACGTGCACACACCTGTTGCACACGGCCTCTCGTGACCACGTGGCCTTCACACGCCGGCTCACGACCACGCACACGTGCTCCCCACACGCAGACACCAACTCATTACCCCCGCACACGCCTTCCTCACAGGCCGACTCCATCTGAGTGTGTTTGGGAGTTGGGGTCTTAGGGACCGGTTCAGGGTGTGGACTCTGACTCGGGACAGCACCTTTCCTGAGTCGCTGGCATGGCTTGTGGCTCCAGCCCCCGGGCCACAGGGTGGAAGTGCAGGTGCCCTGGCCGGAGCCTGGCCAGCTGGCAGCTCCGCCTCCCGGGGTCCAGCAGGGCCGCCCGGGCCCTGGCCGCCCTGCAGAGGGCCTCTCGGTGCTCTATTTACTGCTGTGCCAGGCGTCGCCTGGTTACTGTGTAAACCAGGTTCCATCTGTCCCGCCCGGGCAAAGCCAGGGAGCGAGCCGAGATCCGAGACTCCTGGCCCCCACCCAGAGCCCCGGCTGGTGGCCCTCAGAGCGCCAGAGAGGGGCCCGGGCAAGGCCAGGACCCAGGGGAGCAGAGGCCCCCTGGGTGTGGACTGTGGCTTTGGGGGGATGTGGCCCAGGTTTCCTGCTGCTCAGCTGTGGGTCCTGGGGAGGAGGTGGGCGTGGGGGGCGGTGGCCCAGGGCTCAGCTCTGGCCTTCCTCCCCTCAGGTCTGGCGAACCACGGGCAGACCAGGCACATGGTAAGAGGAACCCACCTTCACAAGCTCCGCCGGCAGCCCCCGCCAGGCGCTGCGCAGGAGCTCGGACCCGCCCCCCCCCCCCCCCCCCCGCCGCGGGACCAGAGGTGGGGTGCGCCTTGGGGGTCCCCACGGCCCTCCAAGGGTCCCCTGCCCGCCCGAGTGGCCGAGTCAGCCCCCCGGGGTTTTCAGGGCTGACCGCTCCCGCTTCCCCCCTCAGGGACCAAGCCGGAACCTCCTGCTCAACGGGAAGGCGTACCCCACCAAGGTGCGCCTCATCCGCGGGGGCTCCCTGCCCCCCGTCAAGCGGCGGCGGATGAACTGGATCGACGCCCCCGACGACGTCTTCTACATGGCCACCGAGGAGACCAGGTGCGGCCCGCGGGCGCGGGGCGGGGCGGGGGCGCCGCGTCCCCCCTTCGGTCCCGTCGGTCCCGTCGGTCCCCGTCACCCGCGGCTCCACTCACAGGAAGATCCGCAAGCTGCTCTCGTCCTCGGAGACCAAGCGCGCGGCCCGCCGGCCCTACAAGCCCATCGCCCTGCGCCAGAGCCAGGCCCTGCCGCTGCGGCCGCCGCCGCCCGCGCCCGTCAACGACGAGCCCATCGTCATCGAGGACTAGGCGCCGCCGCCGCCCCTCGCGGCTGCTCGGACCACAGGCCGCGCCCGCCGCCCGCCCGCCCGCCCGCCGCCCGCCGCCCGCCGCCCGGTTTTGGTAGTGCCCCTGCCCGCCCTCACCTGCCGAGAAACTGCGCCTCGCCTGGGAGAGCCTGGGAGCCGGCGCGGTCCCTCGCCCGGAGCGCCCACCCGCCCGCCCAGGGGTCGTTTTTTTAGCTTTGTGTTTACTTTTTGGCCGGAGCGGAGCCGAGGAGCCGCCCCGAGTGCCTGCTCCCCGCTGGGCCTCGTGGGCCGGCCAGGAGTTCTGTTGTGTTCTGTTGAAGGTGCCATTTTAAATTTTATTTTTATTACTTTTTTTGTAGATGAACTTAAGCTCTGTAACTTACACCCGGAATGTTAGGGTCGGCGTGGCCAGCGGCCGGCCGAGCTGCCTGGTGGGGTGGCCCCTTGTCTTTTCAAGTAATTTTCATATTAAAAAAAACAAAGAAAAAAAAACTCATAAAAACAAAAAACCAGCTAACCCTTCCCGTGTCTTTTGTCCCTGGTCCGTCTCCCTCCCTTGGGCCCACCAGCCCCGACTCTCAAGGGCCCGCTGGGCGCATGGCCCTTGCTGTGCCGGCCTCCCGGCTGGGCTGGGCCTCCTGGTGCTCCCCGACCCTCTGCCCCGTGTCCCTGGCTCCTGCATCCTTCCCCTGGGGCAGTAAAGAGTCCTGCCAAGGCTCAGGGCTCTCATGGGGGAGCTGAGGTCCCCTCTGTCTGTCCAGGGTTGCGGGGGTGGGGGGTGGGGGGGTCTGGACCTGGCCTGGGACCGCCTGGCAGGTGCCGGGCTCCCATCGGGGCAGCTGGCATAGCTGGGTCAGCCGGCTGGCCAGCCTGCTCCTGGCAGAGCCCTGCCTCAGCTGTCTGAGGATTTCTGCCAGGAGCCACGGGGCCACCCCAGCAGGTGTGGAGTTTCCGTTGGCGAATTTGCTCAGATTTCAGCAAGTCCGTTCTCAGAGATCCTACCTCGGGCTGGCCCTCTGCACACACCTTCGCGAGCTCGCGGAGCAGGGGCAGCCGCTGGGGGGGGATCCAAGAGTGCCGCCTCTCAGGCTGCACCGCCTCCACCAGCGCAGAGAGGGGTCAGCTCGGCCCTCCTGGAGGGGCTCCCTCCTCCCCAAGCTCTGCCTCCTGCTGCTCCAGCCCTGCCGAAGTGTAGACCACTCAGCTGGGGAGCTAAAATAGAAACCACTCTGCTCCCTCACCGGAGGCAGATAAGGGGTGGCAGGCCAGGGTGTCAGAGAAGTGCCTGTGGCACCCCCGGCCATTTCTAATCTGCCGTTCTGGCGCCACCCCCGCCCGTGCCCCACTGCCCTAGGACTTGCTACAGTGTCTGCGGGGGGCTGGGAGACCAGGCTGGTGACCTTGAGAAAGACATCAGCTTCCTCCGGGGCCTTCTCCAGACCTGGGGTCTGAGCCTGTGGACCCCCCAGGCCCGAATGAGCTAGCTCTCATCCTGACACAGCTCTCTGTCCCAGAAACAGGCAAGCCCCGAGGAGAGTCGGGCTCCCTGCCCGCATCGCAGCACCTGGGAGGTCTGAGCCCGAGCGTAGGGATTGGGTGGGGATCGGGCACCGGCTGGCAGGGACCAGGGTCCTGGGCGCCCCAACGTACGCTTGCCAGCTTTGCCCTGTTCTCGTGGACCCGGCAGGGGGCTGAAGCCATCCTCCCCAGCCCCCAGGGCCAAGGGTAACTCAGGTGGGCAAGAGTCCCCACAAGGGCCTCAGCCTGGGGCTCTCCCTGCCTGGACCTCCCGCCACCACCCGCCCCCCGCCTGCAGGAAAGAAAGTAAGTCTGGGCTCCTCTGTGTAGCCGGGATGACAGGTGACCCGCAGGGCACCATGCTGCTGTGGCCCCAGGGGAGGGGCCTCCGCCGCACTTGGCCACCTGGCCTGGCCACCTTGGGGCCCTGCCTGTTTCCCTCAAACTCTGCTGTGCTCGCTGGGAGCTGCCCGGCCTGTGCCTGCCTTGCCCTCTAGCCCTCAGTGGCCTCGGAGGCAGATGCTGCTGCTCTGCCCCTTCCCAATCCAGGCCCAGAACAGCTCCGGGATGGCACTGCCCCACTCCCCTCCCTGCCCCCAGGGCTCCATGCCCATTCACTCTCCAAGCAGGGCTGGGGCCCACAAGTAGATTCCTTCCCAGGAAACACCTGTGCCCCACCAGCCTGCCCTCCAGAGCAGTCCTGCAAACTTTCGGGGGGCTGGGCGGAGTCAGGGAGGCCGATGCCCCTGGGGGGGGTCCCCAGGGGCTCCCAAGCTGCCGAGGAGGACCTGGTAACGGATGCCAAACGGGGGCAGAGAGGCCATGAATTATTCAGAGACATCTGACGCCCAACCTGAGCTAGGAGCAGGCTGTGAATGCTGACCCACACTGGCCACCTTGTCCAGGGAGCTCCAGCAGGCCTCCCCTCCGGCTCCACCCTGACTGGCAGGGGGCCAGAGCTGGAGTGTAGAGGGAGGGGGGGCCGGTCAGGCTGGTCAGTCAGGCTTGGGGGCCACATGTTTCTGGGTTGTTGACCTCCCTTGGGAATGGCAGTGGCTGAAGGGTGTGCGTGCAGGCCCAGGGGTGCCTCAGGGAGCAGGGCCAGGGCCGGGCTGCCATGAGAGGGCTGAGACGCTGGCTCACTCACTCAACCACCCCGTGAACATGCTGGGGCCAGGGGCCAGGAGCAGGTGCCAGGGCCACCAGGCAGAGGAAATGGGGAGTGGGGGGCAGACCTCAGTGTCTGGCACAGAGCCTCAGACACAGGGCAACGGGTGAGGCTCGGCTGGGGATGGAGGCTGGGAAAAGAGCCTATGAACGAGCAGAGCCCCTGGGAAGTGGGACAGGTCCTCCAGGTCCCCACGTTCTGGGGGTTAGGGGGCGAGGTTCTGTATGGCTCCAGGGCGGAGACAGGGAGAGCCAGGAGCCGTCAGCCAGGTCCCTGTCGACCGGAGGACTGTGGACCCCTGGGGCGGGGGGGACTCCGAGTGCCGGCAGACCCCTGGCTCCCCAGCCTTCCAGAAAGATGCTTTGGGAGCAGGCTGGAGGTCAGAGGCCCTGGGTCCTAAGCCAGGTCTGGAGAAGAGATGCCCGAGGCAGGTGTCTTGAGGAGTGGGGCAGAATGCAGAAGGTGTGCACCTGGGCATCTGCGCAGAGGGCACTCCAGGAGCGGCCCACCTCCTCCCCCTCCTCCCCTCCCAGCCCCACCGCCACCTTCCCCTCGGGTTCCCTTGCTGCCAGCATCCCCTCCCCCACCCTCTTCCTGCAGTTTCTCTCAGGATGTTTTGTTTGCCTTGGGCCGCCCCATGGCGTATGGAGCTCCGGGCCAGGGATCAGATCTGAGCCAGCCGCAGTCGCGACCTAAGCCGCAGCTGCGGCAACACCGGGTCCTTAACCTACTGGGCCGACGGGGGGCGGCGGAGGGGGTGGCGGGGGAATGGAACTTGCGTGGCGGCTCTCCCTAGACGCCCTACCCCGTTGCGCCACAGCGGGAACTCCCTCTCGCGCTGTTTTTGGAAGGGGCGGGCGCCCAATCCTCCACCCGCCGAGACTTCAGCACACTCACAGCCTTAGGTGGGGTCGGTGGGGGCCTGAACCCGGTGGCGCCCCCATCCAGAATCCCGCTCCTATCCAAGCGCGCGGGTTACTATAGAAACCGAGAAACAAAGGGAAGCGGGCGGCGGCGCGAGGCAGGGTGGGGTAGGGTCCTCTGGGGACCCAAGCGCCAGCATCAGGCAGGACCGGCCAGTCCGCCGTTGCCGTCAGTCTGCGTTGTCGGGACGCCGCCCTTCCGGACAGAGGCCAGCTGGCCAGGACTCCCCCGGTCAAGGGGGCCCGCGGACTCTCGGCCCCACCCCGCCGTCCCGCTGGCGGCCCCCCACATTGCCATGGAAACGGGCGAGGAGCGGGCGGGCCTGGGTAGAGGGCACCTCTCGCGCGCGCGGCCGGGGGAGGCCGAGCGGGTCTCGCCCGACCCCCGCCCCCTGTCCGCCCCAGCAGGTGCGCCCCCGCCCCCGCGGCGTCCCGGGCTCCCAGACCCGAGGGCGGGCTCCCGACGCCCCGCCCCGGCCGCGGAGCCAATGGGTGCGCGGACAGCCCGGCAGGCGGGGAGGGCGCGGCGGCGGCGGCAGCGCGGAGACGGGCGCGGGCGGAGGACGCGGGCTGACTGTGCGCGCCGACCATGGCCTCCAAGTGCCCCAAGTGCGACAAGACCGTGTACTTCGGTGAGTGGTCGGCCGGGCCAGCGCCGCGCCGCCCTTCGCGGCCCGCTCCCTGCTGCAGGGCCGCGCGCCCCCATCGCCACTTGGCGAGCACAGGGCCACCGCCCCAGGATGCGCGGCCCCGATCTGGCTCGCCGCGCTGCCCACGCGGGTGCGGCCAGAAGGGGGTGCGGCGACGAGCTGGGGGCAGCCGCACCCGAACCCCGAAGCGGCCGGTCGGGGGCTCGAGGCCGGGCGGGCGGGGGCGCGTGGTTGCCCACCCCCCCCCCCCACGCTCCCGGGATGAGGCCGGGCTTGGGGAGCGCTCGGGTTCGCGGGCGCGCATCGCGATCCTCCCGGGGCGTGCGGAACCGGGCGGGGTCGGGCGGGGTCGGGCGGGGGCAGCAAGCTCGCGGTTCCTCGCGAGCCCTTTCTCACAGCTCCGAGCCCTGCCTCCCCGCGGACACGTGGCCAGGCCGGCGCGGCCCCGACCCGTGACCCCGAACTCCCACCCCGACCTCTGCCCAAGCCAGGCTGGGCCTGATCTGGGCTCCGCCTAGACTCAGTCCATGTGGGGGCGACCTTGGCCTCTACCTCCTGCGTGTGCCAACGCGCCCCATTCCTTGGCATAAGTTCCCCTAGGACTTTCCCGCGGGTGGGGTGGGGTGACAAACGAGTCCCCACAAGCATGAGAGGATGCTGGAGCCCAGGTGGCCAGGCCCCTGCTTCCTCAAGGTCAGAACAGGCACCGAGGTCTCAGGGTAGGAGGGGTTGTCTCTGTCGGGACACCACCTGGATCATTGCCCCCCCCACCCCCCCACCCCCGGGCACCGCTCACCAGAGACCGGGCGCTCCCACCCTGTTGTCTGGCTCACTCGCCCCCTCTCCCTCATCCTGGCTGATCCCCCCCCCCCCCGACTTTGCCAAGGCGGCGGCGTCCCTGCCCACCCAGCCTCCCACCAACGCCCCCACAGACAGACTTAGTGGCAGAAGCCAGGATGGCCAGAAAGGCAGGGACAGACAGGGGACCCGTCTATTGTCATCCTAGGGGCAGTGGTCAGGGTCTGGGATGGGGACGGGCTGAGGGGAAGATGGCCACTTGGCCTCCGAGAGCTGACCAGAGGGAGGAGGCAGACGTTGTTTGCTGTTCCCAGAGGGGAGGGACCCGATTGGGCCTGGAGAGCTTCTGGCCTGGCTGGAAGCCGAGGGGCTTCCGGCTGCCTCCCAGGAGCCCGCCCAGCTCTCAGTGCCCGTCCCAGATGGGGCTCATCCCTCTAAGACTCAGAGTGGGGGCCAGTTCCAGGGCCCTCCTGCTAGCCCCCACGGCTCACAACTGTGGCTCCAGACAGGCCAGCTCAGGACTGGGCTGACAGTTCCATGGACAACCCGGAAAAGCGCTTCTGCCTGCTTGGGCGGCTGCTGGCTCCCAGCAGAAAACAAAGGCGGCTCAGACCCGGCTGGCTTCTGTCCTGGTCTGGAGGCGCTGGTGGAGGAAGGGGCTCGGGAGGGGCCCGGGTCTGGCCCACTTCCAGTGAGGCTGCATCCCAGCAGTCAGCACCCCAGAACCTGGGCCAGGCGCTGAGGGACCTCAGGATGCTGAGTCTTCGTGTCCGCAACAACTGTGCAGCCAAGCAGGAGCCGGTTCCCTTCCAGGCCATTAGACGCAATCGATTCTGCCTTCCCAGCGTGCCCGCTGACCTGCCCAGCGGGTGCGCGGGTCATTCCCCTGCCCTCGCGGCCACATCCTAAAGGCCAGCCAGTGCAGAGTGGTTCTGGCAGCCCTGAGCTGCAGAGGAGAACTGGGAGAGGATGCCAGGCTGGCATGGGATCCGAGCCCGCCTTGTGCTCAGCCAGCTCCCGTCTGCCCTGGTATGGACAAGGGGGAAGGCCTGGCCAGCCTATGTCCCAGCCTCCTTGGATGGATTGTCCAGAAGGATCTAAGCCCATGCTGCCCCCAGGAAGGGGGTGGTGGGTGGGGATCCTGAAGGCGACCCCTGGCCTGGCCAGGCCCAGCACGTTCCACCTGGGCCGTCGGCAACTAGCACCCAGGGCCCCGAGACTGGGTCATCAGGAGGTTCTCACTGCCCTCCGGCAGCAGCCACGGGCCTCCCGGGGCTGGGACGTCCTGGCCAGGCCCTCTGTCCCTGCTGTGCCGGGGCCCAGGGGAGGCCTGGCCCAGGCAAAGACCTCTCAGTGAGGGAGACCAGAAGAGCCCCTGGTCCTCGGCCTCCTCGGGGGGGCGTAGCCAGATCCCGCCAGGGTGGAGGGGCCCAGCCCTCCTGACCCCTGCTCCCTGATGCCTCTGGCGGGGCCCTTTCCGCTGCGAGGAATCCCAGCCCGCTGGCTCGGCCTTTCTTCCTGCCCTGGCCTCCGCCCTTTTCCTGCCGAGCTCCCCTGGGGAAGTCCGGCTTCCGTCCATTGGGAGGACTGGGAGGCGGCTCGGCAGTCCCAGCGTGTAGCGGGGCGGGGGGGCGGGGTGCAGGGAGGGCCCCCGACCTGACCCTCAGCAGCTGGTCTCAGACCTTGGGCGCCAAAGCAGCAGCCGGAGGTGGGAGGAGGGGGAGCTCAGAGCTTAGGGCCGGGAAGCCAAATATAGCCGGGAGGGCCTCCCGTGGCACGGCCTCTGCACGGGGGTCGGGGGCTCAGGGCCACTCCCCGCGACAGGGGGCTCTGCCAACTCCCCTAGGGCCTGATAGGAGGGGCCACGTGTGAGGAGGCCGGCGTGGGGCGGAGGGGCAGGTGTGAGCGGCAGGGTCTGAGGGAGGAGGAGCGGGGGCACGTGGAGGGCCACAGGGCCCTGGGCCGGGACCCGGGGGTAGGTGCCCGAGGCCCTGAGGAAGAGCAGGGCCCGAGGCGCTCAAGGTGGCCCTGGTGTGCCAGGGCTGGGGGCGTGGGGAGGACAGCGGGGCAGCGGCAGCCGAGCTCCGGAGGGCAGCCGGGCGCTGGCCCTGACCTGCCCTCCTGTCCCAGCTGAGAAGGTGAGCTCCCTGGGCAAGGACTGGCACAGATTCTGCCTCAGGTGCGAACACTGCAGCAAGACGCTGACGCCCGGGGGCCATGCCGAGGTGAGCCCTCCCCCGGGCAGGGAGGGGGGCCAAGGATCCAGGCCGGGGCGCCGCCCTCACCCCCTGCTCCTCTCTGCCTAGCACGACGGGAAGCCCTTCTGCCACAAGCCCTGCTATGCCACACTGTTCGGACCCAAAGGTGAGCCTGTGCCTGGCCCTGGCCCTGGGAGGGGTGGCCAGCGTGGACCCTCCACCGAGCACAGACTGGGGGCCGGCAGGACGCTGGGGGGGCTGTGGGCTCCCCGCACCCCCTCTCCCCTTGCCCAGCCCCTCCCGCCCTTGGCCCACTGCTGCCCTCTGGGTCGGGGGTCCTGACCCCTCTGGGCTGCGGAGGGCACTTTTCTGAGAGGTTGGGAGGTGGCCCTGAGGGCCGGCTGGTGGGAAAGGCCTACAGAGCCTGCCGCCCGACAGGGGTGAATATCGGTGGAGCCGGGTCCTACATCTACGAGAAGCCCTCTGCAGAGAGACCTCAGGTCACTGGCCCCATCGAGGTCCCCGTGGCCCGAGCTGAGGAGCGGAAGGCCGGCGGCCCCCCTAAGGGGCCCAGCAAAGGTGGGCTGGGCTCCTGTCTGGGGGAGGGCGGCGCAGAGGCTCTGTTGGGGCCTGACACGTCCTCCCTCCCAGCTTCCAGCGTCACCACGTTCACCGGGGAGCCCAACATGTGTCCTCGCTGCAACAAGAGGGTCTATTTCGGTGAGTGACTCCGGCCACCCCGTCCTGTGGGGTGGGGGGGCGGCCTCCCCCCCCCCCCGGGGGGGGGGAAGGCTGGGCATCACCCTCGCTCCCTGTCCCCAGCCGAGAAAGTGACGTCTCTGGGCAAGGACTGGCACCGGCCGTGCCTGCGCTGCGAGCGCTGCGGGAAGACTCTCACCCCGGGCGGGCACGCGGAGGTGAGGCCGGGCCGGGGGCGGCCGGGGGCGGGCGGCGGGAAGGGGGAGGGCGGCGCGGGTCTGGGCGCGCTGCCCCCTGGCGGCCAGGCGGGGGCCTGCATGGGCGCGGAGGCTCGGTGGGAGGCGCTGTCGGCGCTGCCGTCCCCCCCCCAACTCCCTCCCAGGTGAGCAGCGGGCCTGGCCGAGGCTTTGGCAGCTGGAGGCTCAGGGGGACGGGCGCCTGGACCGGGAGGAAGTCGCCGGGGGAGCGAGGCCCCCGGCCCCCGGCCTCACCGCCCCCGTCCTGTTCCTAGCACGACGGCCAGCCCTACTGCCACAAGCCCTGCTACGGAATACTCTTCGGACCCAAGGGTGAGTGTGGCCAGGAGGGTCGGGATGTGCCCATCCCCCTCCCCGCTTCCTACCACCCTCGCGTCTCTCTCTGCAGGGGTGAACACCGGAGCCGTGGGCAGCTACATCTATGACAAGGACCCCGAGGGCAAAGTTCAGCCCTAGGCCCCCAGCCCCCTCTGCGGGCCTCGGGCCCATCCGCGCAGGCCCCTGGCCCAGGGCCCACCGCTTGGCTCTGTGGGGGAGCGGCCCCCGCCCAGTCCCAGCTCAGCACCCACCTGGCGGCGGCGGCGCCCGGGTGTGGAGAGGAGGAAGCCCGCTGCACCAACTCCAGGGCCTGCCCACCCACCCCTTTTCTCTGGGTGTGTCTGCCCTTGTGTCCCCCGCCGACCCTTACCCTCTTTTGTGTCCTCCCGGCCCCCCGTGTGCCCATGTCTGCGTCTCCTGGCCCCACATGCCCCCGTGTGTCCCTTGGCCCTGGGTGGGCTTTCCTGAGCGGGCCGCCCCACTCGCCCCTCCTGCTGCCCCGTTCCTGCCCCCCAGTGTTATTTATGCCTCCCCGGCCGGTGACAGGCACGGTCTCGCCCCTCGCAGTGTTCCCAAGTGGAGGGCGGTCTGCCTGGAGCCCCCTGCCCGTCTCCCACGCTGCCACGCCAGCACCCGCCCCTCACCCTCACATGGTTCACGCTCAGCTGTGGGACTTCTGCTGCCAATAAAGGGTGTGAGGATCGCAGGTCCCAGCACTGGGTCTGTGGCTGTGGGATGGACTTGGATCCAAGGTGGTGTCCCTTCGTCCCGTCCACGGATGCTCCCGACACCCCTGGGCCCAGCTTCTGGGAGTGGGGTCCTGTGCCTGAGGCTGATGGCAGGCAGGGAGGCTCTGGTTTGGGCTGGTTTAGGCCGCGGTGCCAACACTGCGTTGGGGTGGGCCCCTGAGAGGAAAGAGACTGGATGAAGGGGGGGCATCGGGGGAGGGGTCCTGGTCCCCAGACCTGGGCACCCACACCAGGAGGTGCCTGGATCCTTCAGAGACCCGGGAAAGAGAGCAGAGGACAGGAGTCATGGAAGAGAGAGGGTCAGATGACCAGAGGAGCCCCCCCCCCCCCCCCCCCCCCGCCAGGGGGAGCAGCGGGGGAAGGAGGAGTCTGGAATTGCAGAGGGCTTTGGCGGGGAGGTGACCAGCTTGCCTCGGCGCTGGGGAGGCCAGGACAGCCTGCGGGCCTAGGTGCTCCTGCCTGACCAGCGTTCCTGCGTCTGGGTTTGCAGTGCGGAAGGCGTCCCCTCGGGGGCCGTCCTGAGCCCCTCTGAGCAGCCCCCCTTGCCGGCTGCCTTGGCTTTATCTGCCGCTCCCGGGCATCCCACCAGGGGGCGCCCCTTCTCGCCCACTCTGGGCGCTGGGGCGGGGCCCTTGCCGATCTCCCCTAGACCGCTCAGCCCCCGCTCCGGCGCGCTCCCTGCACCACACCCTCAGATGCCTCGCCCACCGCCCTCCGGGAGCCGGGAGCCGACGGGCCTGGTTACCTATGGGCCCATGTCCCCAGCACCGTGGGCGCCTGGATCCGTATGTGCCCTGCTCCCCGGGGCCAGCTTGCCGCACCCCAGGCCTTGGCACAGGCCCCTCCCCGACCCAGCCTCCAGTCCACTGGCGCAGACACAGCTGAGCCTGGACGCCGAGCCCATTGTCCTTCGAGCAGCCATCCGTGTCCCAGGGGTGGAGCGGCCGGCTCCAGTGCCCGGTGTCCGCTTGCCTGGCCGCCCTCCTCCTGGCCAGCCCAGGCGCCCGGCGTGGGCTGAAGCGTCTCCCGGCACCGGGCCGGCTCCGAGAATGCAGCCAGGAGGTGCAGGGCGGGTAGTGCTGCCCTGCGGGTAGGAGGCGCTGGAGCAGGCGCCCCGGGATCACCCAGTCCCCGCGCCAGGCAAAGGGGAGTTTCGGGCGAGTGCAAGTACAAGGCGGCGCTCAGAGGAGGGCCTGGGCGATTCCCCTCCCCGCTCCCCCTCCCTCCCGCCAGGCCGAGGCTCCTAGGTTGGGGGGTCGTCTGGGGGAGAACGCAGACTTCCCTGAGCATCCCCAGGCCCGCCTTTGCTGAGGGCTCCCAGTGTCGGATGGGAAATTCCTGCCCTGTGGCCGGTGAGGGGCTGCCCGGAGGCTGCCCCGAGCGCAGCCCGGCGCCTCCCTCGGGAGGCTAGGGTGGGAACTACGTGGGGGTCGATGTGGCGTGCGGAGCTCCCTACCCCCACACCCGGCCAGGGCCGGGGCCTAATCCTGGGGGGGGGGGGCGGCGCCTGGGGGAGGGGGGGCGGGGTCTCCTGGGGGAGGATCGCCCCGTCCCCGCCTGGGACGCAGTGCCCTCCCGCCCTCCGGTCTGGCCCGGGGAGGCGCGTTCCATTTCCTGCGTGAGGAGGGTGCCGCGCCTCGGTGTTTGTGTCGAGGGGGTTGTCGTGGAAACCGGGGCGGGGCAGCTACCGGCGGTCTCTGCGCGGTCGCTCGCTGGGTGTCGCCGGTGGGGGCCGCGCGCTGCCGGGGTTTCCTCGGTGACACCAGCTCCAGGAGGCCTCCCCACAAGCCAGGTGTTTCCTCGGGCGCCCCCGCGAGACTCAAGGGAGGCGGGAATGGGCGCCTGGGTCCGGGTGTGCGGTCTTCCCCACCTCCCCTGCCTGGCCTCCACCACCCACCCGCCACCCCTTTCCCAGCCAGTGAGGCGGCCCCGAAATGCCATCTAACCATCCCTCCACCCTCCAGAACCCCAGGGCTGGGCATAGCAGCGCCCGGCCTCCTCCGCCATCTTGCGCCCTGGCCGCACCCCACTTCCTGGCCAGGACCCTCCAAGCCCCACCTTGCACCCCACCTCTGACCTGGGCCCTGGCCGCTACCCTGCCCCCTGCAGGCATCTCTGAGGCATCGGCTCTGGCTGCAGCTCCCTCTGCTTCCACTTCCTGAGGTCCAGGATCCTCTGACCCTGGCCCTGGCCCTGGCCCTGGCCCCTCAGCCCTGCTCCCTCCCAGCCCTGCCTGGCTTCCCCTGGGCCAGGGACACCCCCTCTCCCTCCCCAGTGTCGGCCCTGGGCAGCCCCCCCCCTCCCCCCCGCCACTGCTGGAGGCTCTGAGGACCCCGCCCAGCTCAGGCTGCCCTTCCCGAACTTCTTCAGGGCTGAAGGAACATGGCTTTTCTCCTGTCCCAGGTCCACGCACCAGCGCACTGGCCACTGGATGTGACCCCCCCCCCGGGGGGGGGGGGCGCTGAGGGTCAAGAAATCACCTAGTGCCTGTGACAGTGGCTCTGGGCCACCGGGGGTTGGGCTAGGCAAGGATGGCAGGAGACCAGGGCGGCCAGGGGTGGACTGTGCATTTTCTCTCGCCCGCTGGCCCGCTGGCTGCAGGGGTGGGTTTGGGGCCCTGCGGCTGGACTGGTGAGGCTGGAATTTGAGGCGGTTCCTGGATTCTTGGGACGCAGGCTCGGCCTGGGGCTGGTAGGGGGAGGGCAGGAGCAGCCCACCTGGCCGAAGGAGTTCAAGGTCATCCACGCCCCACCCCCACCCCCCAGCACCTCAGAGGAGAGGAGCCTCCACCGAAGCCAGCTGAGGACTGGCGGGCAGATCAAAGCCCATCCGGGTAAAGCAGTCCAGCCCCTTCCCCTGCCTCGCCACCCCTCCCCGGGGGCGGGGGCAGGACCTGGGGGCAGGACCTTGGGACAGACAGGGGTCCTGAGAGACAAGCTGCTAAAAATAGGCCATGGGAATGTCTGCATGCTTGTGACTCAGCGGGTCCTGGGGGAAGGGCAGGGAGGGGTGTCCTCCCGCTGGCCGGCTCCGCACTTGTCCCGGAGCATGCGTGGGCCCCTCAGGGCCTTTAGGTGCGGGAACACTGGACAGGCCTGCCTCCTGGCAAGGGACAGCCTTCCACCTGTCCACAATGAGGAGGGGGCCTGGGGATGGGGGCACTGGGTGGGGGCTAGTCCCAGGACGATAGGGAAAGGTCTGAGGCAAGTGCCCGCCTGTGGAGGGGTGGGGGGCGGGGCGGGGCCGAACTTGCCCCGCTGCTGGCACTGGATTCCTCAGTGGTCAATGGGGCCCAGTCCTGCCTTCACGGGTTCTGCCGGTGCCAGGGGCCTAAGCAAGCCCTGTCCTGAGGCCCCATCCAGAGTTCTGCGGCAGGGCGGGGACCTGCCCGGTTCCTGCCTGGGTCTCCAGCTGAGCCTGGGCAGGGCTTGAGCAGGCCACGAAGAGGGTGCGGGAGGGTGCAGGGCGGGGGTGACCTTGGCCAGACAGCCGGAACCCCATGGTGGCCTCCCCCAGGGCCGGGCCTGGGTGCCCTCACACTTCCTTGATGCTGAGTGGATATTCTGGGCCCAGAGGCAGCCTGGGGCCAGGAGCTGTCCTGGCCACTCTGTCCCTGACACCCCAGACGCAGCCCTGGTGCCTCCGGCCTTTGCTGGGAGGAAGAGCTGTGGGCGGAGGTGCTGACAGCACCGGGGGCTGCACCGTGTGGAGGAAGGCGTATCGCTCTATCTTCCATGTGTTCCTGCAACAAATGCCACCAGCGCCCCAAAAGAGTAAGGCAAGGGTGGAGGGCCAGGCAGGGCGGGGCCGTGGTCTCTGTCGGGTTGACCTTGGGGCAGGTCAGGGCCCCTCCCCAACAAGTGCATCCGGGCAGGTAAGCTGACGGAAGCCAGAATCCTGCACCCAGCCAGGCCTCAGAGGGCAGCGAGCCTGGCCGCAGGAAGGAAGAAGATGCCCTCCCGGCACAGCCCCCTGACCGAGGGAGGGGCACAGCTTGAGGGGTCCCCACGACCATGGGCAGCATGGGCAGACAGGACAGGTAGGGAGCTGGGGGGTTAGAGGGACAGGCCAGTCTGTGGCTGAGGCTTTAGCAAGGTTCCAGGGGGAGAGAGAGAGAGAGAGAGAGAGGAAGAGGGAGTGTGTGTGTGTGTGTGTGTGTGTGTGTGTGTGTGTGTGTTGAGTGTCTGGAAAAACTGTGCTATGTACCAACCAGAGGGCAACACCCATGGCTCTTGGCCCCCTTGGCATCCTCCCCGCCAGCACTGTGGCCATGGCAACGGCAATAACAGCAGAGAAGGCCAGGAAGAGACTCATCACCCTGCTTTTCAAGGGGGGGTCTCGGCCCCCTCACCCGCTGGGTTTGGAGGGGGTGTCCCTCCAACAGGTTTGGAGTCCCCATGTGGCAGGCAGGGCCATCCCCGGGGCCAGGTGAGTGGAGAGGAGGACAACCTGGCTCACTGCCCCACCTGCCCGGAGCCCGGGGCGGGCCGGACTGAAGCCTGGAAGGCAGCTGCTTTGAGAAAGGCCTCATGCACCCCCAAGATACCCAGATGGACCTGCCCGGGCACAGGCATGCCCGCAGGCACACCAGCACAGCCACACCCTCAGGCGCTGGGACACACCCGTGCGCATCCTGCAACCTGCCGGTCACTGCACCTCTCGGGCATGTTGTCCTGGTGGAGTTGACCTCTGCCCAGCACACCCCCTCGGGGCAGCCTTCTCAGTGAGTTGCAAGGCGGTGTGTGCAAAGGTGTGTGGCCTGAGCCCCGGGATCCACTGTGACAGATCCCCACCTGCCCTGCCCCAGCCCCCCTGTACCCCCAGGGGTCTTGGCCCTTCATCCCCTCTGGCTGCTTCTGTCTGTCTGCGTATCTGTCCTTGGCTGTGCCTGCGTCTTCGCGCGCCCTGTCCCCGCCCCCCCCCACCCCCCCAGCTTTCCGTCCTCCTGCCTCTCTCTGAATCATGCACCAGTACCACCCTCTATTCCTGGCCTGGTCTGGCCGCATCAGGCACAGGCCAAGGAGACACCATGGGCCAGGCCGGGTGGGGGAGGATGTGCTGGTGGCCTCAGTTTTAGAAATCACGCTGCAGTGCTTCCGTGCGGCAGCTGAGGCTTCAGGGCCAGAGTAGGCTGGCATGGATGTGAGGAGACTGGGAGTCCCACCAGTGCAGGGCACGAACCCCGCCAAAGGGCAGTGAGGGGGCAGCCAGGCCCTGAGGGGTCCCAGAGAAGGGTTCGAGCAGAACAGGCTTGCCAAGCCCCAGTGGAGGAGGTCCCAGGGAGGTGGGGACAACCCTGGAGGAGGCCTGGGGGGGGAAGGACATGGGTGTGAGGGGACTGGGTGTGGCCCCCTCACTCCTGAACCCTGGCACCTCTCACCCCAGCCCAGCCCAGGCCCAGGGGTGCTGAGCTGGAGGCAGCAGGGCCCAAGAGGGGCCCTGACGCTGGGTGGGTGGGCTTCAGGAAGGGAGAGGTGGGGGTTGCTGTGCAGTCAGGACTGAAAGCCTTTGGGGGGGGGGCGACCAGGAGCTCCCGGGCCCTGTCAGAACATGGTCTCCAGCATCCTCCGTGGGGACCGGGCCTGGACAGGCCCAGCCTGGACGTTTTGTTTTTCAAGAGGAGTGTGCAGAGGGGCGGGGAGGACTCTAGCGAAGGTGGGGGGCGGGGTGCAGAGCGCTGGGAACTGGGCTCTGGTAAAGCCAAGAAACAGTGCGGTGTGGGGGGCACAGCGGAGCAGGGAGGTAAAGAGTCCGAGAGAGGGAGGTGGCCTGGGTGCCTGTGACCAGGAGGGTTGGGCCACGCAGTGCGGGAGCTGGCAGGGAGGTCCCAGGGGGCCAGGAGACCGGAGCCCACCCAGGCCACCACCACCGCCTGGGCTAAGGGGCAGATGCCGAGGCCTCCACTCCCTCTGCTGGTGGGCGCAGGCTGGCCCAGGACGCCGAGGCCCCCAGGCCTTCCCCTGTCCCAGGGCGGGTGTGGTCCGCGGTCTCTGCCCGGCACCAGGGAGGCGCGCCGCCCCGCGTTCCTTGGAAAGCGAACTCGACGCGCTCTGCACTCGCGCGCTTCCCGCAGAGATAAGGACCCCTCCCCTCGCCGCCCCCGCCCCTCCGAGAGGACCTGGGCCTGGCCGCACCCGGCTCCACCTGCAGCGCCCTCAGCCTCCGCAGCTTCAGAGGCGGTGGGCATCTTGCGAATTCCCCGGGCCGGTCGGAGGGACCTCGCGGGGCCGCCTGGGGCAGGCTGGGGTGCGGCCCGAGGAGACCCGGACAGCCCTCGGGGTGGGGGCCTGGGGCGACACCCTCCTGGCCCCGCTTGTGATGAAGGCCAAGGGGAGTTTTGGGGGGAGGGCTACCGGCTGACACTCCCTTGGCCCGTGTCCCCGACCCTCTATCTGGGGAAGGGCCTGGCCGGGAAGGGGTCTGCGTGCTACTTTGCATCTATCTGCATTGTGGAGCTGGCCGGTCTCCTCCTCCTCGGCTCCGATGTATCTGGGGATGGGAGTGGGGTGCTCCCTTCTGTTCCTGGGGAGCCCCCTGCTCCAGATCCTGAACCCCAAGGCTCCAGAGTCCGGGGCAAAGTGCAGGGTGCCTCCGGGCGCTCCAGTCCCGCCCCTTCAGTGAGTTCCCGAGGATCCCCTGAGCTACTCCCTGCCGTACCGCACGCTGTCGTCGGACAGGCCTGGGTGCTGCCCCAAGGCGGGGGTGGACCAGCTGACCTTTCTCGGGCCTTTGGCTTGGGGCCAAGGCCTCCAGGTCCAAGTCCCAGACTCAGGGGGCGGGGCGCTGGGGGCGGGTCCCAAGGGGGCGGGGTCCTGGGGTCCTTGAAAGGCGCGGACCCGCGGGACCCACCCAGTCCCGCGCTCGTCTGCTCCCGCCCCGCCACCCGTCCCGGACCGGCGCCGCCATGCCCAAGTGCCCCAAGTGCAACAAGGAGGTGTACTTTGGTGAGTGCGCCCCACTCCCGCCCGCCCGCGCTCCAACCGCGATGCTCCGCGCCGCGCACCCGGAAGCGCGGCCCAGGGTCCAACCCGTGGGGCCGCTCAGGTGGGCGGGGGGCGCGGGGGGACCCTGGGCACAGGCTCGGAGCGACGCCTCAGGCTGTACGCGGCCGCGTGGGTGTGCGGGTCGGGAGCTCTGCTTTGGACGGCCCTCCGTCTCTGCGCCCCGCCGTCTCTCCGGGTCCCACTAGGTCTCCCGGTTTCCGGGTCTCCTCGACTCTGGGTCTCTTGTCCCTGGGTTTCGCTCACCCGCCTCCTCTGGGTGCGCCCTGGGCGGGGACCCCGCCGGGTGGGAAGGAACGCCGGGCCCCTCCCCGGGCTAAGTAGAAACAGACGCGGAAACGGGCGCCCCGAGCGCGATCCCAGGCGCACTCAGATCCCGGGCGCCGCCTTCCTGCCCCGGGCTCCGGGGCCCACCCAGGGGAGTGCAGGAGGGAGTGCGGGAGGGAGTGGGAAGTCCGAGCAGAGGCGGAGGGCCTAACCCGGGGTCAGCTCCAGACCCCAAGTCCGCTAGCCACCTCCTCCAGCCCCCCCCCCCCAAGCCCCCAGGGGCCCACCCAGGACCAGGGCCCACCCAGCTTGTTTGGCTGGATTGGCTAGGGACTGGAGGTGTCACCCCCCACCCTTGGGGCACAGGTGCCGGCTGAGGCTCTGGGTGGGCCGCCAGGCCTGGGTGGGCGCGGCCTTGAGCAGAGGTGGCCAGAGAAGGAGGTGTGTGAGCTGGTGAGTGTGCCATGTGTCCCCAAAGTAGGATCCCACTTCACGGGGGCCTTGTCTGTACCTCCGCAGCTGAGCGGGTGACCTCCCTGGGGAAGGACTGGCACCGGCCTTGCCTGAAGTGTGAGAAATGTGGAAAGACACTGACCTCGGGGGGCCATGCCGAGGTGAGTAGGGCCTGGGGGGGCGGGGCACCAGGGCAGAGGGGGGACAGGCCCTCATTCACGGCGGCACTTCTCTCTGCAGCATGAGGGCAAGCCCTACTGCAACCACCCCTGCTACGCGGCCATGTTCGGACCCAAAGGTATGCTCCCCACCGCCCCTCCCAGCCCCCCCCCCCCAGGCCCCCCCCCCTCTAACCTGCCCACTACTTTCTCGGCAGGCTTTGGACGCGGTGGAGCCGAGAGTCACACCTTCAAGTAAACCCAGGTGCGCTCCCCATCTGCCCCATGCCACCCTGCTCCGCTGGCCCTGAGGACCGGGTCCCCCACCCCGAGCGAGGTCTCACCACTCACTGGGTCTGTTTCCCTCACACAGGTTTTGGAGACCTCATCCCTGGCTGCCCGCCAGGCCACTGCCCGTCTAGGCTGATGGCAGGCCTTCTCCACAGGCACCTGTAGACCCCGTGCCCTCAATAAACGGAACACTCAGAAGCCCTGCTTGTGTGTGTGTGTCACCCGGGCAACCGTGCAGAGCCCTTGCTTGCTCCTCCGGCTGCAGCCAGCCTTGCTGCCCCTGCCCAGCTCGGGGCTGGGGTGCTCTGTGGGGGGACTGCCATCCTGGACAGGCCCTCGGCCAGCCCTGTGATGCCCAGCCCTCCTCCGCGGTGCTGGGAGGCGTGAGCCGGAACTCAAAGCCACAGGGTGAATCTGCCGAGCTGGTTCCGTTTTTGAGAAGCTTTGCTGGGGAGCCTGGCCTGCCCTACCCACTTCCTGCTGCTCTACCCGTGACCCCCATTCCCCATCCCTACAGCACCCTGCTGGTGCAGCCGGGACACCACCCCCCTCATCTGCCCCGGCCCTGTGCCCAGGGCCCTAGTAAGTGGCTGGGGACTTGGAGGACTGGCTGTGCAGCGACGGCTAGGGGCTCTCTGGAAACCCCATGTCAATTCGGGCAGCAGCTGCAGACTGGGCCGCCCGCAGAGCCCTCTCCGCCCTCCCCCAACTGGCCACTCACACGCAGGCCCTAGCAGAGGGCCACCACCCCAGGCTTGGCTGATCTGAAGAGCCCAGAGGGGTCATCTCAGCCTTGCATGTGGCCTTGGCCCTGCCCCACGGCCTGAGCCGGACAGGCACATGGGGCCCCAGGGTGGTGCGCAGGTCCCATCTGTGTGTGCGCACGCGTGTGCATTGGCGCGGAGAGGGAAAGACTGGGTGGTAAACATTGCGGGCGGGGGGCGTGGGAGTGCTTCTGGGGACAGACGGAGGGATCAGAGGGTGAAAGTGAGGCTGGCTTTCTTCAGTGGTGGGGTGGGGTGGGGCTGGGGTGGAGGTGTCTTCTGGGGGCCCGGGGACTGAGGGCTTTGTAGCCAGAACAGGCAGCGTGGGGAGTCTACCCTGAGGCGCTGGGAGAGGCAGCGCTGGAAGCCTTAGAGGGCAGCCCTGGGGTGAGTGCTGAGCCGAGGCAGAGTGGGGTGGGGAGGAGAGCGCTCGGAGCAGGAGGCCCAGCAGGTGCAAAGCCTGGAGAGGGAAGGGGCCCGCTGGGTTTCAGACCCAGCGGATCAGGAACCACGTCCGGCAGGTACGGACACTGGTCTTGCTTCTGAGGGCTTCAGGGCGCCAGGGCAAGGTCAGCAGGGTGGCCTCTGAGCTGTGGAGGCAGAAGGCAGGGTCAGACTGGAGGCCTGTACTGGTCCCAGCCCCACCTGTGGGAGGATCCCCCAGCTGCAGGAGGAGGCGGAGGGTGGGGGTGAGGCTTTCCGCAGCAATGCCCCTGTGGGTGGATGGGTGAGGGGCCCTCTGAAGGTAAGCCACGCTGGGGCCAGGACCTGAAACAGCCTCCCCGGGGTGAGGATGCCAGGGGTGGAGGTTATCGGGGTGAGAAGGGGTGGGCGAAGGTGAGGACTGGGAGGAAGATGGGGGATCAGGCTGGACCACACTTCCCGTGGGCTTGGCCAAGGCTGGAGGGAGTTGTTTAAGGAGCACTTGGGATCCAGGGAGGACTGGATTCTTTCTTTTCATCACTTTCTCGCTTTCCCTCTTCCTCCTTCTCTCTTCCTTCTCTCCTTCCCTCACTCTGTCCTTTTTACAGCTTTATTGAGGTATAATTAAATGCCATAAAACTCACCAGTCGCATTTGAGCTTTTAAACCAGTTCATGGGGTTCTGCAACCATCACCGCAATCCAGCTCTAGACCATCCACACCCACGAAAATTCCCTCGTGCCCAACTGCTGTCACTCCCCGGTCCCAGTCTCTTCCCAGGACGGCACTGACCTGCTTTCTGTCTCTGTACACTTGCTTTTCTGGAAATTTCCTACAGACGGCAGGTGCACGGGACAGAGCGTTTCGCATCAGCCTTCCGGGTCTGCGCTTCCCAGCGCTCCGACAGCATCAGCGGCGCTGGGTGTTCCGTTCTAAGGCTGACTGCTCTGCCGCTGGCCTTTTGGATTGTTTCCATTTGGCTGATATAAGCAGAGCGGCCGTGAACTTCCGCGCACGTGAACCTCAGTCCTCATAGGTTCCTGGCACTGGCATTGTCCGGTAAACTTACGCGTAGCTCTGAAAGAACCGCCGGACTGCTTTCCAAAGTGGCCGTGCTGATGTTACGTCGGAGACTGTCTCTTCCATGGCAGGAAAGAGAGGCTGGCGATGCAGGACAGAGGGAGGCCAGAGGCGGAGGATGGGTGGAGGGTAAAGGGGCCTGGCGGGACAGGGGATGGAGCGAGCGGGGATGGGGGTGGGGGGGAGGATCCGGCGGGGGTCTGCAGGCGTAGGTTTGAAGGGGGAGAGAGTTGCTGGCCTTTCGGGAGGAGCACATGCCCGCGCGCTGTGGGGTCCTGTCTCCTCGGCGGCCACGGCCAGGGTCGCTAATGCGGGCGGGTGGAGCCCAGCGGCCCGGCCTTCCCGGCAGCAGGGGGCGCGAGGAGCGCCGCCGCCTACACCCCGGCGGTTGCTAGGCTCCCAATCCGTGCAAGGGGAGGTGGGAAGCTGATTGGTGGGGTCTGGGGAGAGTGAGTGTCAGGTGTCGCCGCGAGCTCTCAACGCGTAGAGGTCCCGGACGCAAGGGACGGAACAGACAGTTCGCAAACGCTGGGGGCACCGCTCATTGGGCAAGAGCTAGAGGCGTGTCCCGGACTGCGCGGTGATTGGGCGCAGGCCCAGCAGAGGCGGCACCTGCAGGGCGATTGGGCACGGGGACCCAGCTCGAGCAGGGATTGGGCGAGGGGACGCGGCGGCGGCGGCGGCGGCGCGAGATCCGAGGGAGGCCAAGGGCGGGCTGCATGGGTCGGCGGCGGCGCTGCCGGGTGGGCCCGGACGACGCGACCCGGGCCTTGCCCGAGGCCATCGCCGCGCTGAGTCGGACGCTGCCCGCTGGGCCCAGCCCCGAGACCTTCCGCCGCGCCAAGTTCGACTCTCCGGAAGCGGTGAGGCCCACGGGGCAGGCTGCCGGGCCGGTGGGGCCCCGGGAGGACACAGGGAGGCGGCCCACCCCGCTGACGGCCGCTCTTTGATCCTCGCAGGCTCCCGCGCTCTGGCGGCTGCTCTTCCGCGTGCTCTCGCCGGGACCGCCAGACGGCGCCTCGGCCTCACTCTCTCTGGGTAAGCCCCGTAAAGCCCCGCCCAGCGCGGGCTCTGGCCCCGCCCACCCAGCAAAGCCCTGCCCACCACGCGGCCCGCAAGGCCCGCCCCTCCCGTAAAGACCACGCCCACCCGGCTCCTTGGTGAAGGCCCGCCCCTCCCGTAAAAACCCAGCTGGCTCGCTGGTAAAGGCCTGCCCTGACAGGCCTGGTAGAGACCTGCCCCTGTAGTCCGGCCGGCTGCCCTGTCTCCTGGGTAAGTCCAGCTGCTCCGGTTGTCCTTTCCAAGCGTGGTCTCTGCTCTGAGGTCACACAGCATCCCTTAGGGGTCTGGGCAGTGTCACCTCCAGTGGGTGGCCTCCCTGAGCTGGCATCTCCTACTGCAGAGGCCCAGGCCCGCTCGGTGAAGTCAGCGCTGCGCTCCCAGGGCTACCCTAGCCAGGCGCTGGCACAGCTCCCGGACAACGGCTCCCAGGGCAGCCGCCAGCTACTGCTGGCCCTGGCCTGGCTCCTGGCCCGCGGGCCCCTGCTTGAGCAGCTGCTGGCCCAGAGCCGCGTGCGGCTGGGTGATGAGATGCCTGTGTGCGAGGTAGGTGCGGGGTGAGTGTGACCCGGGCCCAGTCCGGGCCAGCATCCTGGGTGTGGGCGTGGGACCGGTGGGGGTGAACCCTGTCGGGGTTGGTGTGGCCTTCTGGGGTGAGCACGCAGAAGCAGGCCAGAGTGGGGTGCATGGACACAGGGTCTGTCCCCAGCTCTCCCTGGCATCCCCAAGACCTGGGGCTCTCTCTCCCAGGGGGGGCCTCCTCTCTCTTTCCCCTCCCGGGCCTCTGCCTGGGTTGTGGGAACAGGGCCTGACCCTTGCCCCCTCCCTAGTGTGAGGCCCTGGCCAGCCCTGGCCCGCCTGCTCCCGGGATGGGAGAAGCCGGCCACGTGGACATCCGTCACCTGCAGTGGCTGATGGGGAAGCTGCGGTTCCGGTGGCGAAATCTGATGGCCAGTCAGCAGGAGCAGTGTGCCCTCCTGGGCCAGGTAGGACTCCTCCTGCATCAGCCCCCCAGGAGCAGTTACCTCTTGTGCTGCAGGGGCCTGTCCTGCATTCCCAGCTCAGGTTGGGTGCTGGCCAGTTAGGCACAGGCCTAGGGTGGCCCGGAGCCTGACCCTAGGGCTGCAGTTTGTCCAGGACGGGGCCCAGAGCAGGTGTGGCTGGGCATCTGTGGGGCAGGGTGCCTGCAGGGTCCACCTTCCTGTCGCCAGAAGTCCCCAGAGGCCTCCTACTCAGCTCCTGAGCCGTGGAGATGAGATGGCTCTGGGCCCTCTGAGCCCTGCTGCTGGGACCTGAGGTGGGGAGGGAGGCACCCACTCCCGCCGCATCCTGTGCAGGCTCCCGGGCGGCATGCAGCTCCTGCAGGGCTCCTCAAGGCCCCAACGGCTCAGCTATAGGGGCACAGGTGTCCCCCCCAGACCCCATGCATGGTCTGGGCTGAGAGGGGGCTGGGTGCGTGGCCCAGGGATCCCCCAGTGCAGGGCTCTTTGGTGCTGGCGCCCCCACCCTGCACTCTGCCCCTGGCAGAGGGCCTTCGTTCAGCTCGGCTCTCCCGGGTCCCTTCCTTTGTCTCGTCCAGCCTGGGCTCTGGTCCGCTCCTCCTGTGAGGGACCTGCCTCCCAGGTAGCCGCCCTGCCCCTTCAGGCCTCACTCCCTGGGGTGCCCTCCCTGCCTCCCAGCCCGGATAGTCTGTGTCCCTGCCATTGGTCTCACCAGACCACGGAGCCTGTCCGGGGGCTGTTTGTTCCACTGCGTGAGCCTGGCACTTGCTGAGCTGCAGAGGAAGCCAGGACGCCCCACTCTGCTTCTTCTTTTTCTCGTGTTTTTTTCTCTTTCTTTTCTTCTGCAGCCGCACCCGCAGCATATGGAAGTCCCCAGGCCAGGGGTTGAGTCAGAGCTGCTGGCCTGTGCCACAGCCACAGCCACACAAGATCCGAGCCGGATCCTTGACCTACTGAGTGAGGCCAGGGATTGAACCCTCATCCTCATGGATCCTAGTCAGGCTCATTACCGCTGAGCCACAACGGGAACTCCCCCACTCCACTTCTGCCGCACCCCAGGAGCTGGTGGGGGTGCCCTCCCTGTGCAGGGACCTCCTGGTGGGCACTGGGGCCTGGGCCAGCCTCCCACACGTGCTGTGCTCTCCTGAGCCCGCCCCTCTCTGGATCCCGTGTCCTTTTCCGTACTGTTCTTGCCTAGTGCTGGGGGCGCCTGCCCCTGCTCAGCCTGGGGTCTGTGCCACCTGTTTCAGATCCACTTATACACCCGTGGCTGCCACAGCGACCGCAGTCTTGGCCACCTGTCTGTCACTGAAACGGAGCTGCTCAGGGACCCGGAGGGTGGCCGGCAGGTGAGGGCTGGTGGGACCAAGGTGGGAAGGGGTCCGAGGGGATTCCAGGCTGTGGACGAGCTCTGAGCTGCAGGTTCTGGCCACGCTCACCATCTTGCCTGAGTGGGGGACCATCCGGTGGCTGCTGGGCGTGCGCCCGTATCTGGCTACCGTCAGGGCCGGAGGGGGGCACAGGGGTCTGGGCCAGGTTGGCAGCCAGTGAAGGGTTAAGGAAGACCACTCAAGGGTCTGAGCTGATGGTGCTGGCCCCTGAGTCCGTGCGAGTGTCACTTGGTGGTGGCGGGGCTGCCTCCACTCTGCTGACCTTCTCGGGGGCCTTCCATCCTCCCTGTCCCTTCCCTCGGGCTAGCATGGCTGGGGGACCCTGGGACAGGCCCAGGGCTGGCCATACTTGAGGGTCAGGCTGGCAGCGGCCTGTCCAGAGGCACTTGGCTGGGCAGGAGGGCTGCGGCTCAGGACTGGTGTGTGGCCCTTGCTACCAGGCCCAGCAGATCCTGGCTGTTGAGCCGCGTGCTTCTAGGGGGTCTGCCTCTCCACTGCCAGGTCAGGACGGCTCCCTGAGGAGGCCTGCTGGGTCTGGGTTCCTGGCTGATGCCTGGCTGATGCCTGGCTGTCCCGCCTGGGCAGGACTGCACTTGGCTGTGTGGGTGCTGAGGCAGCATCCAGGTGTCCTGAGATGGCCCTTGGCTCAGTCCCCTTTTAGGGGTGACTCAGCGAGGCCCAGCCTTCCTGCCCCGATCCCCCTGGGCTGGAGTAGGGCAGAAGCCGTGCCAGCTCCAGCCTGGTGCTGCCTGGGACCCTAGCCTCTGTGGTGAGGGCTTGGGCTCAGGAAGGTGCTGCTTCTCCTGCTCTCAGAGGCTGGTGAGCCTTGGTGCCCCAGGGCTGAACGTGGTGTGGCCGGGTGGATGGGGCCACAGTTGGCTTCCTTCCAAGGTTCTGGATGGGGAGCTTGTGGCAGCCTGGACCAGCCTACCGGAGGGGCCTGCACTCTTGGGAAGGGTCCCAGAAGCTTCTGGAATGATTTCTGGTTGCCATGTGAGCAGCCAGGCGTGCTGTGGAGTGGCTGGGCAGTGTTCTTGGCTACTAGTTGGACTTGCAGCCTTCTTCCTACCTCTTGGGTCTCCTCCCTGCCCCGTCCCAGGGCAGTGAGGGCTGGGGGTGGAGGGGCTGTATCGGGAGACTCCAGACGGAGGACCGGGCCCACAGCTGCGGTTGGTGCAGGGGCTCGGGAGGGAGGGCGGGCGCCCTCTGGGACTGTTCTTTCTTTTTTTTTTTCTTTTGCCTTTTTTCTTTTTAGGGCCGAGCCTGTGGCATATGGAGGTTTCAGGCTAGGGGTCCAATGGGAGCTGTAGCCGCCAGCCTACACCACAGCCGCAGCCACGCAGGATCCGAGCCTCGTCTGCGACCTGCACCCCAGCTCACGGCAACGCCCGATCCTTAACCCGCTGAGCGAGGCCAGGGATCGAACCCACAACCTCATTGTTCCTAGTCAGATTCGTTAAGCGTTGCGCCATGACGGGAACTCCTGGGACAGTTCTTAGGAACCCAGTAAGCTGCTCTTCTCCCTGGCCAGTGTATGAGTGTGTGTGCGTGTGTGTACGTGTGTGTGTGTGTGTGTGCGCACGTCTGTGTGTGTGTGAGTGTGTCTGGACATGTCTGTGTGTGCGCACGTGTCTGTGTGCTCCTGTGTGTGTGCGCATGTCTGTGTGTCTCTGTGTGTGTGTCTGCGTGTGTCTGTGTGTCTGCGCATGGGGGAAGGGTCCGAGCTGGGGCCGGGGGCTGTGTGGCGCTTCCTGCCCGCGAGAGGGCAGCCGGGCTCTCTCCTCCCTCTGTGCCCTGGCCTGTCTCCCATCACCTCCGAGCTGGGCGCCTGCGGTTACAGGGTTACTGGGACGGTCCCCAGAGCCCAGGAAGCGTCCCCCGTCGGAGGCCTCCCCACGCGCCCTAACATCCTGGGAACAGCCCTCCGTCAGGGCAGGACGTGGGCTGGAGGGCCCGTGTGAGGGGGCACCTGGACTCGGCCCCTGACCCTGGGGGCTCATGGTTGGGGTGGATGTGGGGGTCACGGGTGTGCTCAGAGGCCTGGCCTGGCCTGGCTGTACTGGGAGGGGAGGCTGCCCTGCCCTGCGGGGAGATGGCTTGGCCAGCGGTTGGGCCGAGTGGGCTGAGGGGACTGAGCTACTGGGGCCTGAGGCCAGAGAGTGGTGGACGTGGTGGGCTGGATCTCGGTGCGGGAGCGCCTAGCCCTGTGGGGTGCTGGATGGGTTTTTTTGGTTTTGTTTCTTTGTCTTTTTAGGGCTGCACCTGTGGCACATGGAGCTTCCTAGGCTAGGGATGGAATCGGAGCTGCAGCTGCCAGCCGACACCACAGCCACGGCCACGCCGGATCCAAGCCGAGTCTGTGGCCTACACCATAGCTCCCGGCAGTGTCAGATCCTTAACCCACTGAGCGAGGCCAGGGATTGAACCTGTGTCCTCATGGATGCTTCGTTAACCGCTGAGCCACGTCAGGAACTCCCTGGTTGATGGTTTGTGTTGCAGTTGCTGCGGAGGCTGGAGAGCGAGAACGCGCGTCTGGAGGCCGCCCTGGAGTGGCGGCGCCGGGAGCAGGTCTTCTGGCAGTGGATGGTCAGGAAGCCGTGCCACCCGCCTGACCACGGTGGCCCTGGGCTGGTGGGGGGGGGGGGGTCTTTCCGTTTGCCAGACAGGGGGAAAGCCCCTGATGTTGGTTTGCACCCAGACCTGCCGCTTTTGAGCACGGGGCTCTTTCCAGACGTCTGTCTGTCCACTCGCCACCCTTCCCAGCCCCTGGGGGTGGGGGGGGGTCTCAGACTTCCCAGGGGCCTCAGCCTGCTGCCAGTCTGGCCGCTGTGCCTCTCTGGCCGGGCCTGCTGGGTGCCGCTGGCTGTCCATCTCCCTCTGTGCCCCTGGGTGGGAACTGACCCCTAGGCCTCTGTCCCTGCCCCCGGGGAGCCGGGCCTGTGGTGAGGCCTGTGCCTGCCACCCGCCCTCTCACGTGAGTCTCTCTCTGCAGGACACGGTCCTGGGTGCCTCACAGCCCACGTTTCTGCCCAGGAGCCCCGAGCCAGGGGCTCGAGAGTTGGAGCCGGTGGCACGGGAGCTGCAGGCTCTGTGGGAGCAGCTGCAGGAAGCCGTGGAGGCCCGGCGGGCGGCCTGGGAGGCCAGGGTGAGGCCTTGGGGTGCTGGCCCGGGGTGCTTTGGACTTGAAATTCCACCATGGAATTTGCACTGTTTAATCTGGAAGCCAAAGGGTGCGGGGTGAGGCGCCCCCACTGCCCCACCCCAGCCACCCTGTCGGAGGTCCGAGCCTTCTCCGAGGGCAGTTTTGCTGTTGTCCCCCCCGCTTCTGCCCATGCCCTGTGATCTATTTAACCTGCTGGTGGCCTTGTGGGCCCCCCAGCCCCGCCCAGGCACCCCCCCCCCCACCTCCCCACCAGCAGGGCCGGGTGAGCACCTGGCTTTGTGGCTCTGATCAGCGCTGCTCTGTGTCCTTTTTCTGAAGCATCCTCAATTGCAGGTGAGGTTTCCCCTTCACGGCCTTGTGCGCCCCTAGAGAGCGGGGATGTTTCCCGGGGGCCTGTAGCTGAGACTCGTTCCGGCTGTGGTGGCTGTGTCCCCTCTGGCCGGGCTGAGCGGAGCCCCTCCTGTCAGGGCAGGGAGCTGGAACTCCGCTGGCACTTGCAGGCTGTGTCTCACGCGAAGTGAGGCTGCTGCTTGTCGGGGCTCAGTGCTCTTGGCACGTCCTTGCCGGGGTCCTTTGTGGCGGCGCCTGCTGCGGGGTCGGGATCAGGGTCAAGGCCATTTCCTGGGGACACTGAGGGCACAGCCTCTCCTCACTTCCAGCTGCCTGCAGGCTCTAGCATGGGGCCTGCCGTGAGGGCCAGAGGTGTCCTCGCCAGGCGGTGCCCTTGGCCCAGCGCCCCCTCGGCCTGGCATCCCCTGGGTCAGGCCCTCCCCAGGCAGTGGGAAGGTGGGAGGCTGGCCCTGACCCCGCCTGGAGCGGTGGGTGGGGTTGGGTGCCCTGTGGGTCTGCACTCTGGGCTCTAAGCCGCCCTGCGGGACTTGGTCCACTGCCCCCGCAGGACCCGGTGAGCGGGCTGTGCGGTACAGTCGGGCCTTGTCCCCAGCCCCACAGCTTCTGGCCTCGGGCTCAGAGGCTTGGTGAGGCCGATACAGAGCCTGGGGTGGGTCTGTGAGCTGGAGCTGGGGTGGTGGGACCCGGGCCCCACCCCTTCTTGGGGCGCTAGAAAGGGCTACAGGGTGTAGCGAGAGCCCAGTGTCCGCTGGGACCGGTCCCCTTGGCTTACCCGCCGTCGTCTTCCGCAGGTTGGAGACCGTGGGCCAGCGTGGAGTGCCGCGAGGCGGGCCCTGGACGAGGTGGTAGGACGGGACCTGGCTGCTCTACAGCGGGCTTGGGAGCCAGGCGGGGGCCTGACCCAGCCCCATGGGCCCCGCCGGTTGGTGAGGACGGAGGCCAGGGCGCCTGGGGGCCCGGGCCTGCGGGCCTCTGAGGTGATCGAGGCACTAAGGACCCAGGAGGCCCACTTGGAGGTGGTGCTGCGCCAGCTGCAGGGCCACTGTCGGCAGGAGCTGGCCAGGCTGGCGAGAGCCCTGCCCGGCCTCATCTGGATCCCGCCACCTGGACGCTGAGGGCGGCCGACTGCAGGCTGCGTGGCCTCGGCCTACACGGACACACAGCCCGAGGTGCCCTCACTCTGAGCCCTCGGGCTTCCCCCACTTTGGGCGGAGGCAGCACGGGCTGTGCCGCCGAGGAGCTCTTGGCAGGCTCACTGCGGCGGCCGTGGGCGTTCAGGATCCAGAGAGGCCCCACAAGTAGATGTCCCTCTGCCACCCTGCCAGCTCTCTGCTCTGGGAGGGGCCGCTCCCCTCAGGCCCAGGGGAGGGGCCCCGGGGCAGCGCAGGCTCACTGGGCCAGGTGGGGGCTGCCCACGGCTGGAGGGCCTGGCAGGGCCGGCAGCGCAGGGAGGGCATCAGGGCCCTGGGGCAGGAGATGGCTTGGCTGTGACCTTGAACTCACCCTGGGCCAGCCCTGTGCCTGCAGTGTGTGTGTTTGTGTGTGTGTGTGTGGTCTGCGGTGTGCGTATGGTGTGTGGTGGGGGGCAGGGATGCTAGATGGGAGTCTGGGGGAGGGGGAGGGGATGCTGCTTCTGGTGGGGGAGGGGCGGCCCCCAGGGACAGAGAGGCTTTGTTCCTTCGGCTCAGGGAGTTGCGATCTGCGTTGACAAAGAGTGGACTGTGTCTGTGTGTGTGTGTGTGTGTGTGTGTGTGTGTGCCCGGAACAGGCTCCGTCCCCCCAGGAGTCCCCGCACAGCAGGCACAGGGCTCAGCTCTGCCTCCTGCCAGGCGCTCTTCACAGGGCCCACCCTGCGGCTGCGGAGCCCCCAGAGCCCCCCACGGCCGGCTCAGGCCCGAGGTCCAGCCCCGGGGCCCCCAGGACCCTCTCTCCTTGGCTTTTCCCATCCTCCTGAGGGGTGCGCAGCTCCCCGCCCTGGCACCAGCTCCTCTGGGCCTCCTTTGTCCCAGGGCACAGCTGTGGCCCCTCTGAGCTGCTGGCCTCCGGAGTGCTCCCTTTGAGGAGTGCTTCCCTGACTCCGTTGCCCAGAGGGACCCTGCTGGCCCCAGGTGGGGGCCGGGGCACGCTGGACCGGGCCCTCCACCTGCCTGACTCCTGCCGGCCGGGACCCTTCTTGTCTGGAAACAGGCCCTGCCTGCCTTCTGCGGGCTCCGTACGCCTGGGGTGGCTCTGGGGACTTGTGCTCCCGGAGCTCCGTGTCGAGGGCCTGCCGCTTCTCAGACTGGCCTGTAGATTCAATACACAGTTGCAGTCAAAGCCCCAAGCGCATTCGTCTGTGGGCCTCGGGCGGTGATTGGGGCATGCGAGGTGCGCCAGCCTGAGAGGCCAAGCCCGTGGGGAGCAGAGCTGCCCATGGTGGCCAGGCCAGCAGGGCAGGAGCAGGTGGGGCCCTGAGTTTGGCGCCTACTGTTGCCGTGATAGGCCAGCACTTGCACGCTGGCTCACGGTGGCGCCGTCCTGTGATCTGAGGTCTGACAGCCTGACCAGGCTGTGGTTGGGGGAGGGCAGGCAGGGGGCCCAGGGAGGGCCCTTCTGGACCTTGGGCTTCACAGGCTGCTGTCTCCCTGCCTCCACCTCTCTACGCCCTGCCCCACCCCCGCTTAGCCACCTCAGTCCCCTTTTGCATGTGACACACAGGTTCACCCTCCTGACACGGGCGGAGACCCTGCCCACCACCTCCAGACCCAGGGAGACCCAGGGTGCAGGACAGGGCAGGCCCACGTGCATGCTGCAGCCTGACCGGGGCAGCAGGGGCAGCGAGGCTGCTTGGCCCGAGCACCTGTCTGCTTGGGGACAGCACCTTGGGACCTTGGGCTCCCCTCTGGGACGCAGAGATGCGGGCCTGCAGAAGGTGGGGTGTCCCACTCCACTCGCTTCCTAAGAGCTCCCCAAGTCGGATCTGCCAACAAATGGTAGAGACGAGAGGACCAGCCAGGGTAGGAGGGGTTCATTTGCTACATTGAGACCTGCGGGGTGTCAGGAAAAGCGGGGACAAGCGAGCAGATCCCCGCGGCAGGTGCAAGGAGGGGGACCCATCAGGGAAGTCAGTTCCCGCCTTCTCTGTCAGGGGCCGAGCAGCAGCGGGCGCACCAGAACCCGAGGCTGGCAGGGGCGAGGGTGGATTCTAGCCTCTGCGGAGCCCCTGGGTGTGGCCGGCGGGAGGCCCTGCTGTGGCTAAAGAGTGGGTGAGGGACCCTGTGAAAGGGACGCGGGCTCGCCCCTGGGGTCCGGAGTTACACATTTAGTCTCTGGACACACATGTGTGTCAGAAGATGGCACACAGCCCCGGCGGGCAGGACGGGGCCGTGCCCTCAGGACAGGGAGGATGCGCTGCGGGGCCTGGCAGCCTGGGTCTGCTGTGGTTCACGCTCCACCTGTTCTGTGAGCGTGTGAACGAGAGTCGGGAACAGAGGCCGGGTCCGTGCGCCCTCCCGCGCCTGCCCGCTCTGCTGCCTCCTGTGCCCCTCCTCCCACTTCGGCTCCTTTGGGTGCCTGACCTCCCTGCCCACTGGCCAGCCTCCCTCTCCCTTGTCCTTGTTTGCGCTGGGTGACTTTGGCTTGGCCTTGGCTTTGGGGGGGGTGTGGCCCCCCAGCCTGCACCTCTGAATGGACACCTGAGGGGTGTCGCCAGTGTCTTGCTCAAGTCCAGCTTTGGGTGAGAGAGAGGGTCATTTCTCAGCGGCATGTAGGAGCGGGTCCTGTTGGTGGGGTACGGTGGTGACCTTCGTCCGCAGCCCCCTCCACCCATGTCCCCGCTGGTGGGCGCGGCTGGCGGCCTGGCAGTCTCGGGTGCTGAGGGCGCCCGGCCGCAGTCTCCTCTCTCCCTGACCACGCTGGTCTGAGCCGTCACTCGTCCACCAGTGGGGACTCACAAGGTGTCTGATGTGTGCCAGCCGCAGGGCTTCGGGAGGGTGTCTGGGGCAAGCAAACGCCATAAGCCAAAGGCACGCAAGGGCAGGTGGCCGTGGCGGCCCGGGGGTTGGTCAGAGGAGGCCTGGCTGGAGGAGGGAGGGGAAGCTGGGGGCAGGCCTGGAGCGGGAGGAGAGGAAGGTCCAGGCGGAGGGGGCCGCATGGGGTTGTGGGTCTGGGAGGGGGAAGGGGCTGCAGGCTCTCCGGCCCCCCTCCCCACCAGGATTTCGGAGCTTCCGGGTGGGGTGGGGGCACAGTCTCCATTTGGGAAAGCCCCTCTGCCCCCAGAGTGGGGCGGGCAGGGGGCTCCTGGGGTTTGGGTGGAGGGCGTGTGCGGGGCCTGGTGGGCTCTGCTGACGGGGCCTGGCGTCTGCTGCTCTTGCTGAGGGCTTGTGAGCTGGCAGCCCCTCTTTTAGGCGCTTCCTTCTGGTTTGTTTATAGTCTTTATTTACAGACAGTTCCCACAGCTTTGTCATTTCCCTTTTAGGGACACTTTTTTTAAAAGTTGTAAAAAACACATAATGTTAAATTTGCCATCCTAACCGTTTTTTTTTTTTTTTTTGGCTGCATCCGCAGCATCTGGAGGTTCCTGGGCCAAGACTGAACTTGAGCCGCTGCAGCGACAATGCTGGATCCTTACTCCCTAGGCCAGCGAGGGCTCCACTGCCCCCTTAGCCATTTCTGTGTTTTTCCTTTTTCGGCCACCCCGCCGCATGTGGAATTCCTGACACAGCCGTGGCCACCCTGGGCCCTTAGCCCACCGAGCTGGGCTGGGGATTGAACCCGCCTCCTGGTGCGAGGGAGATGCCGCCGGTCCCGCTGTGCTGCAGCGGAGCTCCTCATCTTAACCTTGATTTTTATTGCACAGCGGTGTCAGGTACATTCACGCTGTTGTGCTGCGGACCCACCAGAACTTCTCACGTGTTGCAGCAGAGAAGCTCTGTCCCCGTGAAACAGCGGTCATCCCCTCCCCAGCTCCCAGCCCCTCCCACCCTACTTTCGGTCGGTCGGTCGCTACGACATGTCTGGGGCCTCCAGGGGCCTTGGGGTGGGGGGGGATCGGACAGGATTTGTCCTTCTGTGGCTGCATAAAGTCCTGGAGGCTCATCCATGTTGCTGCGGCCGCCGCCGGGGTTAGGAGACCCCACCTTTTTTTTTTTTTGTCTTTTTTTGCTATTTCTTGGGCCACTCCCGCGGCATATGGAGGTTCCCAGGCTAGGGGTGGAATCGGAGCTGTATCCACCGGCCTACACCAGAGCCACAGCAACGCGGGATCCGAGCCGCGTCTGCAACCTACCTACACCACAGCTCACGGCAACGCCGGATCGTTAACCCACTGAGCAAGGGCAGGGACCGAACCCGCTACCTCATGGTTCCTCGTTGGATTCGTTAACCACTGCGCCACGACGGGAACTCCGGCCCCGCTTTTTTAAGGCCGGGTAACGATTCTGTTTCTGGACAGACCTCAGTAGCCTCACCCCCTCATGCTTCAGTGGACACTCGGCTCGCTTCCAGCTCTTGGCCATCTCCAGTGATGCTGCTGTGAGCGTGGGTTGCAAATAGTCCTCTTTGTGCAGGGGGGGCCTTGCCTGTGGCACGTTCCCAGCCAGGGATCAAGCCTGGGTCACAGCAGCGACCTGGCCACTGCGGTGACAACGTCGGACCCTCAACCCGCTGCGCCACGAAATAATTGCATATTCCTCTTTTTAGTTTGGTTTGTGAGACCTCCGGGTTGCCAAGAGTCAGGTGTGCAGCCCCCAGAGACCCTGGAAGCCAAGTCAAGGGCAGGGACCTGACAAGGCCCCGGGCTCGTCTCCCTCGGGGAGGAAGGTAGCGGTGACATCGCCCCCCCCAGTCGCTGCTCAGGTCCGATTGCAGCTGGATTGCCCTGGCTCAGAGGTTCCTGCATTCTCCCACTTCACGGTGCTCTGAAGGGCTCGGGAATTCCTTCATACCCCTCCTCGGTCAAAAGAAATACCTAATACCTCTGTTTATTGAGGCCAAAGAACTGAATAAATATGTAGGTACTAACAACTTAGTAGCAGTTTAGAAAACAAAAAACAACCTCCAAACAAACCAATAGCAGAGAATTGGAAACACCCCTTGGAGCTCCTGCTGTGGCGCAGTGGGACCAGCAGCGTTTCGGAAGCCCTGAGAGGCAGATCCAGCATCCGGCTGGCAGGGTGGGTTAAGGATCCAGCGTTACCCAAGCTTCAGCAGAGGGTGCAGCTGTGGCTCAGATGTGATCACTGTGCTGCAGGGTGGCCAAAAAAAAAAAGAAAACCAAACAAAAAAACAGAAGTGGATATTGAATGTGGTCATGGAGAAGCGGCCGTGTTCCCAAATGGTCAAAGACAAATGTTATTTAAAAAGAAAAAAAGAGGAGTTACTGTCATGGCACAGTGGAAACAAATCCGACGAGGAATCCTAAGGTTGCAGGTTTGATCCCTGGCCTTGCCCAGTGGGTTAAGGATCTGGTGTTGCTGTGAGTGTGGTGTAGGCTGTAGCTCTGATTTGACCCCTAGCCTGGGAACTTGAATATGCCACAGGTGCGGCCCTAAAAAGTAAAGAAAAAAAAGAAAGAAACCCTTAATTCCTTTTTTTTTTTTTTTTTTTTTTGCTGGACCCATGGCATATGAGAGCTTCTGGGCCAGGGATTGAATCTGAGTCGCTCTGCGACCTGCACCACGGCTGTGGCAACATCAGATCCTTAACCCACTGAGCGAGGCCAGGGATCGAACCTGCAACCTTGTGGTTCCTAGTTGGATTCCTTTATGCTGCTCCACGATGGGAACGCCTCTAGAAGCTTTTCAAACCTGAATCAGATTGGACCCTTCCACCTGAGCTGCCTGATCCACATATCAAACCAGCTTTGCAAAGTCCTGACCCAGAAAGGAGAGCCGTGGGGTCCAGTATTGAAACTCTAAGCTCGGTCGAGTTGCTCACAAGGTCTCTGGCATGTTCTGTTTCCCTCAAACATTTCAAATACCCTATAGTGCCCCTGAGAGTCCTCTCTGGCCCGCTGCGTGTCTCAACGCACAGTCTGGGAAGCACGGGCCTAATTAATGCGAGTGTCCGTGGTTGGTCCCCAGTCTGGGTTGTGTTTTAAAGCTCTGTCCTCGGAGCCGTGTGTGCAGCTCATCGTTCCCACCCAGGGGAAGGTACCCCAAATCTGCCACATTTTCCTGCCCATTTCCCCAGATGGACCCCCAGGCTGCCCCCGCCTCTCTGCCGTCACAGATGACCCCGCCCTTGGGTGGGCTTGCGGGGCAAGGCTTTGTTCACCTGGAGCAGACCCGCGAGCCCTGTGCTTAGTCCGGAAGCCCAGCCCACGTCCCGCCGGGTCCCACCTTCTCAGTCCGCGTGGCCTTCGGCAGGTGTGTCAGTTGAAGAGGCACGAAGTGGTCTCCCAGCTGACGTGGCATTTCTTTAGTCTCTGAATTTGAGCATCTTTGCATGCTCTTCTTGGTTGGCTCCTCTTCCGTAACTGGCTGGGCATACCCGTCAGACACTGGTCTCTGGGGGCTGCTGACCATCAGAAACCGCTCGGCCAGAGTTCCTCGCACGTCCGAGGTATGGATCCCGCGAGGGTTTTACGCATCAGAAGTGTCTTCTCCGTTCTGTCATCTGGCCGACATTTTGCTCACGGTTTCCCTTTGGGGAACAGCGAATTTAAATTCTGTGTTGATTGACTCCATCATGTTTTTGCCTCTTGCTTTTCGCAGTTAAATTTGGAGACATGCTCCCCTGTCCTCTATCCTAGTCTCCTGCATGTCCTCCTGCCAGGTTTTTCTTCAGCGTTCGGGTCTTCGTGGGATCCAGAGTCCGCCTCTGTGTGTGCTGCCAGGCGGGGATCCGGGTCTTGCATCAGTGAGTCCGTGTCCAACCCTGTCTATGCACAAACATCCTTTCCTTGTTCATCTGTGGGGACACTCTCTCCGTGCTCAGTCCTGTCTGTGCACTGGTCAGTTCAAGGACCGATATCACACTGCCTTTTTTTTTTTTTTTAATTAAAAGCAATGATGGGTGTTCCCGCTGCGGTGCATCTTGGCAGCATTTTCAGAGTGCTGGGATGCAGGTTCGATCCCCAGCCTGGAACATAGATTTGAAGATCCGGTGTTGCCGCAGCTGTGGCTTAGGTTGCAGCTGTGGCTCAGATATAATCCCTGGCTTGGGAATTCGATATGCTACCGAACGGCCAAAAAGGAAAAAAAAAAAAAATTTATGGCCGTACCCGTAGCACGTGGAAGTTCCCGGGCCAGGGATTGAATCTGAGCCAAGCTGTGGCAACACTGGATCCTTTAGTCCACTGCACCGGGCTAGGGATTGAACCTGTACATCTGCGACGACCCGAGCCGGTGCCGCCAGGTTCTCATCCCACTGTACCACAGAGGGAACTCCAATATGATACTGCTTTTATCACCCTGTGTTCATCAGGGTTCAAGCAGAGGAGCAGAGCCAGTAAGGGTTCCGTGTGAAGAGACTTACTGCCCGTTGTTGCTGGTATTAAAAGGTACTGTGGGAGTTCCCGTCTTGGCTCGGTAGAAACAAATCTGACGAGTATCCATGAGGATGCAGGTTCAATCCCTGGCCTCACTCAGTGGGTTCGAGATCTGGTGTTGCCATGAGTTGGGGTGTAGGTTGCAGATGTGGCTCGGATGTGGCATGGCTGTGGCCATGGTGTCGGCCAGCGGCCACAGCTCCAGTTTGACCCCTAGCCTGGGAACCTGCATATGCCGTGGGTGTGGGCCTAAAAAAATTTAAAAAGGTACTGTGATGACTGTAGCTTAATTTTGGCCGTCTTTTTAATGCTTACAAGCCCGCATTGGTGATCATGCTTCTTGATCGCCAAGTTGATATCTTTGGTAGAGTTTTTAGAGCAGTCACGATCAAGTGCTCTGTCCTCATTGAGCAAGACAATCATGTGGCTTTTCTCTCTTGCTTCACTGCAATCGGTTTCATTATATGAACACATCAGCCTCCTTTCTCAGCTTTAGCCATCCTTGCATTCCTGGGAGAAGCCCCATTTGGTCATAATGCTCAAACTTTTTAATATGCAGTTGGTGTTAGCTGAATTTTTATATAAACTTTATCTGCTTATATCTATGATTGAAGTGAGACAGGTCTACAATTTCCTCCTTCTTTTTCTTTGTATTTTCCTTACTATGTTTTGGAATCAAGATTGCAGTGGCCTCACCACAGACTTTGCAGAAATTATTTTCTGCAATAACTTGTTAAGGGAGGAATTAACTGTTCCTTGAAACTTTACGTTTACAGAGAAGAAGTTTTTGACTTTTAAGTCCATTTTATCAATTTATCTTTAGAGTGTGTTTTGCTGTCTTTTTTTTTAAATTTTATTTATTTATTTTTTGTCTTTTTGCCATTTCTTGGGCCGCTCCCGCGGCATATGGAGGTTCCCAGGCTAGGGGTCGAATTGGAGCTGTAGCCACCGGCCTACGCCAGAGCCACAGCAGCGCAGGATCCGAGCCGCATCTGCGACCTACACCACAGCTCACAGCAACGCCGGATCCTTAACCCACTGAGCAAGGGCAGGGACCGAACCCGCAACCTCATGGTTCCTAGTCCGATTCGTTAACCACTGGGCCACCAGGGGAACTCCTCTTTTTTTTTTTTTTTTTTTGGACTGGCACAAGGTCATGAAGGGTTTCTTTTATGTTACATTCTGGAAGTTTATATTTTTACATTTAGGTATATGGTCCATTTTGAGTTAACTTTAGTATGAGGTGTAAGGTTGAGATTGAGGGTTTTTGGTTTTTGTTCTTCATACGGATGCCCAATTTAGTGAAGATATTGTCCTTTCTCTGAACACCTCTCCGCTTTAGGTCGAGCTATTCGGTCACCCTCAACAAACCAGGAATAGAAAGGAGTTTTCTCAACAGAAAGGAATTCTCTCAACCCGATGAGAAGGATCTACCAAAACTCCACCGTTAGTTACATGATGTTTAATTATTAATGGGAAAGACTGAAGGATTTCCCCCCGAGACCAAGAATAAGACAAGGGTATCTAGTCTCCTCTTTCTTGTTTTTTTTTTTTTTGGCCACACCCACAGGGATTGAAGCCGAGCTGGAGCTACGGCAATGCCAGATCCTTTCACCCACTGCCCTGAGCCAGGGACCAAACCTACACCGCTGCAGAGACAGTGCTGGCTCCTTAACCTGCCACGGCACTGTGGGAATGCCCAGCCTGTCTACTCCTGCCTCTTCAACATTGTCTGGTGGCTCCAGCCAGGGCAATTAAGCAAGGGGAAAAAAAAAAAAAAAGCATCCAGTTTGGAAAGGAAGAAGTAAATCTGTCTCTATTTGCAGATGACAGGAACCTGCGTATAGAACATCCCGAGGAATCCACAAAAAGTATCGGGACGAATAAATAAGCTGAGCAAGGTTGCAAGATACAAGATCAAGTTGCAAAAATCCAATGTAGGACTTCCTGCTGTGGTGCAATGAGTTAATGCTCCGCTTGTCTCTGTGGAGGCCCCAGATTCCATCTCTGGCTGGGAATTTCCACACACCTCAGGTGCAGCTGAAAAAGGAAAAAAAAAAAAATCCATTGTACTTCTATGCAATTGCGATGAACAATCCAAAGATGAAGTTAAAAAACATTTCCAGGAGTTCCCGTCGTGGCGCAGTGGTTAACGAATCCGATGAGGAACCATGAGGTTGCGGGTTCGGTCCCTGCCCTTGCTCAGTGGGTTAAGGATCCGGCGTTGCCGTGAGCTGTGGTGTAGGTTGCAGACGCGGCTCAGATCCCGCACTGCTGTGGCGTAGGCTGGTGGCTACAGCTCCGATTTGACCCCTAGCCTGGGAACCTCCATATGCCGTGGGAGTGGCCCTAGAAAAAGGCAAAAAGACAAAAAAAAAATTCCATTTACAACAGCATCAAAAAGAATAAATTAGGAATAAATTTAGGAGGCGTTCCCATCGTGGTGCAGCGGAAATGAATCCAACTAGGAACCATGAGGTCGGGTTTGATCCCTGGCCTTGCTCAGTGGGTTCAGGATCCTGCGTTGCCGTGTGCTGTGGTGTAGGGTCACAGACGTGGCTACAGCTCTGATTCGACTCCTAGCCTAGGAACCTCCATATGTCATGGGTGCAGCTCTAAAAAGACAAAAAAAAAAAAAAGGAATAAATTTAAGCAAAAGTAGTGCCAAACTTGTGCTCTGAAAACTACAAAACACAGTTGAAGGAGATTAAAGAAGGTCTAAATAAGTGGCAAAGACGTGTGTCACCACGTTGATTTCCAGATTCAACGCAAGACCTAACGAGATCTCAGATGGCTTATTAAAAAATGAAAAATTGATCCTAAAATCATATGGAAATACAAGGGATCTAGAAAAGCCAAAACAATCTTTAAAAAGAAGAATAAAGGAGTTCCCACTGTGGCACAGGAGGTCAAGGATCTGGCATCACGCAGCCGTGGGACGCATTTGGTCCCTGGCCCAGGAACTTCCATATGCCATGGGCATGGCCAAAAAAATATAGTTGGAGGATTCGACTTCCCAAGTTCAACACTTATGAGCAGCTACTGTAACCAAGGCGTGTAGCGCTGTGATGCAAGTAGACGTGGAGACCAATGGAACGGAGTCGAGAATCCAGAAAAAACCCTACATTTGTGACCAGCTGGTTTTTGACAAGGGTGCTTGGACAATTCAGTGGGGAAAGAACTGTCTCTTCAAGCGGTGCTCGGACAACTGGACACGCACAAGAACTGAGCTGGACCCGGCATTGCTGAGTGTGGGACCTCAGCATATTTTTTTGGGGGGGGCATAATTTAATCCAATGCAGACCTCTTCCTTACAGTGTACATTAAATTTAGCTAAAAATGGAGCTCCCATTGTGGCTCATCTGGTTAAGAACCCGACTAGTATCCGTGAGGATGTGGGTTCCATCCCTGGCCTCACTCTGTGGTGTAAGGATCCAGCATTGCTGAAAGCTGCCGCGCAGGTCTCAGATGCGTGCAGCTCGGATCCGGTGTTGCTGTGGCTGTGGTGTACAGGTGTAGCCCTAAAAAGCAAAAAAAAAAAAAAAAAAAAAAAAAAAAAAAGCAAAAAAAAAGAAAGGAGAGAGGTGTCCTCTGTGGATCTTGCATTAAATCTGTAGGTCGTTTTGCAGAAGTGACATCTTAACCATGTCCAACCATCCACCTTGTGAACAAAGATTTTCTCCCCATTTATTAGGCCTGGAGTCCTTTCATCAGCATTTTCCAGTTTGTAGAATACAAATCCTGTACATGTTTTGTAGTTTTATACCGAAGTAGTTAATTTTGGGGGGAGCGAAAGTAAATCTTTTTTTTTTTTTTTGGTCTTTTTAGGGCTGCACCCGCGGCATATGAAATTTCCCTGGCTAGGGATCCAGTCGGAGCTGTAGTTGTCAGCCTACACCACAGCCACAGCAACAGAGATCTGAGTCACATCTGTGACCTACAGCATAGTTCGTGGCGACCCCAGACCCTTAACCCACTGAGCGAGGCCAGGGGTTGAACCTGTGTCCTCGTGGATGCTAGTCAGATTCGTTTCCTCTGAGCCGCGATGGGAACTCCTAAAGTAAATCTTACTGCTTTAAAATTTTTGGTTTACAGTTGTTTGCTTGCAGTAGAAGTAGGATTGAAGTTGTTTTGACCTTGGAGTAGCCTTGCTAACCTTACTTACTAGCAGTCAGACTTTTTTGGTAAAACTTTGGGGATTTTCTGCATAGACTGTCATAACGTCTATGAATAGAGAGTCATTTCTTCCTTTCTATTCTGCACGCCATTTATTGATTTTTCTTGTTTTATTGCATTGTCTAGGACTGCCAGTACAATCCTGGATAGTAGTGGTCAGAGTGGGCATCTTTGTCTTGTTTCTGACCTTAGGGCAAAGCACCCAGTCCCTCAGTATTAACTATCATGTTAGCTGGAGTGTTGTTTGGTTTATTTTATTTATTTATATTTTTTGTGGCCACACCCACAGCATAGGGCTGTTCCCAGGCCCGGAATTGAATCCAGCCAGAGCTTTGACCCGTATCGCAGCTGCAGCAATGCCAGATCCTTCAACACACTGTGCTGGGCTGGGGATCCAACCAGTGTCCACAGAGACGAGCCTGGATCTTAACGTACTGTACCACGGCAGGAACCCTTGTTTTGCTTTTTACAGACGTCTTTTATGAAATTTAGTACAGCTTCTCCTATTTCTAGTTTTGATTTCTATCACATGCTTTCTCTGCGTGAATTGACACGATCACGTGGCTTCGTCTTTAACCTGTGAATATGGTGGATCGACTTGATTTATTTTCGCACTTTGAACCAGCCTTGTTTTCCTAAGATAACCTCCACGTAGCTGTGGTATTTCTTTGTTCCTTATATCGCCAGATTCTATCTGCTAATAATACATTGAGGATTTTTGTGGCATGATGGCATTAGATTTTCTTTTCCCTTATGGGCTGGATTTTCCTGGTTCTGCAAATGTGGAGTCATTTTGGATTGTATCCTGCATGTTTGAACATTACGTTAGGAATATCTGGTTTTGTTTAAAATCTCATTAAGAATGGTGATATTTTTGTTAGCACGCAATCAACCCACTTGGGTTCAGGCTGCAAATTCCAAATAGCCTTCTGTGGGTCGTGGTTTCAATGTCAGTTCTGTTTTCAAAGGCTTTGGAGTGTTATCTGGGTCCATCCTGTGTGGGCACTGCCCAGGGGCCAGTGCGGGGCTCAGACAGTGCCGTGTCCCACCGTGCATTTCTCAGACTTGGTGTGAAAATCAGGATCGGACCCGGGCACACACAGCTTGGGATGGAGCCCAGAAGTCACCAACAACTTCAGGGGTCACTTTCTGCAGTCTAAGCTCCAGCGTGTCCCAGTTACTTTCTGGCTCCCTGGGGTGGAAGACTGGGGCTTCTGTCGCCCACCCTCCTGCACACTCCCTGTGACTGTGCCTGCATTTTTGACTGGCTCTCTCCCTGTCCTCTCAAGGCAAACGGGTCCCACCCTCTGGGGCCAGGGTCTTCTCCCTAAAGCAACGCTTGTGAACCCTGCTGCCGCCTTGACTGTGGCCTGGGTGGGAGGTGGGACTGTGCAGAGGCACAGGTGTGCGAGAACGGAGGAAAGAAAACCCTCACCGCCCCAACCACAAACGGGACACGCGCCCCCCTACCCCAGGCTCTCCCAACAGCTCTTTCCCTCCAAGAGCCAGAGCTGTGGGGCTGCTCCTGGAGCTCTCTGGCCACGTCCTGTCCCCACGTCTGGCTCTCGGGCCAGGTGGAGTCCCGGCCAGGGCTGTGGGGAGAAGATCCTGGAACCCACACCCGGTTGGTGGTGCTGCCTATCTGGCTCCCCGCCAGCTGCCTGTTGCTTGCTGTCTTCAGCATCCTCCGTGCCTCATGCAGGGCACTTCTTCTGCTTCCTTTTCCTTCTCCTCTCTCTCTCTCTTTTTTTTTTTTTTTTGCTTTTTAGGGCCACACATGTGGTGTATGGAGGTTCCCAGGCTAGGGGTCAAATCGGAACTGCAGTTGCTGGCCTGCACTGAAGCCACAGCAACGCCAGATCCGAGCTGCCTCTGTGACCTACACCACAGCTCCCGGCAACACCGGATCCTTAGCACTGAGTAAGGCCAGGGATTGAACCGCATCCTCCTGGCTACTAGTCTGGGTCGTTGCCGCCGCACCAAAACGGCAACCCTCGTATTACTTTCTTTTTACAGCTGCACCCAGAGGGAGAGACAGGGTGGCCACGGTGGTTCCATCTCACTCAAAATGGGAACGCAGGAGACGCCAAAGCAAAAGAACCACCAGGAACCCCTGTTCTGGATTCGCTAAGTCCGCAGAACTGCCACACAGGCTTTCTCTTTACTGAGGCGCGTGTGGATGAGGCGCCTTTTACTCGGGACCACTTGCAGGTTGGCTACAGGCACCCTGACAGTTCACCTGGCCACGTCCTCGTGCCTCCCGGGAGGAGGGGTCTGCGCGGCAGCAGTCGGCACTCGGAGCCCCCGCCGGCGTCCACGCGCCACCCTCCTGCCGTGCACCTGCAGGGTAAGTCCTTCCTTGTCCTTTCCCATCTACACGCCCATCGTCTTTATGGGCCCCTCGTCAACAGTGTCTATCTTGATTTTAAAAAATCGGACTGACCATCTTGGTCTCTCAATGGGGACACTTAGTCCACGTGCCTCGAACATAATTACGGAGATATGAGGGGTTAAATCTGCCCTCTTTAAAAGCTTTCTGATTTCTGCAGCTGCTCTGTTTCCCTCTCCTCTCTTGTTTCTTGCGTTGATTATTGAGAAAACGTCCATTGACTTCTTCCTATGGTTTGTAGGTTGTACGGACTAGAAGCGAGAAGGTTCCAGGTGCTTCCTCAGCGGCTCTGAGTGAATCAGCGCCCCCTCCTCTCTCTCTCTCTCACCCTTGCGTCTTATGCTGTGGTTGGTTTGTAATTTAATCTCATGTATTAGGAAACGCTTTCATTCCTAAACTTTGTCATCGTTATCATCTGCAGTCTGTTTGCAGATTTCCCCGGGGGTTTGCCGAGACTCCCGCCCTGCTTGCTTTCTTGCTTCTCTGACCTTCTATCTGGGACCAGACTCTCCGCCCAGAGGGCATCCTTCGGCAAGCCTGCTACCGTAAACTCTGTCTCTCTCCGTCTGACTGAAGACTTATTTTAGGTCGGCAACTGTATAACCTATTGCTGCTGCAAGAAGTTGCCACAAATTAAAGCAACACAGATTTAGCACCTTGCAGTTCTGCAATCTTGTTGGGCTAAAATCCAGGCTGGCTCCTGGAAGCTCTGGGGGGCAATTTATTTCCTCGCTTTTTCTAGAGGCACCTGTATGTCTCAGCTCCTGGCTGCTCCTGCCATCTTCCAAGTCAGGGCGCGGTGTCTTCTAATCTCTGTCTCACATCACTGCCTCCCTCTTACGAGGACGCTTGTGGTGACAGGGGGCCCATCCCGATAATCTGGGCTGGGCCTGGATCTCAAGGCCTTTCATTTAATCGCATCTTCCAGAGGGAGCCCAGCACACGTCGCAAGCGTCCTGGGCCTGGCCCTGGTGGGCTGGACGCACCAATGGGAGGGTCAGGAGGCAAGAACAGGATGCTGAAGCGGTGATGGGGTGTGTGGTGTGCAGAGCGCTGGCTCAGGCGTGCAGGTTTTGGGTTAAAGATTGGGCTTTTCAGGAGTTCCCATTGTGGCTCAGCAGGTTAAGGACCTGATGTTGTCTCTGTGAGGATGCAGGTCCCATCCCTGGCCTTGCTCAGTGGGTTAAGGATCCAGTGTTGCCACAAGCTGTGGCACAGGTCACAGCTGCAGCTCCAATTTGACCCCAGGCCTGGGAACTTCCATATGCTGCAGGCGTGGCCATAAAAAAGAAAAAAAAAAAAGAAAAGAAAAGAAATTGGACTTTTCGAGCAGCCCTTGGGTGGGTGGCGGGGAGGGCAGATGGACAGAGGCTGCCGCGATGGGCAGGGTGGCCTGGGGCAGGGCGTTCTCTCACTGTGAAGCAGCGAGGGAGCAGGCCGCGCTGGCTGTGGTGTGGGCTCAGGGGACCCTGGAGGTGCTTCCGCCCCTCCTCTGCCTCCCAAGCCTGTCAGGGTGGGTCTGCCAGGTGGTCACTGACCAGATGGACCCAGCACACCCTGGGTCTCCTCCCTCTCCTCCCTTCACGCTGCAGAGGTGGCCTTGCAACCCAGGCCTCTTGTCCCTGGGGACCTCCCTGGGAAAGCTGAGCCTCGTTGGGTCTGGGGCCCCTTCCTGGGCACAGAGGCAGCTTTGGGGTCCTGACTGCTCGTCCGCCAGTGAGAGCAGGGGTGTGCGTGCTGAGGGGGCTGCTGTTCCCCAGTCAATGGTCCTGAGGGCTCAGCCGGGGGGTGGGGGGGGCATCTGGGCCCCTCGCCCGTGTCTCAGGGAAGGCCCAGGGTGGCCTGCTGCCCCGATGCCCCCCGACCCCCAGTGCTGAGGGAGGGCAGCAGACCTGGTCACCTACAGACTCAACCAGCTGTGTCAGGGCCTCAGTGCAAGCAGACCCGTGTGAGGGGTCCAGGGTGTCCTCCAGGCAGAGGCCAGCAGGTAGGCGGCCAGTGCTCCCTGCCTCCCCAGCGGGTGCACGTGGCCGGGATACTGGGGGCACTGCTTGGTGAGGACAGGGCGGGGGCTCCTGCAGGGGGAAGGAGCCTAGCGTGCCCACCCTGGATGGTTGGAGAAGAGGATGGGGGCTGCCCACTGCCCCTGTTCTCCGCCGTCAGAAAAAAAACAAAAACAAAAAACCGGGAAGGCTGGGGAAATCCAGGATCCATGGCCCTTCCGGGCCGCGGCACCGTGCCCTCAAACCAGGTCCCTGGGGGCCGCCTGCAGCCAGTCGCCGGTCGGCCCGGGCCTCGAGTCGGGGCCAGCTCCTCGGGTAGGCGCAGGGTCCAGCAGGCCGCCTGTCGCGGGGCGCTTGGGGTCACCCCGTGGGAGGCCTGGGTATGGACTGCCGCGGAATCTCAGGCTCTGAGCGGAACCGAGGCGCCTGCGGGGCGATTCTCGGGCTGCGGGTGAGGAGCGCGGAGAGTCTTCCTGGGCCTGCGCGTGGACGCCGGGGGGTCCGGCTCCGCAGGGCCATCGGTCCCCGGCGCCGCCGCGGCGCAGTGCTGTCGCCGAGGCAACCGGCGCTGCGGAGGGGGCGGGGGCGCGGGGACCCCCACCGGGGTCGGGGGAGGGGTGGCCCGCGGCCGGGAGCGCGGGGCGGGGCCTCGGGCCGGGGGCGGGGCGCGCGCGGACGCGGGGCTCAGCGGAGCAGAGAGGAGCGCGGCCTCGGCCGGGCGCACAGACCGGCTCGGCGGGGCCGGCCCCGGCGGTGCAGCATCTGGCCGGCGGCGGGTAGGTGCAGGCGGGGCGCGCGGGCAGGGCGCGCGTGCCGCGGGGCCCAGTGAGCCCTCGACTCCCCGGGCTCAGGGGCGGCGGGATGCAGGGGCGGCGCTGCAGGGGTGAGGCCTGGGTGGCGGGGCGGCCGGGACCGGGGCCTGTCGGGCGGGGGGCGGGCGGTGGGGGCGGAGGAGGGAAGACGCATCTTGCGGGGAGCGGCCCAAGCCCCGCACCGCCCTCTGTCCGATCCGGCCCGGGGAGGGCCGCCCCTTCCTCTTCCCCTGTCGCTCCTTGTGGGCACCGAGGGATGGTTGCGTACGGGCGGAGGTGCGAGGCAACCGGGAGGAGGCGGGGAGTGGGGGGCCCGGAGGTTCTGGAGCCTGTGAGGTCCGGGCTGTGGGGCACGCAGGGGTCCCGGGGCCCAGCACAGGACGGCCAGGGCAGCAGCGCCTAAGGCCGGTCCTCGGAGAGAGGCTGGGGCAGGGTATGGGGGAGGGGCAGCCAGGCCCTGGCGCTGGCTGCCTGGGGCTTCCTTTGTCAGCTCCCGTTGGGATGGGGTCTGGCCAAGCACCCTCAGCCCCTCTGCCCGTGTTTGACGAGTGACTGAAGGAGCGAGAACGCCATGGAGTGGATGGGGAGACGAGGGTTAGTGGAGCCGTGGCTATTTGGCTAGTTGGCCTGGCCAGGGGCTGGGATGAAGGAAATTCCCAGGCCTCTGCTGCAGCCATAGGAGGCCCAGATTGGGGCAGGGAGAAGGGGCTTCGTAGGTCAAGCACGTCCACCCGGAGAAGGGGGACACAAGCTGGCTGCGTGAGTGGGAGCAGGAGCTCATGGCGGTGCGGCGGCAGGGGCACCTGCCCACGGCTCTCCCCAGGCATCTTCTGAGGCCCGTTGGAGCTCGCAGTGGTTGGGGGTCCTGGGTGTGGCGACAGAGACCCCTGGGAGGTGGGTGCTGCGTGGGGTAGCAGCCGCAATGAGGGCAGGGGTGGAGGTGCCATTTGGAAGGGGCTGTGGTGGCACCAGGGGCAGGCCGAGTACTTGCTCCACGGTCACGGGTGATGTTACATTTTATGTCCTTGTCTAGACAGGGCAGTAAACAGCCCTGGGGCCAGGGGTGCTGTGGGAGGGACAGCAGGCGTGGGGGCCTGGCTGGGAGTGAGCCGGGAAGTGGGTGGGGCCTCCGTCGTCCCCTGGGTGTGAAGGCTGGGGACTGGTGTGGGACTCTGACCAGCACAGCCATGACAACCAGTGCCAGGGGTGTGAGAGAGACGCAGGGGGCTCCGGAACCCAAAGGAAGCTCGGGTGGGTGCCAGGGGAGGGAGGCCTGGCTTCCTGAGACTGCCCTGAAGGTGCAGGGGAGGGGGCGGCAGGGGGGCCACCCCTTCGCGGTGAGCCGGGCCCCGCGGGTGAACTGGTGGGGGCTGGGGGAATGTACGCAGCGGGAGAAGCTGCCAGGGCCAGAGCCTCCCAGGGCAATAGGGAGCCACGGTGGGAGCAGGGCAGGGAGTGCTCCACACGCTGGCTCTGTGGACGGTGGACGGGAGGGGAGACCAAGTCGGCCGGGGCAGAGGTAGGGCGGCACAGAGAGGCGTGTAGGATGGGATCCTAGGATCTGGATGACTCTTAGTCCTGCATCCGAAAACCGGTCCACAGCCCCGGCTCCCGGCTCCCGGGATGGGGCCTGGTCTCTGCCGGCCTCCCTGAGCGCGCGGCGGTGCTGAGGGCGCAGGCCCGCCTCCCGCCAGGTGCGGCGTCCGCCAGCTCCCTCGGGAAGGCCTCGGCCAGGATCCGGGGCGTGCGGCCCGGGCCTCCAGAGCCGGAGGGACAGCGGCGTGGGCCCAGCAGGAACAAACCACCAGGGCCCCGGGGACGCGCGCGGCGGGGAGAAGCCACTTCCGTTCCGTTCCGTCCCCGGCGCTGGCGGGAACGTGGGCTCAGGTCTCAGGTGGGGCTGCAGCGCCCCCTGGAGGCCCCGCTCCGGCTCGCGGGCCCCCGTGCGCGCATCGGCGCGTGCGCGAGCCAGAGGCCGGGGCCCGGAGTAGGGACAGCGCCCCTCGCTCGAAGCAAGTCGCGGGGGCGGCCGACCCCTCCGCATCCTGACTCTTTCTGCTCTGATCCCCTCAGATTCCGACCTCGCCGGCCGGGAGCGGCGGCGCCCTCGGGGCGGCTGGACCGGCCCCGCGCCATGCCCGAAGGCTGAGCGCCGCCGCCGCCGCCGCCGCAGGGCCTCGTCCCGCCTCGCGTGGGGGCGCACGCGCCCAGGTCGGTGCCCCGGCGGCGGACCATGGTGCTGCCGCCCCCGGACCGGCGCCACGTGTGCCTGACCACGCTGGTGATCATGGGCAGCATGGCGGTCATGGACGCGTACCTGGTGGAGCAGAACCAGGGCCCGCGCAAGATCGGCGTGTGCATCATTGTGCTGGTGGGCGACGTGTGCTTCCTGCTGGTGCTGCGCTACGTGGCCGTGTGGGTTGGCGCCGAGGTGCGCACGGCCAAGCGCGGCTACGCCATGATCCTCTGGTTCCTCTACATCTTCGTGCTGGAGATCAAGCTCTACTTCATCTTCCAGAACTACAAGGCGGCGCGGCGAGGCGCGGCCGACCCGGTGGCGCGAAAGGCGCTGACGCTGCTGCTGTCGGTGTGTGTGCCCGGCCTCTTCCTGCTGCTCGTGGCGCTGGACCGCATGGAGTACGTGCGCACCTTCCGTAAGCGCGAGGACCTGCGCGGCCGGCTCTTCTGGGTGGCCTTGGACCTGCTGGACCTGCTGGACATGCAGGCCAACCTGTGGGAGCCGCCGCGCACCGGGCTGCCCCTGTGGGCCGAGGGCCTCACCTTCTTCTACTGCTACATGCTGCTGCTGGTGCTGCCGTGCGTCGCGCTCAGCGAGGTCAGCATGCAGGGCGAGCACATCGCGCCGCAGAAGATGATGCTCTACCCGGTGCTCAGCCTCGCCACCGTCAACGTGGTGGCCGTGCTGGCCCGCGCCGCCAACATGGCGCTCTTCCGCGACAGCCGCGTCTCGGCCATCTTCGTGGGCAAGAACGTGGTGGCCCTGGCCACCAAGGCCTGCACCTTCCTCGAGTACCGCCGCCAGGTGCGCGACTTCCCGCCGCCCGCCCTGGCCCTGGAGCTGCAGCCGCCGCCGCCGCCGCCGCAGCGCAACTCGGTGCCGCCGCCCCCGCCGCTGCACGGCCCGCCGGGCCGCCCTCACGGGCCGTCGCCCACGCGCGATGCTCTGGACACGTGACAGGGCCCACGCGGCTCCTGGGGCCTCCCCGGGGGCGCTGAGCCGCGCGGCGGCAGGCGCGTGGTTTGCATGGGATGGGGTCGGTGTGGGCTCCCCCCCCCCGGGGCCAGGTGCAGAGAGTGCCGGTACCCCAGGGGCCCCGCAGCTGCTGCTTCATCTCAGGAATCCCTTGGACCACAGACCTCGGCCCGCGCCGGCCAGCCCGAGGGCAAGGGTCCCGCCCTGCCAGCTGGGGGCCTGGGTGGGAAGGGAGGACAGCATGGGCGGAGGTCTGGTCCCTTGGGGTCCGGCGATGAGGGCCTCAGGCTCAGAGTTAGGGGCCAAGGAGGCCTCTGTCATTTTAAGACTCGTGTTTACAGTTTTGTATGCAACCCGGCAGTGCTCTACTGTTTTGCTGCGCCTGGGCTCTGCTGGCTCCGGAGGGGGTTTGGGGGGGTGTGCGCGGCGTGAGCGAGTGAAGGTGGGGCACTTGGACCAGCCCACTTCTCTGGAGCTCCTGGGTCGGGGTGCCATGGTTGCTCAGTCCTGGCGACACCTCCCTCCAACCTCAGTGTCCCCATTCTGGAATTCCTTAACGCCATTCCTCACCCCAGGGCTGTGTGGCCCCAGGTCTCTGCCTCCACGCCTCTGGCCCAGAAGGAGGGTGGGGGCAGGGTTGTAGCCACCGCGCCGTCCAGCGCCCAGGGCTCTCCTCCCGTGCCCAGGGCTCTTCCAGCCCAGGACAGCCGGAAACCAGATGGGACTAGGCCTCGGCTTTGCTCCCCGTGGCTGTTACGGCCGCAGGTCAGGAGCGAGGCACCTGGCGCCGATGCCGGTGGAGTGGGCAGCGGCCCGGGCCCGGGCCACACGGCGCCCTGGAGAGGACGCCTAGCCTGGTCTGTCTGAGCGCAGAGTGCCGAAGTCACACGAGCCGTATGCTGGCCTCCGCCTGGGCCCCTGCGCTTGCGACGTGCCTCTGACCTCGTGATGCCTGGATGATGCTGTTTGAGGATGCCTCGCGGAGCCTGGGCGGTGGGCATGTACAGCTCCTCGAGGGCGCTCTCTTGGGGAGCCCCCACCCCCCTAGCCCCGAGGTGAGCCAGGCGCTTGCTCACTTGAACCGCCTGATGGCAAGGCCCGCTGTCCCTGCTGCCCAACAGGCCTAAACCCTTGGCTCCCAGAAGGGCAGCGAGCTGGCGGTTCGGAGCAGGGTCCTCTCGGAGCCCCTCCTGCCGACCGCGGCGGCTCAGGCCCCTCTCCCCAGCCCGTCTCCCCACTGCCGCCTGGAGTCTGGCCTCCCAGTCGGCTGGCCCGGACCACCGTCCTCGGTGTGCAGGGTCTGCACGGCGGCTACAACCCCGCCCCCACCCTCCAAACTGCCCCGGGGCCCCGCCCTCTGACCATGCCCTGGGCAGCGCCTCCAGGAGCCTCCTCTGTGCCGGGCAGGTGGCGGGTGGGAGGGGCGGAGGGAGCTGCCCTGGAAAGACTGGGAGAGGCAGAGGGGTGAGGCGGCCGGGCCGTGGTTTTGGGGTGGGGCAGCGGGTGGGGCCGGAGGGGCCGGCTCCTGTGGCTGAGGTCCACCCTGTCTCGTCCTGGTCTCTCTGGGCACACACACGGGCTTTGGGGACGGGGACCATTGCTGTGGGGTTGGCTGGGCTGTGAGGGCCCCCACCTCGGTGTCGCAGGTGGGAACTGGTGTCCCTGACCTTGGCTCACTCCTAGGGCAGAGAAGGGGCTGTGGGGCTCAGGGGCCCCCAGGCTCAGCCCAGTCCTCCTGGGCCTTGGTGCTGGTCGTGGCCTCCTGGGTCTGGCCTTCCAGGCCTTGCGGTGCCAGGGACCCTGGGCCCGGTCTGGTTTAATGGCCTCTGTGCCCCCAACTGTATCTCTGAAGACATCTGAATGCGGCCCTGGCCACACCCGCTGTTTTCACGACCAGGGCTGTTGTCCAGATGATGTGGCCTGTGGCGTCTGCCCTCCGGCTTGGCCCTGGGAACAGGATGGGGACCTGGCCGTGTTCCAACCTGCCCTTCCCTGGCTTCCCGAGGTGGGGTCTGCAGTGGCCTGAAGTGACCGCGAAGCCAGCCAGCCGGTCCCTCGCCCACCACCACCTCACTCGTGAGCGCCCGGGTCCTAAGGGGCGTCCGTACCATGCCGGTCCCGTGCAGGCCCTGCCACTAAACCCGGGCAGAGGCCACAGGCGCCCTTGCGGGTGTGGGGGGTCCGGGCCGGAGGCCTTCCCTGGAGTGGGGCTGGGGCCGGCACGTGGAATGTGGGCTGGGACGCCCGGGAGGTGGGGAGGGTCTGGGGGGAGTCCAGGAGGACCCCAGGCCTGACCACCACCGCGCCTGTCAACTACGTCGGAGGATGTGGGGCTGGAGGGCACACAGGAGTTTTGGGGGGGGGCGGCTGGGCCCGAGTGCCCATCTCAGAGAGGGCCTGGGACTGAGCGAGGGCCGCAGAGAGGAAGGGGACGACAGCTGGAGGTCCAGGCTGGGAGCCCCCCAGACTCGCACGGGCCCAGGCTGCTGGCGGAAGGCGTGGTGGGTCAGATGCACCTGACCTGCTGTGGGGGCGCTGGGACCTCCACAGCTTGTCCCTCCAGATGAAAACACATTCGAGCTTCTGCCCCTTCTTACGCTTCAAAGCGCCTTCACCTTCCCTGCAGGCAGATGGCCTCGGAGTAGGAAAAACCCAGCTTAGCAAAGAGGAGCCGCCCGTCTTAAGGGACACCTAAAACTTCACGCTGTCAGATCCGTTTCGTCCCATAAGGCAGGAGACCCAGTGACAGACGAGCCACAACAGAAGCCAGCACCTGTCACCGCCAGGTGAGGATGGCCGCCAAGCTGTCTGCTCCCTGGGGGTCCCTTGCTGGAAGCCCAGGTGGAGGAGGGACGGGTCACCCTGCCTCTTGCGGCTGAAGCAGGAGAGGCTTCGTTCCTGGCTGAGACGAGGTGACTGCCATTTCGCAGGAGAAAGGCTGAAAGACCCCCGAGTCAGAGGACCTCTGCCTGGCAGCGGGGGCTCAGCTGTGTCAGCCGGCTGGGTGTGCAGGGCCGCCCAGGCACAGTCGGTGCTGCTCACGTGCCCAGGGGCCCTGGGGCCTGTCGGCCGCAGGCTGGGGACCGGCAGGTGGCCGTGTCATTCTGTCTGAGTCTGAAGGTCCGAGACCCACGAGGGCGGATGTCCGAGGGCCGAGCCCCCTTCTCCACCCTGTGCTCCGGGGCAGGAGGCCACCGCTCCGGCCAGGCCACCTGCTCGCCCGGTCACTGACACGCCCAGAGACAGCCTTACCTGCTACCCGAGGGTTCCTGTGGCCCAGGCCTGTTGGCACGTAAAATGAGGCACCACGGGGAGGGAGGAGGGGGGAGTGTGGCGGCAGCGGTGGGGGGGGGCGGGAAGCAGGGCAGCGCGGAGGCCAGAGGATGCAGATCGAGGCGGCGGCCTGGAGGTGAGCAAGGTGCCTGCTGGTCTGCGGGCGCCCAGTGGCTGCCCCGTGGCCACCCCGCAAGGTGACAAGGCCGGGCTTGGCCTGACGGTCACGCTCTTCCTCTCTTCGGCCCCGTGGTTGGCGTGGCATCACCCCGTCTTTCCCGGTGCGGGTCACTGAGGGAGGGGCTGACTGCCCTCCCACTGCCGGGGCTCCACGTCCCCCCAGAGACACGACACGAGAGGACAGCATTGTGGGTGTCGTGTCTCCCAGTGAGGCGGGCACTTGTCCTGGCTGCTGGCCTGTCCAGGATGCACGTGCCTCCTGCGTCTCAGAGCTCCCGCTGCTCCATCCGGGCTTTTAGCTGCGGCACAGACCGGGCACCAAGCCCTTGAAAGGGGCCCTTGTAAGAGCCCTCCGTGTGGTTCCCAGAAGCTGGCACGAGAGGCCTGGTTTACGCCCCACTGCCCTGAACCTGGACACGGGGCGGCCGGGGGGCAGACGGGCGTCTCCGCCGTGGAGGCAGGGGCCGCACTGGGGCCTCCTCAATCCCCACAAGCGCAGCACCTGCAAAGTCAGTAGATTCCAGGTTTTGTTTTTCCTCCAAAGCCTTTGCCCTCATTGACCTTCTCACGAGCAGGAAACGAGGGTCCCGGTTCTCCAGCCTGAAGGGTTGGGGGTCTGGCGCCTGCGCTGGGGCTGGGCCGGCGAGCTGCGTTCACATTTCCCGGACTGTTCTGGGGTGGAGCGTCTCTAGCAGGTTCTCTTTGGAACATCCGTGGTTCCGCCTCCGTGGAGCCTCTATACGGTTTTTCTATTAGATTATCTTTCTTTTATGGGTTTGGAGGAATCCTGTGTAAATTCTGGCCACAATCTTCTTCCTCTTCCTCTTCTTCTTCTTTTTTGCTTTTTAGGGCTGTGCCTGTGGCATATGGACCTTCCCAGGCGAGGGGTTGAATTGGAGCTGTAGCTGCCGGCCTTCGCCACAGTCACAGCAACACGGGATCCTTAACCCACTGAGTGAGGCCAGGGATCGAACCCACATCCTCACGGATAGTAATTGGGTTCATAACCCTCTGAGTCGCAACAGCAACTCCCCACACGCAGTTCTTTAATGTGTCACTTTGAATCGTGGAGGCACCTGCCAACCCACCGCCCAAATAAACAGAAACTGGCATCTTACCAGTGACTGTGTTCCCCAGAGGCCCCCAGCCCGGCCCTGCCCCTCTCATGTGATGAAACTTCGCCCTGGCCCTGCCTTTTCTCTGTTTCCATTTGTGCAGATTTATGGAGTTGATACATATTTCTGAATGTGCATTTTGGTTTTAGTTGTTCTTAACTTCGTGGAAAGTGTGTTGCGTTGTATATATTCTTCTCTGACTTTTCCCTTCCTACCTTCCTTTTTTTTTTTTTTTAAATTTTGTCTTTTTAGGGCTGCGCCTGCAGCATACAGAAGTTCCCAGGCTAGGGGTCTAATTGGTGCTGTAGCCGCCGACCTACACCACAGCCACAGCAACACCAGATCCGAGCCGCCTCTGTGACCTACACCACAGCTCACGGCAGCGCCAGATCCTCAACCTGCTGAGCGTGGCCAGGGATCGAACCCGTGTCCTCATGGATACTAGTCAGCTTCCTTAACTGCTGAGCCATGACAGGAACTCCTGACTTTTCATTCTGCGTTTTACTAAGACTATCTGTGCTGTCACATCCCCCAGCCGCCGGCCACCACTGTCCTTGCTGTCCCTGAGAATTGGACTCCTCGAGGGACTGCCTATGAGTGGGTCATACAGGACTCGTCCTTTTGTGACTGGTTGATTTCACTCAGCACACTGCCCCATGAGCATCCATGCTGCAGCCTATCAGAATTTCCTTCCTTTTTTTGCAGGGGGGGGGGGGCTGCACCTGTGCTGGTGGACATTCCCACGCCAGGGACTGAACCCACACCACGGCAGTAACCCAAGTGGCAGCCGTGACAACACTGGATCCTTAACCTCCTGAGCCGCTCGGGAACTCCTGAATTTCCTTCCTTTTCCAGGCTGAGTAATAATCTCTCTGTGAATGGGCTGCGCATCATCGAATGTTCTGGGTACACTTAACTCAGTTTTTCTGACCAGGTTTACACTGAGTCTCCTCTTCCTCTGGGCCCAGCAAGAGGTTGGCCTCTTTTAGTTCCTGTTGGACCCCTTTCTCCACTAATTGTTGTTTAGATTTTTGGCTTACTTTAAAAATGCAGGGAGTTCCCACCGTGGCTCATTGGGGTAAGAAATCGACTAGTATCCATGAGGATTCGGATTTGATCCCTGGCCTCGCTCCCTGGGTTAAGGATCCCGCATTGCTGCAAGCTGCAGCGTAGGTTGCGGATGTGGCTCGGATCTGGCGTGGCTGCGGCTGTGGCCGTGACTTGCAGCTGAAGCTCTAGTTCGACCCCTAGCCTGGGAACTTCCATATGCTGCAGGTATGGCCCTAAAAAATGTAAAAAATTGCCAATTTGGTTGTTGTTTCATTGTGAATTGCCAATTTGCCTGTGGGTCCACCTGACCTCCTGGCCACCTGGCCTCTCCCCTAGGTTGCATCCCATTGCAGGCTGAGGCTCCAAGGCTGGAAAGAAGCTTCTTCCTGCGGAGGCGGGTTAGAGAGCCACGGAATCACCTGCATGGGGCTGAGGGAGGACCCCACCCCACCCCGCTGCCCGCTGCGGCTCTGACCAGTTCACGGAGGGTGGGTGGCGTGGATGCCCTTTGCGTGAATTTTGTCCTGACGGACCCAGAACGGATTTGGGGGCGGAAGTCTTGTTAGCTCTGGTGTGTCTGGACGTGTCTCTTCTTGCTCTGTCCTAAGTGGCGGTAAAGTCTGCGGGGGCCCATGTCCCTGGCCTTCCTATCTTTCTTCTTTTTTTGCTTTTTGGGGCCGCACCTGCCACGTATGGAGGTTCCCAGGCTAGGGGTCGAATGGGAGCTACAGGTGCCGGCCTACACCACAGCCACAGCAATGCAGGATCTGAGCCTCCTCTGTGGCCTACACCCCAGCTCACAGCAACACCAGATCCTTAACCCACTGAGTGAGGCCAGGGATCGAACCCGCAACCTCCTGGTTCCTCGTCGGATTCGTTTCTGCTGCGCCACGATGACAACTCCTTCTTTTTTCTTTTTGGCTACACTGCAGCACTTGGAAGTTCCCAGGCCAGGGATCAGGTCCAAGCCACAGCTGCAACAACAATGGATCCAGAACCCACTGTGCCACAGAGGGAACTCCTCCCTGGCCTTCCTGTACTAACAGGCTGGAAGTGGAACTCTCGGAGACCTGCCCTGCTTAGTGTGTGACCTTTCCTGCCAAAGGGATGAAGGCGGATGTCCACTCCCAAGTTCAAAAGCCCCTCAGGAAGTCTGGCGGTTTCTTGACCCTTCAGTCTGTCCCCTGGCCCTCTGCTCCTGGACACTGTGCCCCCACCCATCCTGCCACCCCCGGGTCCCGAGCCTTCCTGGGCCTCAGTGGAAGGTGGGTTGCTGCGTGTTCTCCCTGATGCTGGCTTAGAGTTCAGCTTTGACTCTAACCCCACGCCTCCACCTGCAGATCCAACCCCCCCCCCTTTATCTTGGTTGCCCCATGGCATATGGAGCTACCGCACCAGGGGTCAGATCCGAGCCACAGCCTTGAACCAGGCCACGGCTGCAGCAATGCTGGATCCTTAACCCACTGTGCTGGCCGGGGGTTGGACCCGCGCCCCAGTGCTCCCAAGAGGCTGCCAAGCCCATTGCGCCACAGCGGGAGCTCCTCCAAATCCCCTTTGCTTCTACCTCCTTTTCCACCTGTGGCCCCGGTCAGCTTGGCCTGTGAGTCACGAGCACCTCACCGGGGCTTCGGGCTTCGGTCCTGGCTCTGGCAGTCCTGGCGGAGCACCCTGGGCATGTGGCCGCCTCCTGTTTCCTGGTCTGTGAGCTGGAGTTCTGCCAGGGTTAACTGGGGCACCCCTGTAACGCATCAAGGACAGGGCCTGGTGCACAGAAGGGGGAGTCCTTGTCAATATTATTCTTATTATTTTTTTGTCTTTTTGCCTTTTCTAGGGCCACACCCATGGCATATGGAGGTTCCCAGGCTAGGGGTCTAATCAGAGCTGTAGCCACCAGCCTACACGAGAGCCACAGCAACAGCGGGATCCGAGCTGCGTCTGCGACCTGCACCACAGCTCACGGCAACGCCGGATCCTCAACCCAATGAGCAATGCCAGGGGTTGAACACGCAACCTCATGGTTCCTAGTTGGATTCGTTAACCACTGAGCCATGATGTGACTCCAATATTCTTATTTTATTTCCTTGTTTCTTTCCCGGGCTGCACGTGTGGCATATGGAAGTTCCAGGGTAGGGGTTGAATTGGAGCTGCAGCTCCTCGTCTACTCCACATGCACAGCAACCCCAGATGCTAGCTGTGTCTGTAGACTGCACCACAGCTCATGGCCATGCTGGACCCTTACCAGCTGAGTGAGGCCAGGGGGCCAAACGCATCCCATGGATACTGGTGGAGTTTTTAACCCGCTGAGCCACGGCGGGAGCTCCAGTATTCTTATTTTAACGGGGTTTTGGGAGAGTACCTTTGTAAGCACACATGCTCAGTACTCAGGTTTCACTGCAAGTCTCAAACAACAACAACAGCAACTTTCAACCTTTCATCACATTGGAAAGGGACACAGCGTGTGAAATAACTAAACACATCGCACAGCTGACCCAGTGCAGGACGGCACACGGTGACACCTGCTTTGGTCAGACTTCGGCAGGGAAACCAGATCCCGTCGGGAAGTTCGGTTCTGCGATGTTTCACCGAGGAAAGCCGTCCCGGACGCTGGCCGCGGCGGGCGGGGACTCTCACGGTGACAGGAAACACGAGGGGTGGCTTTGGTCCTGACGAAGCTTGGCCCGTGAATCCAGTCGTCTCGGTATAATCCGTGTGGAAAGGAGTCTTTCGTCATTTTTAATGAATGAGGCTGAAAGTGGAGGCCACCACAGGTGGTTTGCAGGCAGCTCCGGAGACGTGCCCTTTGCCCGTCTCGGGGATGTTTGCTCCGGAAAGCTTCTTTGTGGTGGTTCACTGATGCTCAGTGATGGAACCCCCCAGAGGGCTTGCATGCTGACTGCGAAAAACGTGGGTGCCCCACGGAGGGCTCGCAGTGCTGCGCGTGGTCTGTGGGCTGCCGCGCAGGGCGTGGCAGACAGGGTGGACGGTCCCGAGTTTGCGGACCGCGAGGGTGGTGCACGAGCCCGGGCCACCGCCCCTCTGGTCTCTGGCGCCGAGGATGTGCAGACTTTCACTTTCCCGGAAGAAAGGAGCTGCCCTTGCAGGGAGCCGGTTGTCATGCCCGCGGGTGGGTGCAGCAGAGACGGGGCGGTGGGGCTGTGTCAGGGCAAGAGCTGTTCCTCTGGGACTCGAGCACGAGCAGGGGTGGCTTGAGGAGGGGAGGGGGCATGTATTCTGGCAGGTAGGATGCCCTCAAAGCTCCCCTGCCTGCAGCCGGGCGGGGAGGACATGCAATGGTGCAGCATGGCCACCAGGGGGCAGCCGCGCCCCAGCGCTGCCCCGCGGCCCCTCCAGTTCCCACCGCAGACCTGCCCGAGGGTGTGTGTCCAGGGGGCAGGGACGCCTGCGAGACCTCCGCAGCAACGCCTCGCAGCACCACTTCATATTGAAAAAATTTGGGGGAGTTCCTGTCCTGGCGGCAATGAAACGGGCTAGTATCCATGAGGAGGCAGGTTCCGTCCAGCCTCGCTCAGTGGGTTAAGGAGCCCGCTTTGCGGTGAGCTGCGTGTTGGTCACCAGCGAGGCTCGGACCCGGGGTTGCTGTGGCTGTGCCTGTGGTGTAGGCGGGCAGCTGCAGCTCCGATTCGACCCCTGGCCTGGGGTTCTAAAATGTGCGTCCAGCATAGAGGAATTCTTCAGGGCACAGTTCTACCTCAGAGGTCGTTGATATCATGGGATTAGGTCCATGAGGTCTGGGGCATGAACCAGTTTTTGACAAGTAGGTGTGAAGAGGGACCCGCATTGGAACTGATGCAGTTGGTCACAGCTCTAAGTTTAATGGGTCAGGACAGCTGACACACCAGCCGTGGACACGGCTGACCACCCAGGTGCCCAGGCTCAGGGCCCCCAGGTGTGCCTGGCACCCCGTGTGGCCCTTCCTTCTAGGCCATCCCGAGGACCCCAGAGCTCACCTGCCCCGAGAGGACGTGGGCCGGGGACCGGTCCAGGATGCACACACTCACGGGGCCCCAGGCTGAACCCGGACACCACCCCCAGGGGGTGCTGGTCATGCCCTCTGCCCCTGCCCCTGGCCTCGTGGCCCCTCTCCTCCGCCCCTGGTTTGGTGCCCCCTGTCCTCTGCCCCTGCCCGCCCCGGGAGGGGCCCCAGGTCTGGGCAGAGCCTCCAGCCGGCCGAGTGCATGCGATGCCGCTGATGGCCACACGGGGGCAGCAGAGCCCAGCACGTTCGGGGGCCTCGTGTCCAGAGGAGAGGGGCTGCCTCGGGCGCCGTGGCCAGGAGTGGCCAGAGGGGACCCCTGCCTGGAGCCAGCTGCAGGCTCGCCCGAGCCCGGCCCTTGGTCCCTCGACCCCAGCCCCAGACTCACCCGACAGGGCGCGTGCCCTGGCTGTGGGTCACCCCAGGGCCCCGGGTCACGGGGGCTGTGTTGGCTGCACCTGCGGGGAGTGTCCGCCCCGAGGGCAGCGTTTGGAGACGTCGGGGGAGGCTGGGCCCTGGACAGTGAGATTGGTCTTGGGAGACAGGACGAGGGGACCCGACTCCTGGTCACCTGTGCTGCCACCTCCAGGGCGGGGTCCTAGTGGAGCAGGAGGAGGTGCCCGGTTCCTGCCAGGGGAGGAAGCCTGGCCGCCGGGAGGGTCCTGTGGTGCTGGGCTTGGGGGGGAGCTGGTGCCGTGAGGGACGCTCTTGGGAGGTGGAGGGGCTGGGGGACCGCAGGCTTTTACGTTGGTGCACCCGTGTGGGTTTGTCCCTCCCAGGGGCAACAATTGGAGGTGAAAATTTGCCATTGGTTTTAGGACTCGAGTGGTCAGTGAGGGCCTTTAGGGTCCAGAAGTCCGTGACCTGACACTCAGGCTGGTTTTGTGTGGGTGAAAAGGAGGCTCCAGGAGCTGCGGTCTGGGAGGCTCGCTGGCTCTCAGGCCACATCACAAACAGCCTGGCCTGTGCCTGAGTGACTGTCTGGCCTCCACTGTGCATCCAGGGTGTGGTCAGAGGGCCCGGCTCAGCTGGCATTCTTGGCTTCTTGAGGCACTGAAGGGTCATTTGAAAGTGGTAGCTGGTGGGTGGGCTGCTCCCCAACCTCGGACACCCGGCCCACGGGGTCACCGCGGCTCGAACGTCTCGCATGGGGCTGCTCCGCCATCTCTCTTTGTTCCCACAGGTTTCTTGCTGAGGCGACACTGGTTCATAATGTTTCTCACGTGCAACCCACTTCTACTCCTGGGAACCCTGCGGCTTTCTCCCCACCGGCATTTGAGTTTCCATCACTATGCAGTTTGTAATCATTTGATCATTTCACTGCCCCCTTCCCCTCTGGTAAGCCCTGCTCTGTCTTCTGTGTCTATGTGTTTTTGTTTGGTTTGGTTTATTCATTCATTTTGCTTTTGGGTCTGTTTTTTATATTCCACGCGTGAGTGCCATCATGTGGCCTTTGTCTTTCTCCATCTGACTCATCTCACTCAGTCTACTTCCTTAGAGGTGTGTCCATGTCGTGGCAAATGACAAGGTCTCATCTTTTTTACGGCTGAGTAGTATTCCATTGTGTATACACAAGACCCCTTTTCTTAAGGAAGTTTATTTTTTTCTGTTATAGTTGATTTGCAGTGTTCTTTCAGTTTCTGCCGTAGAGGAAAGTGACCCAGTCATCACGTCACGTGCTTTTCCTCACGTTGTCCTCCACCGAGCAGCTCCATCACACGGGACTGCCTGTGGTACATCACAGCTTCTCTACCCACTCACCATCACTGGGCACTTGGGTTGCTTCCAAATCTTGGCAGTTGTAAACCGTGAACACAGGGGTGCATGTATCTTTGTGTGTGTGTGTGCTTTTTAGGGACGTACCCACGGCATATGGAGGTTCCTGGGGCAGGGGCGAAATCGGAGCTGTAGCTGCCAGCCTACCCCACAGCCACAGCAATGCAGGATCCAAGCTGCATCTGTGACCTACAGCACAGCTCAGGGCAACACCAGATCCTTAAGCCACTGAGCGAGGCCAGGGATTGAACCTGCATCCTCCTGGATGCTATTCAAATTCGTTAACCACTTAGCCACAGTGGGAACTCCCATGCATGTTTTCTAGTTAGTGTCTTTGTGTTCTTTGGGTATATATCCAGAAGCCGAATAGCTGGGTCAGAGGGTAGTTTTATTTTTAGTTTTTAAAGGAAGCTCCACACTGGCTTATTTAACTGATTCCTTTCCAATTGCGATTTCCTCCATCCTGTGTCTTTTTACTTCTTTCCCATTTAGAGGAGACCTTTCAGTATTTATTTTATTTTATTTTTTGCTTTTTTTTGGGCTACACCTGCAGCATATGTAAGTTTCCAGGCTAGGGGTCAAATTGGAGTTGCAGCGGCCAGGCTGCAGCACAGCCACAGCAAAGTGGAATCCAAGCCACATTTGCGAGCTACACCACAGCTCACAGCAACGCTGGCTCACTGCGAGGCCCGGGATCAAACCCTCTTCCTCACGGATACTAGTTGGATTCGATTCCGCTGCGCCACAGTGGGAACTCCCAAACTCCCGGTATCTCTTTTAGAATGGGTAAAGTATTGCTGTATTCTTTTGTTTGTTAGAGAAATTCTTTATTTCCCCTTCTATTTTAAACGACGTTCTTACTGGGTAGAGTAGTCTAGGCTGCAAATTTTTCCCTTTTAGAACTTTGAATATATCTTACTACTCTGCAGTGTTTCTCTAGAGCAATCAGCGGGTAGCCTTCTAGGGGTTCCCTTATGATTAATTCTTTGGTTTTCTCTTGCTGCCTTTAGAATCCTCTCTTTAACTTTGGCCATTTTTATTGTAATGCGTTGTGGTGTGGGTCTGTTTGGGCTCAGCATATTTGGGGCCCTCTGTGCTTCCTGAATCTTGATATGTTTCCTTTGGGTTTGGAAGGTTTCCCGCTGTAGTTTCCCCAAGTATATTTTCAACCCCCTTTTCTGTTTCTCCTCCTTCTGGAATCCCTCTTGTGCGTAGATTGGCCCGCTTTACGTTGCCCCGTAGATCTCTTCTGTCGCGTTCATGCTCCTCCTTTGCTTTTCTGTCTGCTGCCCTGGTAGGGCCATTTCCATTGTTCTGCCTCCCGCGTCACTCGTTCTTCCGCGTCCTGCGTCCTGCTGTGTCAGGGCCTTTCACTCAGCTCATGTCTCTGCAAATGAGTTTTCTCGCTTTCTTGGCTCCTCCTTATGTTGTCTAGCTCCTTCTAAAGGAATCTGCAGTACTGTTCATATCCCCTCTTCGTTCCTTCAGAATTTTCACTGTCCCCCCTGCCTTTTTTGTCTTTTTGCCTTTTCTAGGGCTGCTCCTGCGGCTAGGGGTCCCATTGGAGCTGTAGCCACTGGCCTGCGCCGGAGCCACAGCGACGCCAGATCCGAGCCGCATCTGCAACCTAGACCATAGCTCAGGGCAACGTCGGATCCTTAACCCACTGAGCAAGGCCAGGGATTGAACCCGCAACCTCAAGGTTCCTAGGCGGATTTGTTAACCACTGCGCCACGACGGGAACTCCACTGTCTCCTTTTTGGACTCAGTGACTCTCAGATTGCCGAGGCCTGTTTCATTGCTTGGTCCTTCGGGTAAATTCTCCTGTTCTTTTTTTTTTTTTTTTTGGTATTTTTGCCTTTTCTAGGGCCGCTTCTGCGGCATATGGAGATTCCCAGGCTAGGGGTCTAATCGGAGCCGTAGCCGCCGGCCTAGGCCAGAGCCATGGCAACTCGGGATCTGAGCCACGTCTGCAACCTAGACCACAGCTCACAGCAACGCCGGATCCTTAACCCGCTGAGCGAGGCCAGGGATCGAACCCGCAACCTCATGGTTCCTAGTCGGATTTGTTAACCACTGAGTCACGGCGGGAACTCCAAATTCCCCTGTTCTTTTAACTCCAATGCTTCCTGAGCTGCCGTGTTTGCTTAGGTGTGTCTTATTCTCTGCAGCCTGAGTCTCAACACCCGGTCCCTGCCAGCGCGTCTCGGGCTGTGCTGTCCTGGGGAGCGGTACCAGTGGTCTGTGCGGCTCTCTCTCTGCTTTGCCCGCCTCAGTCCGGCTGCGGTGCTTTTCTCTGAGGCTTCGGGGGTCCGCCTCCATCCCGGCTGCCCGCGCCATCATTTAGGCGGCCTGCCAGGGTGCAGAGCCGGTTGGTCCTTCACTGCTCCCTCTCAGGAGTCTGCTCGCCTCCTGGTTCCCTTTTTTCCTCTCCTCTCTCTGTCTCTCTCTCCTTCCTCTAGTTCTGCGCAGTGGTGTGGAGGTTTCTTGCCCTTTTTGGAGGCTTAAGGTCTTCTGCCAGTGTCCGGAGGATGTTCTGTGTGAATCGTTCTGCATGTAGCTGGTTTTTTCTTTTTTAAAAAAATCGTAAACAATTTTTTATTTATTTCTTTTTTCTTTTGTTTATTGTATTTCCCCAATACATTATTTTTTTTCTACTGTGCAGCAAGGTGACCCAGTTACACATACATGTGTACATTCTTTTTTCGCACATTATCCTGCTCCATCACAAGTGACCAGACAAGAGTTTTTTTGTTGCATTCGTGGAAGAAGGTGAACGCCGCGTCTTATTCCTCTGCCGTCTTACTCCTCTGTCGTCCTGATCACGCTCCGAGTGTCCTGTGTCTTGCTGAGTTTCTTCGTGAAGGCAATTTCCGCTCTCGGGGAGCTTGCAGTGTTCCGTGGCTGTAAGCTTGGCTTCTGGAGCGCTGTCGTCTCTGTGGTGCGTGTCCTGTGCTTGCGTGGTTTGTCCCCCGCCCTTGAGAAGCGGCCACAGGCAGGAAATGAAAGGCCTTTCCCCTGCTCTCCAGAAGGTGGCGCTGTAGCACAGGTTTTGGCTTCTCTACCCGCCCTCAGGTTAGGCTGGAGTCCTCACCCTCCACCCTCACGGCTGTCGCATGAGCCCCGGCATTGCATCCTGTGCCCCCGAGTTGTCGGTGCCCTGCTTCTTCCAGCGTCGTTGGCTTCACCACCTGGTGCTCGGGATACGTGGGCTCTATCGTCGTGTCTGGGACCCCCTGGGCGTGTCCTCTCCTCCCCTTGGCAGCAGGGAGTGGGAGACGTGCCGGGTGGTGGGGGACGGGAACCCCGTCGAGCTGGCCCCTCTGCCCTGTCTGGTGTTGCAAAGTCAGGGGCTCTGCTGCCGCCCTGGGGGCGCGGGGCGCTGGAGTCGTGGGCGCCTCTGCGGCTGGAGGAACGGAATGACAGGCCCCCTGCCGCCGCTGCAGTGACGCAGGGTGGCCACAAAGGGCTCCGTTCAGTGAAACTGGAGTGCGGAACGTGCACGGTACCCTCGATTCAGGCCATGGTAGTGAAATGAATGCCCACGTGCCTACAGCCCAGCGTGAGAAACAGAACGTCCTGCCAGGAAGCGGAGATCAGTGAGCGGCAGCTCCTGTCCCCACATCAGCTCTGAGGAATCCATAAAGACAGGTCGTCCTAGAAGGAGCCCCCCCCCCCCCCCCCCCCGCGGAGCCTTGTTCGCCCACTGGAGGGGGCGTTACCCTCCGGCTCAGTGACCGAGCCTCCGCATTACGCGTTGAGGCTTCTCTGCAGGGAAAGCCGTCTCTTCTCTCCCACTTGAATTTTTCATTCATCTTTTCACTTACAAGCAGTGCGTCAATTATTATATCAGTGTGGACTCATGGGTGTTTATTTTAGACTTTGGGGCATTAGGCAATACCCAGATGGTGCTCTGGGTGTCAGGAGGTGCTGCCCAGTGGCCTCTGGCGTGTTTGGGAAACCGCTTGGTCTGGGCCTCATGCGATGGCGAAGAATGGCCGCCAGGGGGCCCCCCCGAGCACCGCTGTGTGGCCGCTGCGGGGCGTGGATGGTGCGTTCTGAGCCCAGACCAGCCAGAAGGCTGAGCCTGCTGGGCCCGGTGCTCCCGAGGGTCTTCCCCGGGACACCCCAAGGTGGGCAGCCATAGGCTGGCACTCACGGAAGGCCTTCCCTCCCCTGGGGCCACGTCCAGGTGCAGAGGACCAACACCCACTAGATGGTGGAGGAGGAGGGGGCAGGAAGGGCCCTGGGGGCTTCAGTGGGGAGCCAATGCTCCCCCTTGGTTGTTAGAAACTTCTCTTTCTCTCTGTCCCCCTAGGGGGGACTGTCCTCCCAGGAGTGGGCGCCTACCTGGGACCTGCTGCAACGGACCTATGGACAGGCATGCAGAGTGGGACCTGGGATGTCACCTGTGGGGTACAGAGGGAGTGTCCCCACAAACTGTAGGGACAAGTACAGCAGCCCCACCAGACCAGGGAGCAGAGTGCCCGCCCCTAGGCCTTCCCCTATTCCCCAGGCTGGGCGTGCAGCCCTTAGGACAGCTGACACACCAGCTGTGCACACGGCTGACCACACAAGTGCCCAGGCTCAGGGCCCCCGGGTGTGCCTGGCACCCCATGTGGCCCTTCCTTCTAGGCCATCCCGAGGACCCCAGAGCCCACCTGCACTGAGAGGACGTGGGCCGGGGACCGGTCCAGGATGCACACACTCATGGGGCCCCAGGCTGAACCCGGCACCACCCCCAGGGGCCCCAGTTCCTCGCAAAGCCTTCTGCAGGCGAGTGCTTGTGATATACCGTTTACGGCCACATGGGGGCAGCAGAGCTCAGTATATGCTGCTCAGAGGGGCTGCCCTGGGCTGGGTGGCCAGGAGTGCCAGAGGAGACGCTTGGCATGGCAACCAGCCTCTGGATTTCCGGCCAGGCTGTCACACTAGGGGTGTGCTGGCCCCTAGGCCTGTCCAGGGTTTACTGTCGTTTCTGGAGGTCTCATCAAGGCTGCTGTGCTCTGCTGAGAGACTCTAGGAGGGGCTTGACTGGGTCCCCTTCTGTCTGGCCTCCTCTCTTCCCCCTGGCTCTCGGGACTTCCTTTGGGATCCCTGCCCTTGCTTCTGACGCACCTTTGCTTGTAGGGCACTACGCTGGCCCTGGTTCCTGTAGCTGGCTTTGAGGGGTGTGGCTGTGGCCCGGGAGCCACCGGGCTGCCCTGTGACCTCTCTCCTAGGTCTGGGCTGCATGCGATGGCGCAGGATGGCCACCGGGGGCCGCTGTGTCTCGCTGTGCGGCTGCCAGGCCGGCTGGACCTGGGTGCGGAGCAGGGAGCCCGGAGCAGACACCACTGCCCTTCTGCCTGAAGGCTTCTCTCTCCCACCGAGGGTTCACCTCAGTGTGTCAGGAATTGCATTTTGTTTTTAGTTCGGGTTAGAGGCTTAACTGTGTTCCTCACATGCAAATGCTGAAGCCCTAATCCCAGGACCTCAGCATGTGAATGTGGACGTGGGGCCTCTGGAGAGGTACTCCGGGTGCTTCAGGGTCCCTCGGGGACCCCTCCCCAGTCTGACTGGTGTCCTCATGCAGGAGAGGCGAGGACACAGAGAGCACGGCGTCCGCACACCCCAGAGAGAGGCCTTGGGGGGCTGTCGGCAACACTCTGGCCTTGGACCTCTGGCCTCCGGCGCTGGGAGACGTGAGGTCTGCGGTTTCAGTCACCCAGTGTGCGGTGTGTGACCCCGGCAGCCCAGCAGACTAGAGCCTTCTACTGCTGGGGGCCTGCTGGGAGTCTCATCACCTTTGGACCGTTCTGGGCGCTGGCCTCTCCCCATCTTCTCCCCGCCTTAGGAGGCTGAGTCCGTGTGGTGGCATGCTTGTGCCAGGGGCCAGGTCACTCACTGTCACTGTCCTAGGTCCTCTCCCGGGCCCCGCGTGCCACCTTAGGGTGTGCCTTGGACTTTTCTTCCCTCAGGCATTCTCCCTTCAGCCGTGCCCTCTGCGCTTTCGGTCTTGTCTGCGTTGCTCTGCTGCCGAGTGTCACCTTTTTCACGTCTGGGAGCTCTTTCCACATCTATTGGGTTATTTAAAACTTTGGTCTTATTTCCTTGTCACACTTGAACACAGTCTTTCATTTTACAAAAGCTTCCTAGGAGTTCCCTTGTGGTGCAGCGGGTTAAGGACCCCACGTTTTCACGGCCGTGGCCAGGGTCGTCGCTGCGGCGTGGCTTGGATCCCTGGCCTGGGAGTTTCCACATGCTGCAGGTGTGGGCCCCAAAAGAGTATCTTCTACAAAAGAACCTACAAAACAGAAACAGACTCAAAGATTTCAAAACCAAACTTCGGTCACCAGAGGGGGAACGTGTGGGGGGAGGGGGAAATAGGAGGTTGGGACTGACTGCCACACAACTCTAGATAAACTCGATCGTGACAGGGACCTGCTGTGCCCCACAGGAAACGCTGCGCAATACTGCATAGTAACCTGCACGGAAAAGGCGTCTGAAGGGGCTGGGCCTGTGCACGGGCCTAGCGGAGTCCCTTTGCTGCACGCCTGAGACGAAGGCGGTCAGTCCACGCACGCCCGTAAAGTTAAAAAGTAATAATAAAACCCTGCAAGAGCATCTTAAACGCCCGCCCTGCATATGCTGTGTCTGAGGTCCTGCTGAGCAGCCCTCCCCGGGCCTCGCGCTGGGGACCCTTCTCTCGCGGATCCTTGCTTGAGGTGGCTTCCGGTCTTCGCTGCTTCATGGTTTTCTTTGTGAGTGGCTCCGGTTCTCTGATCTGCCTTGAGACGTCTGGCCCGCAGGGCCCCAGGTGGGCAGCCCCAGTGGGAGCGAGGTTTGCACCTGTCAGGCCCCTGGTGGGCCTCAGCCGTGCTGAGGGTTGACAGGGCGTTCAGGTCCTGGAGGTTGGGTCCTGCCTCCTCTGGACCTGGGGCTGTGGGAAAGGGGGGCGGTCTTCCCGCCATTTCCCTGTTGCCTTCTTTGGGGGGCAGGTTTACCAGCTCACTCCTGCAGGGTCGTGTGCCCTGACTGAATCCCAGTCCCTTTTCCTTTTCTTTTTTTTTTTTTTTTTTGTCTGTTTGCCTTTTCTAGGGTTTGCTCCTGCAGCATATGGAGCCTCCCAGGCGAGGGGTCCCATTGGAGCTGTAGCCACCAGCCTACGCCAGAGCCACAGCAGTGCCGGATCCAAGCCGCATCTGCGACCTACCCCACAGCTCACGGCAACGCCGGATCCTTAACCCACTGGGCAAGGCCAGGGATCGAACCCGCAACCTCATGGTTCCTAGTCCGATTCGTTAACCACTGAGCCACGATGGGAACTCCCTTGGCTCCCTGTTCTAATGGGCCCTGGCCCGCGCCCCTCCCTGACCCACCCAGACCCCTGTCCCCTACACTAAGTAACCGGCCACCCACCCCCTTTCTCTCTGACCGACTTGGCCGTCCATTCGGAAATCTCCCGTATCCGGATTACAGACCAGGGCCCACCCAGCTCCCAGATTCACGCCTGGCTGGGTCCTGACCTGTCGCAGATGGTACCGGGCCTGGGTCTGGGATGATAACACCCAGAGCCGTGCTGCATGGCTGTGCCTCTGGGTGGGGCTGGGAGCTCGGTCCCAGGCTGGGCGTGCAGCCCTCAGGACAGCTGACACACCAGCCGTGGACACGGCTGACCACCCAGGTGCCCAGGCTCAGGGCCCCCAGGTGTGCCTGGCACCCCGTGTGGCCCTTCCTTCTAGGCCATCCCGAGGACCCCAGAGCTCACCTGCCCCGAGAGGACGTGGGCCGGGGACCGGTCCAGGATGCACACACTCACGGGGCCCCAGGCTGAACCCGGACACCACCCCCAGGGGGTGCTGGTCATGCCCTCTGCCCCTGCCCCTGGCCTCGTGGCCCCTCTCCTCCGCCCCTGGTTTGGTGCCCCCTGTCCTCTGCCCCTGCCCGCCCCGGGAGGGGCCCCAGGTCTGGGCAGAGCCTCCAGCCGGCCGAGTGCATGCGATGCCGCTGATGGCCACACGGGGGCAGCAGAGCCCAGCACGTTCGGGGGCCTCGTGTCCAGAGGAGAGGGGCTGCCTCGGGCGCCGTGGCCAGGAGTGGCCAGAGGGGACCCCTGCCTGGAGCCAGCTGCAGGCTCGCCCGAGCCCGGCCCTTGGTCCCTCGACCCCAGCCCCAGACTCACCCGACAGGGCGCGTGCCCTGGCTGTGGGTCACCCCAGGGCCCCGGGTCACGGGGGCTGTGTTGGCTGCACCTGCGGGGAGTGTCCGCCCCGAGGGCAGCGTTTGGAGACGTCGGGGGAGGCTGGGCCCTGGACAGTGAGATTGGTCTTGGGAGACAGGACGAGGGGACCCGACTCCTGGTCACCTGTGCTGCCACCCCCAGGGCGGGGTCCTAGTGGAGCAGGAGGAGGTGCCCGGTTCCTGCCAGGGGAGGAAGCCTGGCCGCCGGGAGGGTCCTGTGGTGCTGGGCTTGGGGGGGAGCTGGTGCCGTGAGGGACGCTCTTGGGAGGTGGAGGGGCTGGGGGACCGCAGGCTTTTACGTCCGTGCATACTCAGGGCTGTGACCTTGGACTCAGTGTGTCTCTGCAGCTGCACCTGCCTACAGCCCTGCCTGGCACCAGGCGACCCAGGTCTATGCAGCTCAGAGACGCCAGCCTCCCCTCCCATGGGTTAGAGCTTAACTGGGGGGCATTGTCCAGGTGTTGTCCTTCCAAGGCTGGCTGCTATCAGGCTCGGGAAGGTTCCCTGAACCCCCAGAAAGTGAAACAGCAAAGGGCAAAGCCAGGTGGGGTTGTTCCATCAGCAGGGCAGAGAGACGCCCTCAGTGATCCTGCTGGAAAACCACTGAAACCCTGTGCCTACCAAACCCCAAATGCTCGCTCTTCAAAGCAAGGTGGCCTGGCCAGAGGAGGCCTGTGCACCCGGCAGCCCCACCCCGGCCCTCCGTGGGCATCCAGAAGTGGCAGGACCACAGGCTCCGAGCAGGAGAGCGCAGGGGGGAGGCCCATGGAGCCAGAGCCTTGGGCGCGTGCCCAGAGGGCAGGGCTGGCCGGGCTCCTCTCTGCAGATGCTCTTGGTAGGGGGGCTGAGGGGGGGGGGCTTGCAGGCTGGCTTTGGGAGCAGGGCTCACAGTTAACCCTAAAAGCAAGCAAGGCTGAGCAGAGGCTGGCCCTGGGGGACCCCAGGTCTTGGTCCCACCACATGAGGAGGCCTTGCCAGCAGGGGCTTGGGTGGGCTGCCTCCCAGCCCCGCCCACATTAACTCCCTTTTCTGAGACCCCCTCCCTGACCCTTGAGCTCTGCCCGCACCCATCTCCCAAACCAGCCCTCTGTGACAACCCCCTAGCTCCCTCAGTCCCCCTGGAGAACCCCCTGCACCCCATAGACTTCTCCACTTCCCTCCCACAGGCCCCTTCCGCATCTGCGTCGTTCCCAACCCCCGCCCCCTCCCTGGGAAGAGAGCCCCCCGGCCACGGAGTTTAGACTTTGTCTGCGTCTAATCATGTTTCACAAGGTGACAGGTGACATGTGCAAAAGAATGGAAGGGGCTCAGCCCAGGACCCTTGTCCCCTCCACCTTGTGGGACTTTGTCACCGACTGTGCCAAGTGTTTGCAGTGTGTGGTGTGGGTTCACAGTTTGCTGAGAGCACTATTACAAATGAACATTTTTAGCAGAGAAGAAAGTACAAAGCCACAGAATGGCCCTAAACCATGCAGGGAGAGCGTGGAGTGAGGCCGGGTCAGGGACCCCAGCTTAACTACAGACCATGCTCCCTCCCCAGGCGGCCCTCCAGTCCGGGCTCTCTGGGGAGGGCTGCGTGAGGGTCCCGGGAGGGGAGCACCGCTCAGAGATTGATCTGGCCTTTCCAGCCGTGACGCCCGGCCTGGGTTAGGAGGGGGCCGGGGACAGAGGGCAAAGGAGCCCGAGGAACCCTTCTGCGGGGGCCCGGGGGAGGGTCTGCCACCCACTGGCCCCAGGGCACCCTCCGAAGGGGTGGGCGGCTGGGCAGGTGGTGGGGTGGGGCTGCCCCACCCCAGGCCTGTCTGCTCAGTGGCCTGCCCCCCATGCTGGGGGCTCCCCCCGGCCCCCGGCCCCTCCTGCTCTGCTCTTCCTGTTCTCTTAGAAGAAAACCCTGTTTATGGTGAAATGCTACCTTCTGATAGAAAAGTGGCTCAAATCAAGGTGCATCTTGGGAGCCCCCACAGCCCCTGCAAACCCCCCGGGCCGCAGTGGTCCTCTGCCTGCGTGGCCCCTTTCTCCGGCGTGGCTTCCCCTGGCCATGTGGATGGCTGTTCCCTGAGGCCCTTGGAGTGTGGAGGGCTCGGGTCCCAGAGAGGCCAGCTCAGCCTCTGTCGAGACTGTGGGCACGTGGGGGACATGCTGACCTATGTCCCTGGGGGATTGGCCGTGCCCTGGCCCCGGCAGTGGGACAGGGCTGCAGGAGGGGAGGTGTGGTCACATGTGCACCTGCTGCCCCCCTGCCAGGCCCCTCCCTCTGCGACCCCAGGATTGAGGGTCCGTGTGGGCTCCCCCCGGATGGTACAGGGCCTGGTGGTGGGTGGACAGAGGGTCAGGGTCTGAGAGGGGACAGTGCAGCTGGACCAGCTGGACCACACCAGCAGGCAGGGTGGGGCCCAGGGGGCTGCTGGCCAGTAGCCTCTGCATTTGGGTGGCAGTGAGCGTGAGGGGTGCTCGTGCCCTTCTGACCTGGACCAGGCGTGTGCCCGGCCTGCCCCGTGCTAGACGGGTGCTGGCAGTCTGAGAGCCTCAGTCCCGACACGGGGTGGGGGGGCCGTTTTTGGATGTGGCTCTCTGTGCAGAGCTGGGGTGCTGAGGTCCTTGGCTGAAGCTCTGGACCTGGGGTCACAGGTCCTGGCTGAGCAGGGGTCTCGCTGAGCTGCTCAGGAGCCCCTGGGGCCCAGCCACCCCCTCCCACCAATGTGCTTGTGAGACAGCCCGAGTCGGCTTCTGTGGGTCGGCCTGTTTCTAGGAGTGTGTGACCCTGTCTGGGCCTCTGTGCCTGGGTGTCTCTGTGTTTGTGTGAGACTGTGTGCTTGTGTGGGTCTGTGTGTTTGTGTGTGACTGTGTGCTGGTGAGGGTCTGTGTGTTTGCAGGGTCTGTGTGCTTGTGTGTGTGTGTTTGTGTGGGCCTGTGTGTTTGTGTGTGTCTGTGTGTTTGTGTGGGCCTGTGTGTTAGTGTAGGCCTGTGTGCTTGTGTGTGTCTGTGTGCTTGTGTGGGTCTGTGTGTTTGTGTGGGTCTGTGTGTTTGTGTGGGACTGTGTGTTTGTGTGGGCCTGTGTGTTTGTGTGTGTCTGTGTGTTTGTGTGGGCCTGTGTGTTACTGTAGGCCTGTGTGCTTGTGTGTGTCTGTGTGCTTGTGTGTGTCTGTGTGTTTGTGTGGGTCTGTGTGCTTGTGTGGGACTGTGTGTTTGTGTGAGACTGTGTGTTTTTGTGGGCCTTTGTGTTTGTGTGTGTCTGTGTGTTTGTGTGGGTCTGTGTGTTTGTGTGTGTCTGTGTGCTTGTGTGAGCCTGTATGTTTGTGTGGGTCTGTGTGCTTGTGTGGGTCTGTGTGTTTGTGTGTGTGTCTGTGTGTTTGTGTGGGTCAGTGTGTTTGTGTGGGTCAGTGTGTTTGTGTGGGACTGTGTGTTTGTGTGAGCCTGTGTGCTTGTGTGGGCCTGTGGGTTTGTGTGTGTCTCTGTGCTTGTGTGGGCCTGTGTGTTTTGTGGATCTGTGTGTTTGTGTCTATCTGTGTGCTGTTGAGAGTCTGTGTGCTTGTGTGGGTCAGTGTGTTTGTGTGGGCCTGTTTTGTGTATCTGTGTGTTTGTGTGTGTGTGTGTGTGTGTGTGTGTCTGTGTGCTTGTGTGTGTCTGTGTGTTTGTGTGAGACTGTGTGCTTGTGTGAGACTGTGTGGGTCTGTATGTTTGTGTGGGTCTGTGTGTTAGTGTGAGTCTGTGTGTGTGCGTGGGCCTGCGTGATTTTTTGTTTCTGTGTGTTTGTGTGAGACTGTGTGTTTGTTTGTGTCTGTGTGTTTATGTGGGTCTGTGTGTTAGTGTGAGTCTGTGTGTTTGTGTGAGACTCTGTGTTTGTGTTGGTCTGTGTGCTTGTGTGGGCCTGTGTGATTTTGTGGTTCTGTGTGTTTGTGTGTGAGCCTGTGTGTTTCTGTGAGCCTGTGTGTTTGTGTGGGCCTGTGTGGTTGTGTGAGATTGTGTGAAGGTGTGTGTCTGTGTGTTTATGTGGGTCTGTGTGTTAGTGTGAGTCTGTGTGTTTGCATGGGTCTGTGTGCTTGTGTGAGACTGTTTGCTTGTGTGGGCCTGTGTGCCTGTGTGTGTCTGTGTGTTTATGTGGGTCTGTGTGTTAGTGTGAGTCTGTGTGTTTGCGTGGGTCTGTGTGCTTGTGTGTGTCTATGTGCTTGTGTGAGACTGTTTGCTTGTGTGGGCCTATGTGCCTGTGTGTGTCTGTGTGTTTTCATGGGCCTGTGTGATTTTTTGGTTCTGTGTGCTTGTATGTGTGTCTGTTTGTTTGTGTGAGCCTGTACATTTGTTTGGGTCTATGTGCTTGTGTGTGTCTGTGTGTTTATGTGGGTCTGTGTGTTAGTGTGAGTCTGTGTGGATGTGTGAGACTGTGTGTTTGTGTGAGCCTGTGTGTTTGTGTGTGTCTGTGTGTTTGTGTGTGTCTGTGTGTTTGTGTGGGTCAGTGTGTTTGTGTGGGACTGTGTGTGTGAGCCTGTGTTTGTGTGGGTCTGTGTGTTTGTGTGGGTCTGTGTGCTTGTGTGAGACTGTGTTTGTGTGGGTCTGTGTGTTTGTGTGAGCCTGTGTGTTTGTGTGTGTCTGTGTGTTAGTGTGAGACTGTGTATTTGTGTGTGTCTGTGTGTTTGCATGGGCATGTGTGATTTTTTGGTTCTGTGTGCTTGAATGAGACTGTGTGTTTGTGTGAGCCTGTGTGTTTGTGTGGGTCTGTGTGTTTGTGTGGGCCTGTGTGATTTTGTGGTTCTGTGTGTTTGTGTGAGACTGTGTGTTTGTGTGTGTGTCTGTGTGGGCCTTTGTGATTTTTTGGTTCTGTGTGCTTGTGTGAGACTGTGTTTGTGTGAGACTGTGTGCTTGTGTGGGCCTGTGTGCTATGTGGGTCTGTGTGCTTGTTTGTGTCTGTGTGATTATGTGGGCCTGTGTTTTTGTGTGTGTCTGTGTGTTTGTGTGGGTCTGTGTGTTTGTGTTGGTCTGTGTGTTTGTGTTGGTCTGTGTGCTTGTGTGGGCGTGTGTGTTTGTGTGGGCCTGTTTTGTGTATCTGTGTGTTTGTGTGTGTGTGTGCTTGTGTGTGTCTGTGTGTTTGTGTGTGTCTGTGTGTTTGTGTGAGACTGTGTGCTTGTGTGAGACTGTGTTTGTGTGTGTCTGTGTGTTTGTGTGCTTGTGTGGGTCTGTGTGTTTGTGTTCTTTGGTGTGCCTGTGTGGGTCTGTTTGCTTGTGTGGGCCTGTGTGCTTGTTTGTGTCTGTGTGCTTGTGTGCGCCTGCGTGCTTGTGTGGGCCTGTGTGCTTGTTTGTGTCTGTGTGCTTGTGTGGGCCTGTGTGCTTTTTTGTGTCTGTGTGCTTGTGTGGGTCTGTGTGCTTGTATGTGTCTGCGTGCTTGTGTGTGTCTGTGTGCTTGTGTGCGCCTGTGTGCTTGTGTGGGCCTGTCTGCTTGTGTGTGTCTGTGTGCTTGTATGTGTCTGTGTGCTTGTGTGGGTCTGTGTGCTTGTGTGCGCCTGTGTGCTTGTGTGCACTTGTCTGCTTTTGTGGGCCTGTGTGGTTGTGTGCGCCTGTGTGCTTGTGTTCTTCTGTGTGCCTGTGTGGGTCTGTTTGCTTGTGTGGGCCTGTGTGCCTCTGTGAGTCTGTTTGCTTGTTGTGTCTGTGTGTTTGTGTTGGTCTGTGTGCTGTGTGGGTCTGTGTGCTTGTGTGCGCCTGTGTGCTTGTGTGGGCCTGTGTGCTTGTGTGCACTTGTCTGCTTTTGTGGGCCTCTGTGCTTGTGTGTGTCTGTGTGCTTGTGTGTGTCTGTGTGCTTGTGTTCTTCTGTGTGCCTCTGTGAGTCTGTTTGCTTGTTGTGTCTGTGTGCTTGTGTGGGCCTGTGTGCTGTGTGGGTCTGTGTGCTTGTGTGGGTCTGTGTGCTTGTGTGGGTCTGTGTGTTTGTGTGGGTCTGTGTGTTAGTGTGAGACTGTGTGTTTGTGTGAGCCTGTGTGTTTGTGTGGGTCAGTGTGTTTGTGTGGGACTGTGTGTGTGAGCCTGTGTTTGTGTGGGTCTGTGTGTTTGTGTGGGTCTGTGTGCTTGTGTGAGACTGTGTTTGTGTGTGTCTGTGTGTTAGTGTGAGACTGTGTATTTGTGTGTGTCTGTGTGTTTGCATGGGCATGTGTGATTTTTTGGTTCTGTGTGCTTGAATGAGACTGTGTGTTTGTGTGAGCCTGTGTGTTTGTGTGGGTCTGTGTGTTTGTGTGGGTCTGTGTGTTAGTGTGAGCCTGTGTGTTTGTGTGGGTCTGTGTGTCTGTGTGGGCCTTTGTGATTTTTTGGTTCTGTGTGCTTGTGTGAGACTGTGTGCTGTGTGTGTCTATGTGCTTCTGTGGGTCTGTGTGCTTCTGTGGGCCTCTGTGCTTGTGTGGGTCTGTGTGTTTGTGTATGGGCCTGTGTGCTTGTGTGCGCCTGTGGCCTGTGTGGGTCTCTGTGTGTTTGTGTGGGTCTGTGTGTTTGTGTTGGTCTGTGTGTTTGTGTTGGTCTGTGTGCTTGTGTGGGCCTGTGTGCTTGTGTGTGTCTGTGTGCTTGTGTGGGCCTGTCTGCTTGTGTGTGTCTGTGTGCTTGTGTGCGCCTGTGTGCTTGTGTGGGCCTGTCTGCTTGTGTGTGTCTGTGTGCTTGTATGTGTCTGTGTGCTTGTGTGGGTCTGTGTGCTTGTGTGCGCCTGTGTGCTTGTGTGCACTTGTCTGCTTTTGTGGGCCTGTGTGGTTGTGTGCGCCTGTGTGCTTGTGTTCTTCTGTGTGCCTGTGTGGGTCTGTTTGCTTGTGTGGGCCTGTGTGCCTCTGTGAGTCTGTTTGCTTGTTGTGTCTGTGTGCTTGTGTGGGCCTGTGTGCTGTGTGGGTCTGTGTGCTTGTGTGGGTCTGTGTGCTTGTGTGCGCCTGTGTGCTTGTGTGCACTTGTCTGCTTTTGTGGGCCTGTGTGGTTGTGTGCGCCTGTGTGCTTGTGTTCTTCTGTGTGCCTGTGTGGGTCTGTTTGCTTGTGTGGGCCTGTGTGCCTCTGTGAGTCTGTTTGCTTGTTGTGTCTGTGTGCTTGTGTGGGCCTGTGTGCTGTGTGGGTCTATGTGCTTCTGTGGGTCTGTGTGCTTCTGTGGGCCTCTGTGCTGTGTGGGTCTGTGTGCTTGTGTGCGCCTGTGGCCTGTGTGGGTCTCTGTGTTCGGTGCACTGCCCCGGGGGCTCACGCTCACCCAGCAGGACTCAGACCCACAGGCCCGGCCCCGTCTCCCGGTGTGTCTCCATCTCTGCTGGTGTCTGTGACTGTGTGTTTCCTGGCTCTTTGTCTCTGTGTGTTTCTCCGTCTCTCTGTGTCTGCATTTCTGTGCCTGTTTTTCTTGGTGTCTGTGTCTCCGTGTGTGTCCTTCTTTGTGTCCTTGTGACTGTGTGCCTGCACCACAGTGTTTGTGGGAGATTGTGTGTAAGGGGGCCCCCCACTGACCTCCTGTTACCCAGGCCACACCCTGGGGGGTCCTCCCTGGGCCCCCCTCAGTGGGAGGGGGCGTGCGCCTGGCTGGCGAGGTGGGCGCAGGCCTGGCCCTGGATGTGGGCCCCCCAGGGTACGGCTCGCCAAGGTCATGCACCCTTGCTGGCCTGCCAGGGGTCTCAGTCAGCAGGGCGATGGGACCAGAGGCAGCCCCAGTGTGGGGGGCTCTCAGGGGCCCCCACTGAGGGGCTGCAGCCTGAGGGTGTGCAGGGTGGTTGTGGCACAGGCAGATCCTGTTCTGGGCAGAGCAGGGGCCAAGGTTTGGTGGCAGGCTGGGTCACAGGGCTGTGAGACTGGAGGCGTGGGCTTGTGGGACAGGCCTCGGGCCTGGGGCTTGGACCCAGGGTGGTCGGCATGTCCTGCTTCCCAGGAGCCGAGCCCGTCCCCCCCCCCCCCCGACGGGACCCCCCCACTGGGCCATTCTCTGGTGAGGATCTTGGGGGCCTGGTGACACGGGGCCCTGGGTGTCGGGCGGGGGAAGGGTTAGGAACCTTCCCCACCAGCTGGCCCCAGCACGGCCCCCTCCCCCCAAACCATGCAAACCCCAAACCATGCAAATCCTGCTCGGCTGGGCTCGGCTGGCTGTTTCGGGGTCCGGCCCGCGGGGCTTTCCACCGGCCTCACCTGCTCCTCAGTTCCTCCTCCTGCTGCATTTTTTAGAAACATTTGCAAGTGTGTTTGTGCTCTGGGGCGGGGGTGGGCCTTGTTTGTCAGACTGAGCTGGGGGAGGGGAGCCCGCACCCGGCTTCCCCAGAAGGGCCGGGGTGGGGGGTGTGGCCCCTCCCCCAGGCAGCCTGTGGAGCCCAGGCCTGGTCGTGGCCTTGGTGGCCACGATGGCCAAGTGAGCATGGCTGGTGGCCCTGCCAGTGGGCACCTTCCAGAATCACCGTGTCCTTGGGCCTGGGGGACAGGGGAACGTGCGGCTCAGGCACAGCAGGCCCTGGCTCTGCACTCACCGCACACGTGCACACACAACACACAGCAACACGCACGTGCACACCTCCTTGCTGTGGCACCAGCACTGACTGCCCCAGGGTCCTGGAGACGCGCCCAAGCCCTGGGCCCCTGGCAGTGCCCCCACTGCGTCCTCTGACCTTGGTGCTGACCGTGGAGGCTGGAGAGGCCGAGACACCTGCTTGGCCAGGCTTCTCTGACCCCACGTGCAAAGCTCAGGGCCCACAATCCACTTGTGTGTGTGAGTGCAGCCATGGCGGGCACAAGAGAATGTGAGGGAGCGAAGGTGGGCGTGGGACCCACAGGCGTGTGGGGTGTAGTTGCCTGTAGATCTGTACTGTGTGTGGCATTACACGTGTGCGCGTGTGTAAGGGTGCAGAGATGTGTACAGGTGTGTACACGTGCGGTCTGAACAGGGGTGTGTGGATGTGCAGGCATGCAGGGGTGCCGTGGGGCTCTGGCGAGCTCCCCTGGTCATCCAGGCCCCCGGGAGGCACCCTCCGTCCTCCGGCTCCCTGTGCGCTCTCAGCCCGGCCGTGACGGGAGGGCAGGGCTGGTGCCCAGGGATGTCCTGTGCACGTGGGCCCATGGGGACAGTGGCTGAAGGCGCTCCTGGGGTGGGTGGTGCCCGGCCACATGCTGGGGCCTGTGTGTGCACACGGGGGTCTGCACGTGTGTGAGCACGTGTGTGTGTGTGTGTGTCTGTGAGCACATGTGTTGGGGGGCCAGGGCCTGTGTGGGGCTCCCCGTGGGGTGAAAGCACCCAACTCCTCCTGGTCCAGGAAGAGCCCCCGGCCTCCCAGCCCCTGACATAGGCCCCCACCCCCAGAGCCCCTTGGGGTCAGGCTGGGCATCCCCCTGGCTGAGTGGGGGGCACAGGGTGGAGGCCCCAGCTCAGCCCCATGGGGAGGGGTGCCCGGAGGCAGGGGTTCTGGACCCGGCAGAGAGGAGCCCACCCCCGAGCACACTCAGAGCCAGGTCTC